>NW_021703765.1:19321646-19655112 GCF_005190385.1 Monodon monoceros
GAGAGGCCCGCGTACCGCAAACAAAAAAAAAAAAAAAAAAAAAAAAAAAGAACTGGGTATTGTAAAACTGCAAGCACTACTGGGATACAAAAGGAAATCAACTAGATGCTAATCAGCAACTCAAAAGGGACCTTCACCTTATCAGAGGCTACAAACTAGCTCACAGATAAGGGCTTATAAGCAAGCATCAAAGCCCTGCTAAGGTCTGCAACAAGTGTTTACTGCAGGACACTGTTGTCAGAGTGTTCAGAGCTTGAGATTTGATACTTGTTCACCTAATCTGGGTTGAAAGTGTCAGAAGATGAGCATATGAAGCATGCCTGCCCAGCACTTAAATAATATTTTTCTCTGATATGGTCAGTTCTGGAACTTGGGCAGAAACAGAGGTAAAACAGGGGCTATAGGTTGGAAGGTTTGGTGGACTTAGCTGGGAGGACTAGAGACAGGTTCAGAAA
Source organism: Monodon monoceros (assembly GCF_005190385.1). Classification (NCBI taxonomy): domain Eukaryota; kingdom Metazoa; phylum Chordata; class Mammalia; order Artiodactyla; family Monodontidae; genus Monodon; species Monodon monoceros. The sequence goes on from NW_021703765.1 coordinate 19,322,102, forward strand.
GGATGTATTTCTGTATCTCCTTTTACCGAACCCACTGCAAAAATCTAATTTTTCTATTTCTACTTTTTCAGTCCTCCAATCCCTTTTCTGCAAGGCATTCACATTGTTCCACCTAAAATTAAATAAGATATGTCACTTTCCGGCTCAAAACTCCTCAATGGCATTCCTCTGGGGAAAGGAAAATCACTAAAACTTAGCAAAACGTATAAGATCTAAAGTAAGTTAGCCCCAGCTGACTTCATTGTGCATTCATGCAGACAACACTTGCTGTGTCCTAGCCACACTGCTTTTGGAAAATTAGGAAATATTTCAAATATACAAAGAGATATAAAGAATTTTACATGGAACACCCATATATACTCTATCACTCATCCTCAGAGACAAATCATTATAAAACATGTATGAATCTCACAAGTAAAAAGCTGAGCCAAAGAAGTCAGACACAAAAGAGTACATACTATACCAATTCCATTCCTGCTATGTTCGCAATCAGACAGAGTGGTCCGCGGTGTTAGAAATCAGAACAGTGTTTTACTTTGGGGGAAGGACAAAGGAGGTGGTGTTTGGGTGTGGGCACATGGCAGGTTTCTGAAGAGCTGGTAAGGTTCTGTTTCTTGATTGGGGTATGGGTGTGTTCACTCGGTGAAAACTCATTGAGCTGTACCTTATGATATGTGCATTTTCTGCACATATGTGTATTTCAACTAAAAAACATTTTAGAAAACTGATACTAATTAGAATAGCTTAACATTAAAAGTATATTAAAAGATGATTTAGGGGCTCCCCTGGTGGCGCAGTGGTTGAGAGTCTGCCTGCCGATGCAGGGGACGTGGGTTCGTGCCCCGGTCCGGGAAGATCCCACGTGCCGTGCAGTGGCTGGGCCCGTGAGCCATGGCCGATGAGCCTGCGTGTCTGGAGCCTGTGCTCTGCAATGGGAGAGGCCACAACAGAGAGAGGCCCACATACCGCAAAAAAAAAAAAAAAAAAAAAAGATGATTTAACAGTATAATTCCAATTCTAAAATCTTCTTCATTTAATAATAAATTCTTATACTTTTTGCTATTTTAATTTATTGAGCAAAATATTTATTACCTGTTAGTTGCCAGGTACACACACTGGTTAAACATAGGGGCCAGGTTCCTGCCTTCAGGAAGCTTACCTAATAAACTGTTGCTGTGATGAACATTTATTAAAAATCCATTGCGCACCCACAATGTGTTAAACTGGGAAAAATCTTCCATCCTTTACAGAGCAAACTTGTATTTATTTACACAAGGGACCTACTGCAGAACATGTCTCATCCTGATGAAATGAAGAGATGTAGAGCTGGAAAATGGTAAAAGTTACGTCTTCTTTAACAAAAGAAAAGTTCAGTCAGTGATACATTTAATAAATAATATACAGTATCACTAATTAAAAAAATAATGGGGCTTCCCTGGTGGCGCAGTGGTTGAGAGTCCGCCTGCCGATGCAGGGGACACGGGTTCATGCCCCTGTCCAGGAAGATCCCACGTGCCGCGGAGCGGCTGGGCCCGTGAGCCATGGCTGCTGAGCCTGCACGTCCGGAGCCTGTGCTCCGCAACGGGAGAAGCCACAACAGTGAGAGGCCTGCGTAACGCAAAACAAAAACAAAAACAAAAACAAAAATAATGAAGGAAACAGAATTAAAGTGTTCTAATAAAGTTTTATTACATTAATTGCATATAGTTAGAGTAAGTAGGTTGGCAATACAGGGGGAAAGTAACTCTGTAAGGCTGACTTGGAAGGACAGTTAAAAATTATTTCTTATTAGCATAGTGACCACTAAAATATTTGTTTTAAATTACTGGAAAACACATTTTTCCTTTTGGGTAAGGAAAGCATTTCCATACCCAGTCCCTACCATGTGCTCACGTGTCTATATGTTATTCAGCATCCTTTGTTTATAGGTAAAATTAACACCAACAAATGGAATTGACTTTTGTTAGTGCTTTAAAGAATATTTACTGATTTATATCAATCTCACTAACATCAAAGATACAGGTTACAATGCCTTCTGAATTCACTGCTTCAAGTAGCAGTTATCAGTCCTGTTTGCACACTTTTTGAAAAATATAGATTTCTGGATCACCCTTGAGGATTCTGATTCAGTAGGACTGCAGTAGAGTGCGTGTACCATCAACATTGATTTAAACCTGTGAATTACCAAGAATTCTAAGTAACAGAATCCAAATTTGTAAGTTTATTACTCGCAGCATTGCTATTTTCTTTTTCTGAATTTTCTCTGGTATTTCAGCAGATAGCAGGCATAAGTAAATATTTATCGAAAGTATTTAATTGAATGCCTTTATAAGATTACTGCAAAAAGTAGTAGAAAACAAAATTATTAATTGAAAATAGTGATAACACATTTAAAATTTTACTTATATATCAAAATGATTTAAAGAGAAAATGAAATGAAAATAATGTGGGCACAATCTAAAAAGAAGATGTGGTAATATGTAAATCTATTTAAAACACCCTTACCATATAGAATGTATTTTCCTTATTACATATGGAATTAGTGTATTAAAGACTACAACTTTATAATAATAAAAGACTGTAATCACATTTGGTAACTTTCTATTTAATCGTAACAGCTTTCCAGCATAAATAAATGGATTGGATTTACTTTGCATGAAAATTGTATTATGAAAAACCTCACAAAGTAGAGACTATCCACATTAAATGGTCAGGTCTAATATATGGTACTGTTACATCTAAATGTTGTTGTGCGGATGAATTCACTATCATTTTAGTGTTAGCTGAATTGTCATTAAGTAGTCTTGCTTTAGAAGTGGTTATTTTGGTCACTGTAGCTTTATGCTGGCAGTTACTGACACTGGAATCACCCATGGTAGTAATAGTAGTTGTGCTAGTTGGTTCAGCTGAAGTGGTGGCAGCTGTGGTAGTCATACTCTCAGTAGAAGTGGTGGAAGCAGTTGTGTCTGTTGTGCTTGTACCCTCAGTGGTAGTGCCGGCCGTTGTCGTGGTAGTTGGTTGAGGTGTGGTGGTGGCCACCGTGGTAGTTGTAGTCTAAGTAGAAGTGGAAGAAGCAGTTGTGTCTGTTGTGGTTGTACCCTCAGTGGTAGTGCCGGCCACTGTCGTGGTAGTTGGATGAGGTGTGGTGGTGGCAACTGTGGTAGTCATAGTCTCAGTAGAAGTGGTGGAAGCAGTGGTGGCTGTTTTGGTCGTGCCCTCAGTTATATCTGTGATCGTTTTTTCAGTTGAAGTGGCGTCTGTTGCAATTGTGGTTTCTGTGGAATCAGTGGTTGGTATACTTGTAAGTTCCGTTGAAGTGTGCTCAGTGATGGTAGTCATGGTACTGGATGTTGTGGTAGAATCTGTAGTGCTAGTGGCAACTGTAGTTTTGGAACTATCAGATGAGCTTGTTTCAGTCAATGAGATTGTCCCCTGGTTTTGAGTAAGTTGTATAAAAATGGGGGCATTATTATTTTTCCCATTATACACCAGAGACACTATGAGTACTCCAATTGCCACTGTTATCACAGAAGCTAAGAGACAAGCCAGGAATATTTTCCACAGAGACCAGCCACTAAACAAACTTCGTGTCACCTGAAAAGGATTTAAATATAATTACTGAAGTTGAAACCAAATGTTGCAAGAAAAATATGTCATTTATAATCTTTTTATATATAGATTACTTCAGTAGAAGAATGTATAAACATAAAAAATACCTTAATAGCCTGTAGTAATAAATATTGGCTCAAGTTTAATGTTTCATTTGGGAAAGGCTTGGTCTTTGTAATAGGAATAAAGGAATAGCCACTGATCTGTCTGCTTTCTTTTCATGTGTATTTAAAGCTAAAAGAAATATTAAATGTCATCTTAGAAACTGTTTATTCCTCCCACCATCAAATGAAGTATCTACACGTGTGTGTCTGACTGCTGCATCCCATGATTTGAGGGACCCAAAATATCACCTGATAAAATCTTCTCCCTTCATTGGCCTATCAACTACCAGATTTGTGTCTGCTTTACAGCCTTCCATTTTAAATGCATTAATTAACAGCCTATCAAATATTCTAGCTAGCTGTTCATACAGGTTAGCAATGGCAGCATGCAAATCAGAGTTGAAGACATTGGTTGAAATCCATCTTGTGCGCCACCAGCTATTTTCACTGTGTAAGATGTTAACCTCTTTGATCTTATTTTTTCATCCATAAAAATCTACAAGATTAGAATAGGGATTAGTGTCAGTAATATTACTTTGTAATATCTCTCTAATCTGTTATTGTAGAGGAAACATTGCATAGTATAAAACATGTAAGCCTTGAGACAAGAGAGTCTTGAATTTGAATTCCATCCCATTATATTCTGAGCAAGTTTCTTAACTTGCCTAATTCTCAACTTGCCTTGTATCAAAAGTGGGGATAATAATATCTACCTCCAAATGTTATTGAGAAAATTAGAATAAGAAACATCCTTCAAATTAGATTTTTGCAGAAGGCGGGGCTTTATAGTAATTAAGGGCATAGCCATTTGAATCTAACAGATTTAGGTTTAAATTTTAAGTCCACCTTTTACTAGGTAGATGGTGGTATGTGGAAATTTGCCATGTCTTGCAAAGCCTCAATTCCCTTGCATGGATAATATCACCTATTTAATAAGGCTAAACAGTAAATAAGAAAACAGTATGAATAATGTTGTCCTAGCACTTTCTAAGTACTCAAAAAACATCTGATTTCACTAATTAGCTCATTCTTATCCATTTTCTTATGACTGAAAACAATCACTAAAGGAAACAAAGAGCACATATGTCATTGGAGCATGTAGGGTAACTCTTCAATTTTCCAAAATAGTGGACACTGTCTCAGACAATAAACCACAATTTGGGTGTTGAGAGTGACACCCACTAGGCAATCAGAAGCAGTTCAAGGGCATTGGGTACCAAGGCTAAGGGAATTTGTGGCACCAACTAAGAGAGCCCAATGACTAATGGCACCTCCTGCCCCATGTCATCTAGGCCTTAGAAAGGAAATCAAAGGGGGAGGAGAGGAAGGACCATACTCACACCTCAGAGGAAAATTACCCTCATTTTTTGTTTGAATTTTTAAAAAGAGGAGCAAGATTAATAAAAACTCATCTTAACCTAACCTGAGACCTGTGCTCAAGTGCTATTACTGCTACTATCTAGATGTGTGAATTCTTACAAACAATCTAAACTTCCTAGACCGCGATGTTTTCCATCTGTGGCTAAGTAAAGGCATCTAAAATAACTTTCAGCTCTCTGATTGGTCTGGTTTGTTTGAGGTCATCAGAGATATATTCTCTAAATAATTCTATCAAAAGCCTTCTTCCACAGTGTTTCTTGTCATTAAGAGTTTATCCTCTCTTCTCTTATCAAAGTCTTTCCAAACTGTCTCTGTAGCAGGATTAATCAGAGGAGGGGTGTAGTCCAGGGCCAGAAGAATCGAACCAAACTGCCAGGCATCAGTAGCAATCAGTCAAAATCAAGTTTTCACCTGGAGTAGGGGGAGGAATGGAGGAAAGACTCGGAGATCAGGTCTCAAGGTGAAGAAAACAGAATGATGAGAAACAGTGTAAAGAACACCGGAAATCTGCTTCTGGGCACCAAACCAAGGCAAGGCTAGATATTGTCTAAGTCAAGGTTGAAAACACACGAGGTCAGAAGAGGTCAGAAACAGGAGGCTAACAGAAGGCCCACAGTTATGCTCAGAAGCAGGAAGTGAAGGAGAGTGAGCCAGATCACCCACAGACTAGGGCCCCAGGGCTTTAACACATGACTTCACCTTCCACTGAGCAAGGGTTACAACGTCATTCACTGTCAATGCATTTGCTGTCATCAGCTACTCGGTCCTCCAAAAAAAGGAACCCAAAACTTTGGGGTTTTTTTTGATGCTTATATATTTTCCCTAAACTTTATAGGTGTTTTTTCTTTCCATCAAGATCATTAGCTCCTTAAATTAAGAGTCCCATAAATCTACCTCTTCTGCATTCCCTCTCAGTGATTTGACATGTTCAAAGGATGCTGTAGATTTTCAAAAGAACAATGTTAATTGATTGAATGTTTTTTCTCTAATATTAGATCAAAAACACTTCCATGTGGATTACATCATAACCCAGAGAAACAGTGTCACCCCAGACATTACCTGAAAATGTTGGGATTCTCTGTTTGGAAAATTTGGAAGTCCAAGGGTCCCTCTGTTGATGCAGATGTCATTTAAATTGGGACCAGCATCACCAGTTACATCAATTGATGTTGCAAACTTACAGGCTGAACTCTGAGCTTCATCGTTTCCAAGGTTCGGGAATGGCTGTGTACAGAAAAGAATGGGAGAAAAATAAGATGCTATTGTATTTTGTGCCTAAAGTAATACAATTCGGACAAATATAAATTAGATTATGTCATATTATGGCTTATTTGATCAAATAAGATCATTTGAAACCTGAGGAATAAATAAATACATTTATTATATTTCTTCTCAAAATAAGAAAATCGAATTAGGTCATCATAAATTACATTTAATTATTTTATATAATTATTCACATTAAAATTCAGGCATTATCTTTTACCTTCATCATATTTAAAGGATTTGTTAAATATCATTATGTGGCAAGCTGATGTAGAGAGATATTTTAAAAAGTCCCATAATAGGATGTGGAGAAAAGGGAACACTCCTACTCTGTTGGTGGGAACGTAAATTGGTGCAGCCACTGTGGAAAATAGTATGGAGGATTCTCAAAAAACTAAAAATAGAATTATCATATGACCCAGCAATTCCACTCCTGGGAATATAACTGAAAAAAACAAAAACACTAATTCAAAGAGATACGTGCACCCCAATGTTCATAGCAGCATTATTTACAATTGCCAAAGTATGGAAGCAACCTAAGTGTTCATCAACAGATGAATGGATAAAGAAGATGTGATATATATCTACAGTGGAATCCTACTCAGCCATAAAAAAGAATGAATTCTTGCCATTTGCAGCAACATGGATGGAGTTGGAGTGCATTACGCTAAGTGAAATAAGTCAGACAGAGAAAGACAAATACTGTAAAATAAAAAATACAACAAACTAGTGAATAAAACAGAAAAGAAGCAGACTCACAAATACAGAGAACAAACTATTGGTTACCAGTGGGGAGAGGAAAGGGGGAGGAGGATGGGTGGGGAAAGGGTTATTATGAGAATATATAAAATCATATGTATGAAACTTCTGAAAATTGTAAAGAACTATAGAATTTAAAGAATCTTTTATTCAATAAAAAAAATTACATACTTCTGTGTAATTCTACATGGCCATAAATTTGTGTGCTTCAGCTAGTATGGAATAATAAATTACTTTCCAGAAAAAAATTTTTTTAATAAAATAGAATTTAAAAGTCCCAAAATGAAAATTCTAGAGACTTCAAGGCTTATAAAGAACAACACTTTGTGGTCTTATTCATAATGAGAAAATCAAATCTAAAGAGGTGAAGTGAGAGTCTAGGTATAGTAAATTGCAATAGGACACTTCTCCCACTGCAATCAATCAATCAATCAATAAATAAAATTGAAGGGCTTTCAAAGAAGTGAAAATCAGATTACTTAAAATTTAAAAGAAGAAAGAGCTTTTCCAAGGTGATCTAATAATCATAGGCCATTTTATTTTCTGGGAGCATTTGTTGATTATGAGTATGAGTTGAGGTTCTGACTAACAAAAGAGTCAGCAAAACTTTTGCTGTTCATGTGAGTCTGGCATAACAGACTGGAAAATAGGGGGTCCCCAAACACAAGGCCTTTGTAATGTTCTGGAATAGCTCAGGAGGCTGGAAATCAGGATGGAAAGGCAGAGTAAAGTCTTCAGCAGTATCATAGTGATTAGGAGATAAAATCCTGCTATCAGAAAGGGACTTAAACACAAGACTGGTTTCCCCCTAAGGACATTTGCCATACTTTGAGGCTGCCTGGCATAGGATGTTAAAGAGCTGACCTTGAAATCTCTGAAGGTCAATCTCTGAAGAATATACATACAAACATTATAAACAAAATAATAGTAAATTAAACCCAAAAATATATCAAAATGGTAAAAACTCATAACCAAGTGAGGTCTACCCAGCTACCTAAACTAACTTAGAATGAAAGTTAGTTTAACATTCAAAACAGCTAATATAATTCACCACATTAACAGAAATAAAGGAGAAAAACACATGTGAATATATCAAAAAAATGCAGAAAGACTTCTGGCAAAATTCAACAACCATCTGTGATAAAATTTCTGAGCAAATTAGTAATAGAAGAGATTTTCCATAATCTGATAAAGGATAGCTCCATAAAACCTAAACTAACATCATAATTAATGGTAAAATATTTCATGTTTCCCCCTGAATTTGGGAACAACACTAAATGTTCACTTTCACCACTTCCATTCAACATTACATTGGAGGTTGTAGCCAGTGCATTGTTAGAAAAACAAAAATAAAGTTATAAAATATGAAAAAACAAAGACATGATTGGGTTTATAGAAAATCCAAAAGAGGGTCCAAGATGGCAGAGAAGAAGGACGTGCTCTCACTCCCTCTTGAGAGAACACCAGAATCACAACTAACTGCTGAACAATCATCAACAGGAAGACACTGGAACTCACCAAAAAAGATACCCCACATCCAAAGACAAAGGAGAAGCCGCAGTGAGATGGTAGGAGGGGTGCAATCATAATAAAATCAAATCCCATACTGCTGGGTGGGTGACTCACAAACTAGAGAACACTTATACCACAGAAGTCCACCCACTGGATTGAAGTTTTGAGCCCCACGTCAGGCTTCCAAACATGGGGTCTGGTAACGGGAGTAGGAATTCCTAGAGAATCAGACTTTGAAGGCTAGCGGAATTTGATTGCAGGACTTCGACAGGACAGGGGGAAACAGAGACTCCACTCCTGGAGGGCACACACAAAGTAGTGTGCGCATCGGGACCCAGGGGAAGGAGCAGTGACCCCAGGGGAGACCGAACCAGACCTACCTGCTAGTGTTGGACGATGTTCTGCAGAGGCAGTGGTGGCTCTGTCTCACCGTGAGGACAAGAACACTGGCAGCAGAAGTTCTGGGAAATATTCCTTGCCGTAAGCCCTCCCAGACTCTGCCATTAGCTCCACCAAAGAGCCCAGGTAGGCTCTCATGTTGGGTTGTCTCAGGCCAAACCACCAACAGAGAGGGGACACAGCCCCAGCCAACAGCAGTCAAGTGGATTAAAGTTTTACTGAACTCTGCCCACCAGAGCAACAGTCAGCTCTACCCACCACCAGTGCCTCCCATCACAAAACTTGCACAAGCCTCTTAGATAAACTCATCCCCCAGAGGGCAGAAAACAGAAGCAAGAAGAACTACAATCCTGCAGCCTGTGGAACAAAGAACACATTCACAGAAAAATAGACAAGATGAAAAGGCAGAGGGTTATGTACCAGATGAAGGAACAAGATAAAACCCCCCAAAAACAACTAAATGATGTGGAGATAGGCAACCTTCCAGAAAAAGAATTCAGAATAATGACAGTGGAGATGATCCAGGACCTCGGGAAAAGAATGGAGACAAGGATAGAGAAGATGCAAGAAATGTTTAACAAAGATCTAGAAGAATTAAACAACAAACAAACAGAGTTGAACAATACAATAACTGAAATGAAAAATACACTAGAAGGAATCAATAGCAGAATAACTAAGGCAGAAGAACGGATAAGTGACCTGGAAGACAGAATGGTGGAATTCACTGCTGTGGAACATAATAAAGAAAAAAAAAGAGAAAAGAAATGAAGACAGCCTAAGAGACCTCTGGGACAACATTAAATGCAACAACGTTCACACTACAGGGGTCCCAGAAGGAGAAGAGAGAAAGGACCCGAGAAAATATTTGAAGAGATTATAGTCGAAAACTTCCCTAACATGGGAAAGGAAATAGCCACCCAAGTCCAGGAAGTGCAGAGAGTCCCACACAGGATAAAACCAAGGAGAAACACAGCGAGACACATACTAATCAATTTGGCAAAAATTAAAGACAAAGAAAAATTATTGAAAGCAGCAAGGAAAAAATGACAAATTACAAGGGAACTCCCAGAAGGTTAACAGCTGATTTCTCACCAGAAACTCTACAAACCAGAAGGGAGTGGCAAGATGTAATTAAAATGATGAAAGGGAAGAACCCACAACCAAGATTACTCTATCCAGCAAGGAACTCATTCAGATTCAGTGGAGAAATCAAAAGCTTTGCAGATAAGCAAAAGCTAAGAGAATTCAGCACCACCAAACCAGCTCTACAACAAATGCTAAAGGAACTTCTCTAAGTGGGAAACACAAGAGAAGAAAAGGACCTACAAAAACCAACCCAAAACAATTAAGAAAATGGTCATAGGAACATACATATCGATAATCACCTTAAACGTGAATGGATTACATGCTCCAAACAAAAGACACAGGCTTGCTGAATGGATACAAAAACAAGACCCATATATATGCTGTCTACAAGAGACCCAATTCAGACCTAGGGACACATACAGACCAAAAGTGAGGGGATGGAAAAAGATATTCCCTGCAATTGGAAATCAAAAGAAACCTGGAGTAGCAATATTCATATCAGATAAACTAGACTTTAAAGTAAAGAATGTTACTAGAAACAAGGAAGGACACTACATAATGATCAAGGGATCAATCCAAGAAGAAGATATAATTATACATATATATGCACCCAATATAGGAGCACCTCAATACATAAGGCAACTGCTAACAGCTATAAAAGAGGAAAGTGACAGTAACACAATAATAGTGGGGGACTTTAACACCTCACTTACACCAATGGACAGATCATACAAACTGAAAATTAATAAGGAAACACAAGCTTCAAATGACACAATACACCAGATAGATTTAATTGATATTCATAGGACATTCCATCCAAAAACAGCAGATTACACTTTCTTCTCAAGTGCACACGGAATATTCTCCAGCATAGATCATAGCTTGGGTCACAAATCAAGACTCAGGAAACTTAAGAAAACTGAAATCATATCAAGCATCTTTTCTGACCACAACGCTATGAGATTAGAAATCAATTACAGGAAAAAAAAAATGTAAAAAACACAAACACATGGAGGCTAAACAATACATTACTAAATAACCAAGAGATCACTGAAAAAATCAAAGAGAAAATCAAAACATACCTAGTAACAAATGACAATGAAAACACAATGATCCAAAGCCTATGGGATGCAGCCAAAGCAGTTCTAAGAGGGAAGTTTATAGCAATACAAGCCTATCACAAGAAACAAGAAAAATCTCAAATAAACAATCTAACCTTACACATAAAGGAACTAGAGAACGAAGAATAAGCAAAACCCAGAGTTAGCAGAAGGAAAGAAATCATAAAGATCAGAGCAGAAATAAATGAAATAGAAACAAAGAAAACAACAGCAAAGATCAATAAAACTAAAAGATGGTTCTTTGAGAAGATAAACAAAATTGAGAAACCATTAGCCAGACTCATCAAGAAAAAGAGGGAGAGGACTCAAATAAATAAAATTAGAAATGAAAAAGGAGATGTTACAACAGACACCGCAGAAATACAAAGCATCCTAAGAGACTACTACAAGAAACTCTATGCCAATAAAATGGACAACCTGGAAAAAATAGACAAATTCTTACAAAGGTATAACCTACCAAGACTGAACCAGGAAGAAATAGAAAATATGAACAGACCAATCACAAGTAATGAAATTGAAACTGTGATTAAAATCTTCCAACAAACAAAAGACCAGGAACAGATGGCTTCACAGGTGAATTCTATCAAACACTAAGAGAAGAGCTAACACCCATCCTTCTCAAACTCTTCCAAAAAATTGCAGAGGGGGGAATACTCTCAAACTCATTCTATGAGGCCACCATCACCCTGATAACAAAACCAGACAAAGATACTACAAAAAAAGAAAATTACAGACCAGTATCACTGATGAATATAGATGCAAAAGTCCTCAACAAAGTACTAGCAAACAGAATCCAACAACACATTAAAAGGATCATACACAATGATCAAGTGAGATTTATCCCAGGGATGCAAGGATTCTTCAATATACACAAATCAATCAATGTGATAACACCATATTAACACATTGAAGAAGAAAAACCATATGATCATCCCAATAGATGCAGAAAAAGCTTTTGACAAAGTTAAACACCCATTTATGACAAAAAGTCTCCAGAAAGTGGGCACAGAGGGAACCTACCTCAACATAATAAAGGCCATATATGACAAACTCACAGCAAACATCATTCTCAATGGTGAAAAAGTGAAAGCATTTCCTCTAAGATCAGGAACAAGACAAAGAAGTCCACTCTCACCACTATTATTCAACATAGTTTTGGAAGTTCTAGCCATGGCAATCAGAGAAAAAGAAATAAAAGGAATAGAAATTGGAAAAGAAGAAGTAAAACTGTCACTGTTTGCAGATGACATGATACTATACATAGAGAATCCTAAAGATGCCACCAGAAAACTATTAGAGCTAATCAATGAATTTGGTAGAGTTGCAGGATACAAAATTAATGCAGAGAAATCTGTTGCATTCCTATACACTAATGATGAAAAATATGAAAGAGAAATTAAGGAAATACTCCCATTTACCATTGCAACAAAAAGAATAAGATACCTAGGAATAAACCTACCTCAGGAGACAAAAGGTCTGTATGCAGAAAACTGTAAGACGCTGATGAAAGAAATTAAAGATGATACCAACAGATGTAGAGATATATCATGTTCTTGGATTGGAAGAATCAACGTTGTGAAAATGACTATACTACCCAAAGCAATCTACAGATTCAACACAATCCCCATCAAATTACCAATGGCAGTTTATACAGAACTAGAACAAAAAATTTTCAATTTGTATGGAGATACAAAAGATCCCGAATAGCTAAAGCAGTCTTGAGGGAAAAAAATGGACCTGGAGGAATCAGACTCCCTCATTTCAGACTATACTACAAAGCTACAGTAATCAAGACAATATGGTACTGGCACAAAAACAGAAACATAGATCAATGGAAAAAGATAGAAAGCCGGAGATAAATGCACGCACCTATGGTCAACTAATCTATGACAAAGGAGGCAAGGACATATAATGGAGAAAAGACAGTCTCTGCAATAAGTGGTGCTGGGAAAACTGGACAGCTACATGTAAAAGAATAAAATTAGAACACTACCTAACACCATACACAAAAATAAACTCAAACTGGATTAGAGACCTAACTGTAAGACTGGACACTATAAAACTCTTGGAGGAAAACATAGGAAGAACACTCTTTGACATAAATCACAGCAAGATCTTTTTTGCCCCACCTCCTAGAGTAATGGAAATAAAAACAAAAATAAACAAATGGGACCTAATGAAACTTCGAAGCTTTTGCACAGCAAAGGAAACCATAAACAAGACGAAAAGAAAACCCTCAAAATGGGAGAAAATATTTGCAAACGAATCAATGGGGAAAGGATTAATCTCCAAAATATATAAAGAGCTCATGCAGGTCAATATTAAAGAAACAAACAACCCAATCCAAAATGGGCAGAAGACTTAAATAGACATTTCTCCAAAGAAGACATACAGATGGCCAGGAAGCACATGAAAAGCTGCTCAACATCACTAATTATTAGAGAAATGCAAATCAAAACTACCGCGAGGTATCACCTCACACCAGTTAGAATGGGCATCATCAGAAAATCTACAAACAACGAATGCTGGAGAGGGTGTGGAGAAAAGGGAACCCTCTTGCACTGTTGGTGGGAATGTAAACTGATACAGCCACTATGGAGAACAGTACGGAAGTTCCTTAAAAAACTAAAAATAGATTTACCATATGACCCACCAATCCCACTACTGGGCATATACCCAGAGAAAACCATAATTCAGTAAGACACATGCATCCCAATGTTCATTGCAGCACTATTTACAATAGCCAGGTCATGGAAGCAACCTAAATGCCCATTGACAGACGAATGGATAAAGAAGATGTGGTACATATATACAGTGGAATATTATTCAGCCATAAAAAGGAACGAAATTGGGTCATTTGTAGCGACGTGGATGGATCTAGAGACTGTCATACAGAGTGAAGTAAGTCAGAAAGAGAAAAACAAATATTGTATATTAAATCATATATGTGGAACCTAGAAAAATGGTACAGATGAACCGGTTTTCAGGGCAGAAATTGAGACACAGATGTAGAGAACAAACGTATGGACATCAAGGGGGGAAAGCGGCGGCGTGGTGGGGGCAGTGTGATGAATTGGGAGATTGGAATTGACATGTATACACTAATACGTATTAAATGGATAACTAATAAGAACCTGCTGTATAGAAAAATAAATTAATATTCAAAAACAATCCAAAAGAATCTATAGACAGAATGTTAGAATAAGTGAATTAATGAGATCACTGAATACAGATAAATATAAAAAAATTTAAAAAGTTGGAATTCAGTATGAATTCACGTTTAGCTTAATATAAATGCAGATGATTGCATACAGAAATATTTATAGACACATGTGTACACACTGGTTAACATACACACATATTTCCTTGCTTTGTCAGCTGAGAGGACCTAGAAGCAACAACACACTAGCAGGAACAAGTACCCAGACATTGGTTTCTGATACCATTCTCTAGCGAAAGGAACCAAGGATCCTTGGCGAAATTGCTGATTATAGGGCTGGGTGTGGAAATATACAAGATGAGCCTGGAGCATCTTGTAGCACCAGAGATTAAGGAAATCCTCCATGCTTCACCAAAAAAAAAATAATAATAATAACAATGATAGAGGTATGTCAGTATGTCAAAGTGACACAGGAACCAGCTGAAAGAGCTCTCAATAGCCAAATCTATAACAATTGGAGCAAAAAACTTAAAGTAGTATTGGATTATAATCCGAAGTATAAAACAAACATCTGGGAGTCAATACTGATATAAATGATTGAACAAATAAGTGAATGAGGAAGAAGAGGTAAATCTCCTATGCAGAAGAATCCCAAATGATTGACATAGATACTACACTCTCACGGAACATAACTCCCCACTCTTTAAGAGTGGGCTAAGCACAGCAACTTCCAAAGAATATAGTTTGGAAAGGGACGAGTGGAGAACAACTTTAAGAACCTTGTTAAGTATTACCTCATCCAGGTGATCAAAGTCAACATCAACAATAATAAATCATGTTAATAATAGGTACTGTTGGGCTTCCCTGGTGGCGCAGTGGTTGAGAGTCCGCCTGCCGATGCAGGGGACACGGGTTCGTGCCCCGGTCCGGGAAGATCCCACATGCCGTGGAGCGGCTGGGCCCGTGAGCCATGGCCGCTGAGCCTGCGCGTCGGGAGCCTGTGCTCCGCAACGGGAGAGGCCACAGCAGTGAGAGGCCCACGTACCACAAAAAATAAATAAATAAATAATAATAGGTACTGTTGATCTGATGTGATGAGAATGGCACTTTGCTTCCATGGTCTTCCCTAAAAGGAAAACAAACAAACAAAACAAAACAAAAAAATACAGAGCCCCAGGCTAATGATAAAAAAAAATCAGACAAATCCCTATTGAGGGAAATTCTACCAAATATCTGACTAGTATTTGTCAAAACTATCAAGGTCATCAAAACCAAGGAAAGTCTGAGAAACTGTCACAGCCAATAGAAGCCTAAGGAGTCATGATGGCTAAACCTAATTTGGTAGCTGTGATGGGATCCTGGAACAGAAAAGGGGCAGTAAGTAAAAACTAAAAAGTCTGAATAAAGTATGGACTTTTTAAAACAATAATATATCAACCTTGGTTCATTAATTGTAACAAAGGTACCATATTAATGTAAGATGTTAATAATATGGGAAACTGTTGAGGTAAATAGATGAAGGAGATTACGAGGTACAAAATTCCAGTTGCAAAATAAATGAGTCACAGGAATGAAATGTGCAGTCATTAACTATATAATATCTTTGTATGGTAACATCATAACTACAGTTACCGTGGTGATCATTTTGAAACGTAGAGCAACATCAAATCACTATGTTGTATAACAGAAAATAATATAGTGCTGTAGGTCAATTAAATTTCAAAAACAAACAAACTCATAGAAAAAGAGATCAGATTTGTGGTTATCAGAGGTGGGGTCCATGGAGGCAAGGGGTAATTGGATGAAGGCAACCAAAAGGAAGAAACTTCCAGTTATAAGATAAAGGAGTACTAGGGGTGTAATGTGCAACATGATACATATAATTAACACTGCTGTATGTTATATATGAAAGTTAAGAAAGTAAATCCTGAGATCTTATCACAAAAAATTCTATTTAATTTTGTATCTATATGAGATTATGAATGTTCACTAAACTTATTGTGATAATCATTTAATAATGTATGTAAGTAAAATCATGCCATACAACTACATACAAAATTTATGCCATACAACTTAAATTTATACAGTGCTATATGTCAATTATATCCCAATAAAGCTGGAAGAAAAAATAGAGGAAATTAGGTTCTAGGTATATGGGAATTCTCTGTACTATGTTTGCAGTTTTCTATAAGACTACAGCTATTTTTAAAAATAAAGGTTTTCAAAACAATAACAAAGTTACATTTTTCAGGTTCTACTGCCCAGGATTTCTAAGTCTAATAAGACCAGTAGCCATCTGTCCACAACCTACTAACTGAAATTCCTCATACCAGAATGCGTCTTGTAGCCTTAACATTATTAATGCCATCCTCATTTTTCAACAGAACTAGGCAGTCCATGAAAGACCTACGGAAGACAAGTCATTTAGTAATCTCTCAACACGCATTTTCTAGTTTCTATTTGATTTTTCTGCTCTTACAGATCTTATGCTCCATTGGTGAAGCACAACAGGCTTGTTTGAATTTGATAAAATATGTGCAGATAAATATGATAAGGATTAGAAGCTGGAAAATGTTTGCGTACAAACATATTCACCATAGTCTTTATGGAGTGGGTAGCACAAAGGAGGAAGGGAAGGGTGTTGGGAAGATATAAACAAAAGATTTCACAAACTTGCAACAAGTAGTGATCTAATACATAGAATAATGAATATAGACAACATTCTTGTACTATAGTTATGTAATGTGATAAATATTGCTACAGCTAATCATATTACAATATATAATAACATCAAAGTAGCACATTGTACACCTTAAATTTACAATGTTATGTGTCAAATATATCCAATAAAAAACTAAAAAAACAAAGACTTCAACTACATCTGTAATGGTTTATTTCTTAAACTTGGTGTTTGGTACATACATGCCTATTACATTATTCTTGAAGTCTTTTAAATACATGTTGAATTTTTTAAAGTAAATGAATTAAAAGGATGGGTTCAAATAAGAAAGGTTTTGGTGGTTAGGTTTTTCTTGAAGTCAGTCTAAGACATTTCCTCAACAGCACCATCTATAACATTTTATAAACTTACTATGTTAAAATATATTAGCTCTATTTATTTGAATAAATGTTATTTTCTAACAATAGAAGATTATTTCTTCAACTAAAAAAAAAAAAAGGAGAGACAGAGAAATAACTCCAGATACAGTTTTAAGAAAAAGATAGAGAGCAATCTGTGTTATATTCTTACGGGAGTGTAAATTGTTATGTATAAATTTGTTATAGCTCAAAAACATTACAGAATTATCTAATTTTTACTCATAGGACAGCAAGAGCATTATTTAAATGTACTCTCTCAATTACATTGATTAAATAACCAATCCTAAATGGTTATTAAAAATGCTATTGACATTGCTGACTCAATCTCGAATTTCTATTAAAACAATCAAGCTACATATGTGTGCAGACAGTGGCCACTGAGCAACTATAACTAAGAATAAAAGGGAGTATAATTATGATTAAATATAGTCAAGAAGGAATACACTCAGGCAAAAAGAAATTAGTCAAGTTCTGTTTTTCTAAAGGTGTAATATCACACCAAAGAAGTAAAGAGAATAGCTATGCAGTGATACCAAATAAAAGAAGATATAATACACACAAGCACTTTGAGAATTTCCATCTGTTTTTAAATAGGTAGCTTTGAGAAAATCACACAGATTTATATTTTATAAAAGCTTTGTGTTTCTTTGTATTATTACTATCGTTACTCTTCAGCTATCCAGTTTGTTTATGGCTGATGAACTTGAATATTTTTCTGAATTTCTGTAATTAAATAAAAATTCACTGGCAAGACCAACTCACCAGAATTAAAAATATTTAAGGGAAGAAAGATGGTAAGTGATTGCACTGAGAGCAGAGTAGTCTCTAAAGTTAAAATTTTGAGAAGTTGGGGGGCTATGAATTATAGTTAATTAGCTCTTGGTAGAAGCCAATAATCTCCATTACATACACCCAATATGCATTAGCTATGTTCATAGAATAAAATTTTAAATTCTATGCTCATAACTTAAGAGATTACCATTTCATGTTTCCTAAGAGGGAAAAACAAACTCCTAAATTTCTCTTTTTTATGTAGACTTCAACTGCTACTATAATCCACTGGTGAAAATGGGCATCAATTAAAAAAAAATTTCTCTACGATTATATCCAAATATTCAGATGTAAAGTGAGATAGTCAGTGATGAAGATACATGCCCTTTATTTGAAAACTCTCATTATTATCTAGGGAAATCTTCAAGATGAATAATTCCTTAGTAAAGGGACCTTTTTATCTGAGTATTTTGACACTGTGAAGACCTAATGACATAGCTGCAAGGCTAGAAGAACCATAAAGAAGATCTTTAGGGGAAAGGAGTGCTGATCTAGAATCAAGAGAACAATTTCTCTGCCTTGTACCTTCCTTGTTAGTGCAGGGGACAAAAATATTTTTCCTCACAGAATGTAATTGTCCATTCAAACTTATACTGATTTCATTCAACACATTTCCACATGTTTCCAGTATCAAGGGCTCTAGTCAGAGACAAAGTTACATAAAAGGCAATCCCAAAACACACAGTACTAAATTATTTCTTCTAAAAACATAAGCAATAGTCAAATAATATTGTATATAATTGAACTCTAATATTCCCTTGAATACAATTCTTCACTAAAAAGAAACTCGTATGTAGTTAAGTAGAGGCTAATCTAAAGGACTTGCCAGATAATTTGCTTCCTAGGTCTAGAATTCACTTACAAGATTATGTTCTGACTTTCAAAAATGTATGAAATCTTTGAGTTCTGACAAATCTACACATTACACTAAAATCCAGGCAATTAACACAAAAATCTATATATCACATTTTAAAAACATAAATTGTTAATGCAATCAACCACAGATTTGTCATCTTATACTCTAGTTATGATAACTGTAGAGAATTATTTGAACAGCTTATTAAATTGCTACCCCCCAAATTGCTAATATCTTAGATTACTGAGTATTAAAATAAATTTCTTAATAATGCATATATTGATATACAGAAAAAAATACAAGTTTTCTAATTAACAAGTAGTCATAGAATAGCTAAAAATTGTCTTTCATGTAGAATTCTGATTAAAAATTGCTTTTTGGGGGCCTCCCTGGTGGCACAGTGGTTGAGAGTCCGCCTGCCGATGCAGGGGACGCAGGTTCGTGCCCCGGTCTGGGAGGATCCCACATGCCGCGGAGCAGCTGGGCCCGTGAGCCATGGCCACTGAGCCTGCGCGTCCGGCGCCTGTGCTCCGCAATGGGAGAGGCCACAGCAGTGAGAGGCCCGCGTACCACACAGACATACACACAAATTGCTTTTTGGGAAGAACCATGTTGTAATAAAATAAAAATCAGAGTTGTATTATTATTGAAAACAAGACTCTGAACTATCAGAACATACCACGGTGGTGCCACCAATACTCATCGGCTGTTTTCCAGACTGTTCCATCACTACGTATTTCCCACATTTTCTGTCCATTCTTGAAGCACAAGCTTAACTCCAGAAATGTTTTTCAGCCTGTTCATTGCTCTTTATACCTGCAAACTTGAGAGATAATTGAGTTGATTAATATCCACTATGAGACATCACTGCTAGTGTGGATTAGACTAAATAATAATTATTCTTTATGTGGGATCCACCTTAGAGGAAGAAGTGGGTGTTAAGAAATTACATGAGGATATAAGAAAACCAATCCCACCTCTGTGATGACACCCTCAATACTATGCCACCAGGCAGCTTCCTGGTAGAATGAAACTGCAATTATACAATTCTTCCTTCTCTCTCCTATCACATCATTTCACAGAACTCTTCCTTCTGACTTCAGGAACAGCTCAAGATAGAATTCTGAAATACGTGAATGTTGCTGTTGCTTCTTTTCCAAATAGACAGGAACATCTTTCCGCTCTTACTGGCAACAACCTTTAGGCACACATGACCCTCTGCTCATCAAGTCTTGACCTTCTTGGGTTCCTCCTCACCTTTAAAACTTTTCCAATCTATTCTTTTTCTCTGCTACTAGAAAATGTTAATCTAACTTGATTTATACTTCTGGAAAAAAATAATACAACTTGGCTTACATGCCTCCAAGCCCCAGACTGATACAGACGGTTAATCTGATAAACAAATCACTGTGAATATATTCACCAAGATCCCCTTCTCTTCGTTTTTTGTGAGATCTATTTGGCATAGTTACCCAGAAGATTACTTCTGATTTTGCTTACAGTTTAGTAACAAGACACTTGGGCAGGTGGGGCTTTTCTAACTTCTGAAAATTATACTCAAAAGCAAAGGACTTTTTTCTTATCTGTAGATACATCTTTGGAGGGATCTAAAAGACAATTGACAAGAGTTAAGAAATCATTTTTTTTAAGGAATCATTTTTAACCTCAAATAAAAAGTTATCAATCAGCTCCCAACACACATACCCAAGGAATCCCAAATAAAACTGGTATAGAAAATTATTTATGAAGAATGGTGCTTAAATAACCTAAAAGTTTTTAAATATCTCTTCAATTTGTAATTAGTCCATAGTTAATTTCTTACAAATGAAGCAACAAAGACAAAATACTTACACTTTTTGTTGAAAATGTCTCATGTAGCACTTTTTAACTGGCCAGATATCTACCAGGTTTCAAAGATAAGAATTACCTGATAATAGAGCTGCAAGAGGGCTGGGAAATCTTGGAGTTAACGCAGCCTTGTCATTTTAAGATTGAGGGAATTTGTGTCCAAAGAGGGGAAGTGATAAAATCAGCTGGGTGGTAGAACCCAGTTTCCTTTCAGTCTAATACCGTCTCTATAATTAGCTTATTAATAGTGACTTTGTAGAAAGATGGACAGCCTAGTAGGAAGTCAAGCAAATGTCTTTTGAAAACAAAGTGAAACAAAGATATCAAAGACTTGGATTTGGAAAAGATCCTAGATATGCCTGAAGCCATCTGAGACTTACTGAACTTTCAGGGGCAAAGTCTGGGAGCCTGACTTTTTGGCCAAATGTCAAGTAATCTTTATTCAAACAAGTCTGAGAAATAGTTTGCTAACCAATGATCCCAAGCATGCACATGGAGTGTCTTCATATCTTTAGGGAATAAAATTGTGTGTGTAAAGAAACTACAATTTTCTCAAATTAAAAAAATGGGTAAATTTTTAATTGCTTATTCCTTCAATAAGCACTACTGAGTCTCTGTTATACCCAAGCATTGTGCAAGAGGCTGAGTGCTCAATGGTGAATAAAAGAGTCAAGATTCCTGCTCTCTTGGAGTGGAGTAAAACGTATACTGAATTATGTCTTAAAATATTTTTTGATCATTTCTAAAGTTCTCTTATAGATGCATTCTTTAGCTAAAAGTTTCCATTGGAATCCATGGATGCAAAGTAAAATGGCCTTTAGATCTAGAGAATAAAAAAGGTGTGAAAAAATTAGGGAAGGGATTTATTCTAGGAAAGAGTAAAAGACAACGCTTTACCCCTCCATAATGAAACTAAGGCAGTGAAACTATGGCTTCTGTGACAATATAAGTAGAGTGATCATGTAGTTTATCACTCCAAACCAAAATACTTCTGAGAGCAAAAGGAAGCAGTATTAATAATTTAATTTTACAGAGACAACACTATCCCATGTAAACCAGGACATGTGGTCACTTAGCAATAAAGAACCCATGTGAGTTAGGAGATTCACTAGTACTAACCATGACCACTGGATAAGTCAATGCATTTAAAAATTGATTCAATATCTCTAGTGAACAAATATTCGATTAGAATACATAGTTTACTTGAGCTTTAAAAAAATCTAGTATGGTGTTGCAGTACTAACACACACATATTTATATACTGCCCTGGAGTTCCAGAACCACTGAGAAGGTAAAATTCCAGAGTGTATATCATTAAGTCACTGACAAAATAACATCAAAGTCCCACCCTCATTGTCATTAGTTGATGAACTGTTTCAAGAGCCAAAGTAAATCACTATGCACTTAAATCTTCAGCATAAATTTAGAACTTTATTTTCCCAAAGAATACTTTTTGTGCTTTTTTCATATCACAAACCAACAGCTGGAGAAGGGCACACCTGAATGACTACAACAGGCAAAGAAATACAGGCAACTCTCATTGGTATGCTGAATATCTCCTAGAAAAGCTCTTTGATATCTGCATAATGTTGAGTCAAAAAAATGTGGAAGTATATTAATTGAGGGTGGTTGATGGTCTTTTAACAACTGGTAAAAGGTTTTTTTTTTTACCAATTTTTTTTTTGGCCAAAGAATGCAGAGCCCGTTAAACTGCCATCTGTTATAAAATGAACCACACTGTAGTCTTAAAGATTACAACAAAATTAATTTATTGATCAAGTCACCCACTTCAAATACTTCCATGACTGAAATTTCACCGTGATCTGATATTAATCGAAACACCGATTTTTTTGGATGGCTCTGAACCAAGATGGCGGACTAGAAGGACGTGCTCTCACTCCCTCTTGTGAGAACACCAGAATCACGACTAGTTGCTGGATAATCATCGACAGGAAGACACTGTAACTCACCGAAAAAGATACCCAAAATCAAAAGACAAAGGAGAAGCCACAGTGAGACAGCAGGAGGGGCACAAGCATAGTAGAATCAAATCCCATAACTGCTGGGTGGGTGACTCACAGACTGGAGGACACTTATACCACAGAAGTCCACACACTGCAGTGAAGGCTCTGAGCCCCATGTCAGGCTTCCCAACCTGGGGGTCCGGCAACAGGAGGAGGAATTCCTAGAGAATCAGACTTTGAAGGCTAGAGGGATTTGATTGCAGAACTTTGACAGGACTGGTGGAAACAGAGATTGCTCTCTTGGAGGGCACACACAAAGTAGTGTGTACATCGGGACCCAGGGGAAGGAGCAGTGACCCCAGGGGAGACTGAACCAGACCTACATGCTAGTGTTGGAGGGTCTCCTGCAGAGGCGGGAGGTGGCTGTGGCTTCCCAGATACTGGCAGCAGAAGTTCTGGGAAGCACTCCTTGGTGTGAGCCCTGCCAGAGTCCACCATTAGCCCCAACAAAGAGCCCAGGTAGTCCCCAGTGTTGGGTTGACTCAGGCCAAACAACCAACAGGGAGGGAACCCAGCCCCACCCATCAGCAGTCAAGTGGATTAAAGTTTTACTGAGCTCTGCCCACCAGAGCAACAGCCAGCTCTACCCACCACCCGGCCCTCCTATCAGGAAACTTACACAAGCCTCTTGGATAGCCTCATCCACCAGAGGGCAGACAGCAGAAGCAAGGAGAACTACAATCCTGCATCCTGTGGAACAAAAACCACATTCACAGAAAGATAGACAAGACGAAAAGGCAGAGGGCTATGTACAAATTGAAGGAACAAGATAAAACCCCAGAAAAACAACTAAATGAAGTGGAGATAGGAAACCTTCCAGAAAAAGAATTCAGAATAATGATAGTGAAGATGACCCAGGACCTTGGAAAAACAATGGAGGCAAAGATCGAGAAGATGAAACAAATATTTAACAAAGATCTAGAAGAATTAAAGAACAAACAAACAGAGATGAACAGTACAATAACTGAAATGAAAACTACACTAGAAGGAATCAATAGCAGAATAACTAAGGTAGAAGAATGGATAAGTGACCTGGAAGACAGAATGGTGGAATTCACTACTGTGGAACAGAATAAAGAAAAAAAGAAAAAGAAAAGAAATGAAGACAGCCTAAGAGACCTCTGGGATAACATTGAAAGCAACAACATTCACGTTATAGGGGTCCAAGAAGGAGAAGAGAGAGAGAAAGGACCCGAGAAAATATTTGAGGAGATTATAATCGAAAACTTCCCTAACATGGGAAAGGAAATGGCCACCCACGTCCAGGAAGCACAGAGAGTCCCATACAACATAAACCAAAGAAGAAACACACCAAGACACATAGTAATCAAATTGGAAAAAATTAAAGACAAAGAAAAATTACTGAAAGCAGTAAGGGGAAAATGACAAATAATACACAAGGAAACTCTGATAAGGTTAACAGCTGATTTCTCAGCAAAACACTACAAGCCAGAAGGGAGTGGCATGATACACTTAAAGTGATGAAAGGGAAGAACCTACAACCAAGATTACTCTACCAAGCAAAGATCTCATTCAGATTCAATGGAGAAATCAAAAGCTTTACAGACAAGCAAAAGCTAAGAGAATTCAGCACCACCAAACCAGCTCTACAACAAATGCGAAAGGAGCTACTCTAAGTGGGAAATACAAGAGAAGAAAAGGACCTACAAAAACAAACCCAAAACCATTAAGAAAATGGTCATAGGAACATACATATCGATAATTACCTTAAACGTAAAGGGATTAAATGCTCCAACCAAAAGACACAGGCTTGCTGAATGGATGCAAAAACAAGACCCATATATATGCTGTCTACAAGAGACCCAATTCAGACCTAGGGACACATACAGACCGAAAGTGTGGGGATGGAAAAAAGATATTCCCTGCAAATGGAAATCAAAAGAAACCTGGAGTAGCAATACTCATATCAGATAAAATAGACTTTAAAATAAAGAATGTTACAAGAGACAAGGAAGGACACTACATAATGATCAAGGGATCAATCCAAGAAGAAGATATAACAATTATAAATATATATGCACCCAACATAGAAGCACCTCAATACATAAGGCAACTGCCAACAGCTATAAAAGAAGAAATCGACAGTAACACGATAATAGTGGGGGATTTAACACCTCACTTACACCAATGGACAGATCATCCAAAATGAAAATAAATAAGGAAACACAAGCCTTAAATGACACAATAGACCGGATAGATTTGATTGATATTTATAGGACATTCCACACAAAAACACCAGATTACACTTTCTTCTCAAGTGCGCATGGAACATTCTCCAGGATAGATCACATCTTGGGTCACAAATCAAGCCTCAGGAAATTTTAAAAAACTGGAATCATATCAAGCATCTTTCTGACCACACGCTAAGAGATTAGAAATGAACTACAGGGGAAAGAATGTACAAAAAACAAACACATGGAGGCTAAACAATACATTACTAAATAACTAAGAGATTACTGAAGAAATCAAAGAGGAAATCAAAAAATACCTAAAGACAAATGACAATGAAAGCACGATGATCCAAAACCTATGGGATGCAAGCCAAAGCAGTTCTAAGAGGGAAGTTTATAGCTATACAAGCCTACCTCAAGAAACAAGAAAAATCTCAAATAAGCAACCTAACCTTACACCTAAAGGAACTAGAGAAAGAAGGACAAACAAAACCCAAGGTTAGCAGAAGGAAAGAAATCATAAAGATCACAGCAGAAAAAAATGAAAAGAAACAAAGAAAACAATAGCAAAGATCAATAAAACTAAAAGCCAGTTCTTTGATAAGATAAAAAAAATTGATAAACCATTAGGAAGAGTCATCAAGAAAAAGAGGGAGAGGACTCAAATAAATAAAATTACTGTACTGTACAATAATGTGGAATGGAAGAAATCATGGGGCAAGTGAAATGAACCACCACTAACCACACCAAAGACTGGTCTTCATCCAAAGAAGGTGATGTTGTGTATAAGGTGGGATTGGAAGGGAGTCCTCTATTATGAGCTCCTTCCGGAAAACCAAACAATTAATTCCAACAAGTACTGCTCCCAATTAGACCAACTGAAAGTGGCACTCGACGAAAAGTGTCCAGAATTAGTCAACAGAAAACGCATAATCTTCCATCAGGATAATGCAAGACCACGTGTTTCTTTGATAACCAGGCAAAAACTGTTACAGCTTGGCTGGGAAGTTTGATTCATCCGCTGTATTCATCAGACATTGCACCTTCGGATTTCCATTTATTTAGGTCTTTATAAAATTCTCTAAATGGAAAAAATTTCCATTCCCTGGAAGACCATATAAGGCACCTAGAACAGTTCTTTGCTCAAAAAGATAAAAAGTTTTGGGAAGATGGAATTATGAAGTTGCCTGAAAAATGGCAGAAGGTAGTGGAACAAAAGGGAGAATACACTGTCCAATAAAGTTCTTGGTTCAAATGAAAAATGTGTCTTTTATTTTTACTTAAAAACCAAAGGCACTTTTTGGCCAACCCAATATTTCTCCTCTATCATTTCCATCCGCTAAACAAAGTTAATCAAAATGAAAGAAGATAAAACTTATCCAGACTTTTAAGAATATTTTATTTTCTGAATTAGATTTTCTAAGTTTTACATCAAAAGATTCCAATTAATAACTATATTCTTATTCTGTTTAGGGCAAAGTTAAAATTATAGAGTTTCCATATTCACAAGGAACAATTAATGCTGACTTTTTAAAATCTTAAAATCTATAGGACATTCTTAGTAAGTAATTTGGTTGTCTGATAGACTGTAATTTATTACCAGCATGTTCTAAATGCAATTTATACAAAAGACTACTTCATCCAAAGTCATTTCCAGAACATAGGGACATTTGAACATAGCACGCATAATGGGAGACTATAATTTAGAATGAATGAATGGGCTGTGTCACGAAGGGCCAGTGGGTCCTGAAAGCAGAGCTGAATTTCAATGCATCCTTTGCATCTGGATTCACTAACATACACTATCTCCTGCCCCAATGTTTTGCCTTCCTCTCTACCTCCTAACTTGTCTTTATTCCAGTAAACAACTTGAATGAAATTTTTTTGTTGTAATTACCTCTTTTAACAATTTGCTGGATGACAGATTCAGGACAGGCCTTCAGCTGTGATCTGCTTGCAAAGGCTGATGTGCTCAGGAAGCCTGGAAGACTGTGAGAACATATCCTCAGCCACTCTGCTCCATAGGACACCAGCTGACCCAAAAGATACCCAAAATACCAGTGGTCAGCACCATTCCTCTGATATCCTCCTAAAAATATCTGAAATGCAGTTTCTGTTCCATCGGCACATTTTCTTCTTTGTTTTCTGTATTACTAGCAACTTTTTTACCTGATGCAGCTCTGGATTGCTTCTAACTAAAAAGAATAAAAACTTATTATGGGCAATTTAAAAAATAATAATATATATATATTTTTTATATACAGCAGGTTCTTATTAGTCATCAATTTTATACACATCAGTGTATACATGTCAATCCCAATCGCCCAATTCATCCCACCCCCACCACCCCCACCCCCACCGCGTTCCCCGCTTGGTGTCCATACGTTTGTTCTCTACATCTGTGTCTCTATTTCTGCCCTGCAAACCGGTTCATCTGTACTATTTTTCTAGGATCCACATATATGCGTTAATATACAATATTTGTTTTTCTCTTTCTGACTTACTTCACTCTGTATGACAGTCTCTACATCCATCCACGTCTCAACAAATGACCCAATTTCGTTCCTTGTTATGGCTGAGTAATATTCCATTGTATATATGTACCACATCTTCTTTATCCATTCCTCTGTTAATGGACATTTAAGTTGCTTCCATGATTTGGCTATTGTAAATAGTGCTGCAATGAATATTGGGGTGCATGTATCCTTTTGGATTACGGTTTTTTATAGATATATGCCCAGGACTGGAATTTCTGGATCATATGGTAGTTCTTTTTTTTTTTTTAACATCTTTATTGGAGTATAATTGCTTTAGAATGGTGTGTTAGTTTCTGCTGTATAACAAAGTGAATCAGCTCTTCATATACGTACATCCCCATTTCTCCTCCATCTTACATCTCCCTCCCACCCTCATTATCCCACCCCTCTAGGTGGGCAAAAAACACGAAGATGATCTTCCTGTGCCATGCACCTGCTTCTCACTAGCTATCTATTTTACATTTGGTAGTGTATATATGTCCATGACACTCTCTCACTTCATCCCAGCTTACCCTTCCCCCTCCACGTATTCTCAAGTCCATTCTCTACATCTGCATCCTTATTCCTGACCTGCCCCTAGGTTCTTCAGAACGTTTTTTTTTTTTTTTTTTTTAGATTCCATATATATGTGTTCGTATACGGTATTTGTTTTTCTCTTTCTGACTTACTTCATTCTGTATGACAGACTCTGGGTCCATCCACCTCACTACAAATAACTCAGTTTCGTTTCTTTTTATGGCTGAATAATATTCCATTGTATATATGTGCCACATCTTCTATATCCATTCATCTGTTGATGGACACATAGGTTGCTTCCATGTCTTAGCTATTGTAAATAGTGCTGCAATGAACATTGTGGTACATGACACTTTTTGAATTATGGTATCCTCAGGGTATATGAACAGTAGTGGTATTACTGGGTCATAAGGTAGTTCTATTTTTAGTCTCTTAAGGAACCTCCATACTGTTCTCCATAGTGGCTGTATCAATTTACATTCCCACCAACAGTGCAAGAGGGTTCCCTTTTCTCCACACCCTCTCCAGCATGTATTATTTATAGATTTTTTGATGATGGCCATTCTGACAGGTGTGAGGTGATACCTCACTGTAGTTTTGATTTGCATTTCTCTAATAATTCGTGATGTTGAGCATCCTTTCATGTGTTTGTTGGCAATCTGTATATCTTCTTTGGAGAAATGTCTATTTAGGTCTTCTGCCCATTTTTGGATTGGGTTATTTGTTTTTCTGATATTGAGCTGCATAAGCTGCTTGTATATTTTGGAGATTAATCCTTTCTCAGTTGCTTAATTTGCAATTATTTTCTCCCATGCTGAGGCTTGTCTTTTCATCTTGTTCATGGTTTCCTTTGCTGTGCAAAAGCTTTTAAGTTTCATTAGGTCCTATTTGTTTATTGTTGGCTTTAGTTCCATTTCTCTAGGAGGTGGGTCAGAAAGAATCTTGCTGTGATTTATGTCATAGAGTGTTCTGTCTATGTTTTCCTCCAAGAGTTTGATAGTGTCTGGCCTTACATTTAGGTCTTTGATCCATTTTGAGTTTATTTTTGTGTATGGTGTTAGGGAGTGTTCTAATTTCATTCTTTTACATGTAGCTATCCAGTTATCCCAGCACCACTTATTGAAGAGGCTGTCTTTTCTCCATTGTATATTCTTGCCTCCTTTATCAAAAACAAGGTGACCATGTGTGCATGGTTTTATCTCTGGGCTTTCTATTCTGATCCATTGATCTATACTTCTGTTTTTGTGCCAGTACCATACTGTCTTGATTACTGTAGCTTTGTAGTATAGTCTGAAGTCAGGGAGCCTGATTCCTCCAGCTCCGTTTTTCTTTCTCAAGATTGCTTTGGCTATTCGGGGTCTTTTGCGTTTCCATACAAACTGTGAAATTTTTTGTTCTAGTTCTGTGAAAACTACCATTGGTAGTTTGATAGGGATTGCACTGAATCTGCAGATTACTTTGGGGAGTATAGTCATTTACACAATGTTGATTCTTCCAATCCAAGAACATGGTACATCCCTCCATCTGTTTGTATCATCTTTAATTTCTTTCATCAGTGTCTTACAGCTTTCTGCATACAGGTCTTTTGTCTCCTTAGGTAGGTTTATTCTTAGGTATTTTAATCTTTTTGTTGTAATGGTAAATGGGAGTGTTTCCTTAATTTCTTCTTCAGAGTTTTCATCATTAGTGTATAGGAATGCAAGCGATTTCTGTGCATTAATTTTGTACCCTGCAACTTTACCAAATTCATTGATTAGCTCTAATAATTTTCTCGTAGCATCTTACGATTCTCTATGTATAGTATCATGTCATCTGTAAACAGTGACAGCTTTACTTCTTCTTTTTTGATTTGGATTCATTTTCTTTTTCTTCTCTGATTTCTGTGGCTAAAACTTCCAAAACTATGCCGAATAATAGTGATGAGAGTGGGCAACCTTGTCTTGTTCCTGATTTTAGAGAAAATGGATTCTGTTTTTCACCATCGAGAACCATGTTGGCTGTGGGTATGTCATATTTGGCCTTTATTATGTTGAGGTAAGTTCCCTCTATGCCTACTTCCTGGAGGGTTTTTATCATAAATGGGTATTGAATTTTGTCAAAGGCTTTTTCTGCATGTATTGAGATTATCATATGGTTTCATCCTTCAATTTGTTAATATGGTGTGTCACATTGATTGATTTGCGTATATTGAAGAATCCTTGCATCCCTGGTATAAACCCCACTTGATCATGGTGGATGATCCTTTTAATCTGTTGTTGGATTCTGTTTGCCAGTATTTTGTTGAGGATTTTTGCATCTATGTTCGTCAGTGATATTGGCCTGTAGTTTTCTTTCTTTGTGACATCTTTGTCTGGTTTTGGTATCAGGGTGATGGTGGCCTTGTAGAATGAGTTTGGGAGTGTTCCTCCCTCCGCTATATTTTGGATGAGTTTCAGAAGGATAGGTGTTAGCTCTTCTCTAAATGTTTGATAGAATTTGCCTGAGAAGCCATCTGGTCCTGGGCTTTTGTTTGTTGGAAGATTTTTAATCACAGTTTCAATTTCAGTGCTTGTGATTGGTCTGTTTTATATTTTCTATTTTTTCCTGGTTCAGTCTCGGAAGGTTGTGCATTTCTAAGAATTTGTCCGTTTCTTCCAGGTTGTCCATTTTATTGGCATGTAGTTGCTTGTAGTAATCACTCATGATCTTTTGTATTTCTGCAGTATCAGTTGTTACTTCTCCTTTTTCATTTCTAATTCTGTTTATTTGCATCTTCTCCCTTTTCTTTCTTGATGAGTCTGGCTAATGGTTTATCAATTTTGTTTATCTTCACAAAGAACCAACTTTTAGTTTTATTGATCTTTGCTATCATTTCCTTCATTTCTTTTTCATTCATTTCTGATCTGATCTTTATGATTTCTTTCCTTCTGCTAACTTTGGGGGGTTTTTTGTTCTTCTTTCTCTAATTGCTTTAGCTATAAGGTTAGGTTGTTTGAGATGTTTCTTGTTTCTTGAGGTAGGATTGTATTGCTATAAACTTCCCTCTTAGAACTGCTTTGCCACATCACATAGTTTTTTTTTTTCATTTTAAATACTTATTTTTTTAAATGCCCACAATAAACAAAACGAAAAAGAAAAATTACACTAAAGAAATTCTTTTGGCAAATAATTATAACATTTACTAAATAAAGAACAGTTGCAAATGAATTTTAAAAATCAAATATACCAGGAGGTAAACAGGCAAAAGCCATGATGAATTAATTCAATAAAGAATTGCTTAGTCCCATAGGGTTTTGGATCGTCGTGTTTTCACTGTCATTTGTCTCTAGGTATTTTTTGATTTCCTCTTTGATTTCTTCAGTGATCACTTGGTTATTTAGTAAAATATTGTTTAGCCTCCATGTTTTTGCGTTTTTTACATTTTGTCCCCTGTAATTGATTTCTAATCTCATAGCATTGTGGTCAGAAAAGATGCTTGATATGATTTCAATTTTCTTAAATTTACTGAGGCTTGACTTGTGACCCAAGATGTGATCTATTACGGAGAACGTTCTGTGCGAACTGGAGAAGAAAGTGTAATCTGCTGTTTTTGGATGGAATGTCTGATAAATATCAATTAAATCTATCCGGTCTATTGTGTCATTATTTAAAGCTTGTGTTTCCTTATTAACTTTCTGTTTGGATGATCTGTCCATTGGTGTAAATGAGGTGTTAAAGTCTCCGACTATTACTGTGTTACCATCGATTTCCTCTTTTATAGCTGTTAGCAGTTGCCTTATGTATTGAGGTGCTCCTATGTTGGGTGCATATATATTTATAATTATATCTTCTTCTTGGATTGATCCCTTGATCATTATGTAGTGTCCTTCCTTGTCTCTGTAACATTATTTTAAAGTCTATTTTATCTGATATGAGTATTGCTACTCCAGCTTTCCTTTGATTTCTATTTGCATGGAATATCTTCTTCCATCCCCTCACTTTCAGTCTGTATGTGTCCCTAGGTCTGAATTGGGTCTCTTGTAGACAGCATATATATGGATCTTGTTTTTGTATCCATTCAGCAAGCCTGTGTCTTTTGGTTGGAGCATGTAATCCATTCACATTTAAGGTAATTATCGATATGTATGTTCCTATGACAATTTTCTTAATTTTTTGCGTTTGTTTTTGTAGGTCCTTTTCTTCTCTTGTATTTCCCACTTAGAGTAGTTCCTTTCGCATTTGTTGTAGAGCTGGTTTGGTGGTGCTGAATCCTCTTAGCTTTTGCTTGTCTGTAAAGCCTTTGATTTCTCCATCGAATCTGAATGAGATCTTTGCTGGGTAGAGTAATCTTGGTTGCAGGTTCTTCCCTTTCATCACTTTAAGTATATCACGCCACTCCCTTCTGGCTTGTAGAGTTTCTGCTGAGAAATCAGCTGTTAGCCTTATCAGAGTTCCCTTGTATATTATTTGTCATTTTTCCCTTGCTGCTTTCAGTAATTTTTCTTTGTCTTTAATTTTTGCCAATTTGATTACTATGTGTCTTGGTGTGTTTCTCCTTGAGTTTATGCTGTATGGGACTCTCTGCGTTTCCTGGACGTGGGTGGCCATTTCCTTTCTCATGTTAGGGAAGTTTTCGATTATAATCTCTTCAAATATTTTCTCTTGTCCTTTCTCTCTCTCTTTTCCTTCTGGGACCCTTATAACGCGAATGTTGTTGCCTTTAATGTTATTCCAGAGGTCTCTTAGGTTGTCTTCATTTCATTTCTTATTTTTTTTCTTTATTCTGTTCCGGAGTAGTGAATTCCACCATTCTGTCTTCCAGGTCACTTATCCGTTCTTCTGCCTCAGTTATTCTGCTATTGATTCCTTCTAGTGTAGTTTTCATTTCAGTTATTGTATTGTTCATCTGTTTGTTTGTTCTTTAATTCTTCTAGGTCTTTGTTAAACATTTCTTGCATCTTCTCGATCTTTGCCTCCATTCTTTTTCCAAGGCCCTGGATCATCTTCACTATCATTATTCTGAATTCTTTTTCTGGAAGGTTGCCTATCTCCACTTCATTTAGTTGTTTTTCATGGGGTTTTATCTTGTTCCTTCATCTGGTACATAGCCCTCTGCCTTTTCGTCTTGTCTATCTTTCTATGAATGTGGTTTTTGTTCCACAGACTGCAGGATTGTAGTTCTTGCTTCTGCTCGAAAGTCATCCTTTTCTACTTTCAATTTATTTTCTCCTTTTAGTAACCACTGACAACAGTCATAGATGTCCTTCCAAACATCTTTGTATGCTCATGAGGTCACAGAGAGAAAGGTAAGGAGGACCAGCAAACAGCTTGTTTATTTTACCTTAAACAATATAACAGACAGATTTCTAATACTGTCCATATAAATATTTACTAAACTATTTCTATACTGATGAACATTTAGATTGACCTAAATATTGCCTCTTTTTTTGCTATTATAAGAAATTAGAGCAAAATTTTATAAGGAAAGGATATATCTATGGTACACTACTGGGCTCAGTGAACAAATTTACAAAGCATTGATAACGCTTCAATTTTCTTAAGGAGATATTCCAGCAGGGTATTAGGTATCAGGCTCCTGGCATCACTGACAAGATGTTAAATCCTGAGTCATTAGAGAATGTCCTCACATCCATCATCTTCAGCTTCATAGCCTGCCCTCCCTGGTCCAACACTCTCAGGTTCCATTCCCAGACATGTTCTCCCAGTTCTACTGCTACCTGTTAGCCAGGCACTACAGCTCTTTGAGTGAATAATCCTTTTTCTCCGATACAGGGACAATACTGGCTCAATCGGGCCATGCTGAGATTGAACTTGGTTATTTACCTATAAGCAATGAGAGGAGGTTGGAACGGATCCTGTGGAGGAAAAGCATCACCTTACAAAACCATTACCTCAGGAAGGCTTTCCATGGTCTTTAGGAAATGGAAGGCTGCTTCCTACAGCAAGCCAGCCCTGGAGATTCAGTGAAATCTGGGGTTTGATGTTTCTAAGTACATCCTCAGATTAATCCATCCCAAATCTAAGAGTCCCACTCCTTGTCTTTTAGATCCTTGACTTTCAATAGGAGATTTTTCTCAGGGCAATGAATTCAGCCTCCTTTGTAACTCTGCCACTCCCACAGTCATATCTGACTGAGATCAGATCACTGACTGAAGGCTACTGTTGGGACCAGATATTCAGCACAGTCTATCGTTTGTGTTCAGGAGTTGAATATCTGTTAAAACACAGCCATGGAGGTCTTCTGATTTTCACAGAGTACTCCAAATTGATACTTGGCTTTCCTGAGTCTGTCATTTTCTTCCTTTATGGCTTCTATGGCTTTTAATAACAGCTAACCAACTCCACATTCCTTAGAACTACCATTGTCTTCATATATTTGAAGCAAAAGAGTTTATATAAGTCAATGCATCTCTTTCCACCTGCATCCCATTATAATCCACTAGAGGTGAGAGTCCTAGTAATTATGATGCTACAGAGTGCTGGGAGATGTCACCACCACACTTAGGACAGCAATGGGTTCCTCACGGCCTTCCAGCTCCTTTCTGTTGTCCTTGTTTCCAGAATCCCATCCTGAGATTCTGCTTCCTCAGATATCAACTAGTTTGGCTTTCCCCAGAAGTAGACACTGAGGTAAAAATTTGACAAGTAGCCTACGTAGGAAGTTATCCCAAGAAGCACCAATGGAGTATGAGAAAGTAAGGTTAGAAAGAGGGAAAAAATTAAATACGGTGTGTAAATGAGCAAGTTACCATGTACTGTGGGCACCTGGGGATCAATACTGCTGAGAACTTCTGAGAAACTACGCAGAAAAGGGCTCTACAAACTACACCCAAGCACCAAAACCAACAACAGCTTGTTTTCATAAATAACATTTTATTGGAATACAGCCGCACTCCTCTTTTAGGTGCAATCTATGGCTGTGTTTGCACTGCAACAGCAGAGTTGAGTACTTGCAACAGAGACTACATTGCCTACAAAGCCTAAAGTATTTCCTATTTGCTCTTTTTTTCAAAAGAAGTTTACCAACCCCTAGTATAGGTTACACCTCAGAGTTGCCCTCTGCCAAAACATAGGATGAGGAAGCTGGGGTATTTATCCACCAAAGCCTGTTCATCATTGACTGAGGGCTACTACTGGAACAATATTCACCCCAGCACTGCCAGCCTGCCCCACACATACTCCAGGAACCAGAGGTAGCCCTCAGGTAGAACCTCAGTTGCATATACTAAGAAGCTATTGACATGTACAGGAACAGTTAATACTGTAGAGATTTAGACAGGGCACAAAAGTGCCTCCTTACAGCTTATATTTCTGGTTTCATGAGAGCTACTTTTTAATCAAAAATAGATGAATTCCATCAAGTGTTTTTTCTGCATCTATTGTTATAACTATAGGTTATTTTTTCCTTTAGCCCACTAATATGAATTAATTAATACAATGTCAGATGCTGAAGCATCCTTGCATTCCTGGAATAAACTTGACCTTATCATGATATATTATTTTTAATATACTACTAGGTTTCATTTAGCCAATGTTTTATGTAAGGTTTTAGCATCTATTTTTATAAGTGAGATTTTGGCAAAAAATTTGTTTTGCAGATATTGTCTTTACCTGGTTTGAGATTCAAGGTTCCAATAAAATGAGTTGGGCAGGTTTCCTTCTTTTTCTATTTATTGGAATAAACTTATTACAATCATAATGATATATTTCTTGAAGTCTGATAAATCTGTCTCAGCCCAGGCCTTTTGAGGGGAAAGGTCTTTGATTACATTGTCAACTTCCGTAATAAGCATCATGGTTTCCCTTTCTCTTTGAGCCAATTTTGTCATTTTCTATTTCTCCAGAAATATATCTATTCACCTAGCCTATTAATTTGGAGCTGCTCATAATTTTCCTTTATTATTCTTTTCATCTCTATTTTCCACATAGTTGAGTCATCTTGTCAAACTGCATTTTATTCATTTGCATTTTTATTGAGGTATCATTGACATATAACATTATACAAGCTTTGGATGTATAACATAATGATTCAATAATTGTATATACTGCAAATTGATCACTACAATAAGTTTAGTTAACATCTATCAACATATATAGTTACCAAATTTTTTCTGATGATGAGAACTTTTAAGATCTACTCTCTTTGCAACTTCCAAATATGCAATACAATATTATTAACTAGATTCACCATGCTGTATATTACATCCCTAGGACTTATTTATTTTATATCTGGAAGTTTGTACAAAAGGTCTGGTAGACAAGATGGCAATGAAACTATAATTTTTAACATTTAAAATTACCCTTAATAAAATGACCTTTTTAACTCCGAATAGCCATAGCAATCTTGAGAAAGAAAAACAGAGCTGGAAGAATCAGACTCCCTGACTTCAGACTACATTAGAAAGCTACAGTAATCAAGACAGTATGGTACTGGCACAAAAACAGAAGTACAGATCAATGGAACAGGACAGAAAGCCCAGAGATAAACTCACGCACATATGGTCATCTTATCTTTGATAAAGGAAACAAGAATATACAATGGAGAAAAGACAGCCTCTTCAATAAGTGGTGCTGGGAAAACTGGACAGCTACATGTAAAAGAAGGAAATTAGAACACTCCCTAACACCATACACAAAAATAAACTCAAAATGGATCAAAGACCTAAATGTAAGGCCAGACACTATCAAACACTTAGAGGAAATCATAGGCAGAACACTCTATGACATAAATCACAGCAAGATCCTTTTTGACCCACCTCTTAGAGAAGGAGAAATAAAAACAAAAATAAACAAATGGGACTTAATGAAACTTAAAAGCTTTTGCACAGCAAAGGAAACCATAAACAAGATGAAAAGACAACCCTCAGAATGGGAGAAAATATTTGCAAATGAAGCAACTGACAAAGGATTAATCTCCAAAATTTACAAGCAGCTCATGCAGCTCAATATCAAAAAAACAAACAACCCAATCCCAAAATGGGCAGAAGACCTAAATAGACATTTCTCCAAGGAAGATATACAGATTGCCAACATGAAAGGATGCTGAACATCACTAATCACTAGAGAAATGCAAATCAAAACTACAATGAGGTATCACCTCACACCAGTCAGAATGGCCATCATCAAAAAGTCTACAAACAATAAATGCTGGAGAGGGTGTGGAGAAAAGGGAACCCTCTTGCACTGTTGGTGGGAATATACAGCCACTATGGAGAACAGTATGGAGGTTCCTTAAAAAACTGAAAATAGAACTACCATATGACCCAGCAATCCCACTACTGGTCATATACCCTGAGAAAACCGTAATTCAAAAAGTCATGTACCACAATGTTCATTGCAGCTCTATTTACAATAGCCAGGACATGGAGTCAACCTAAGTGTCCATCAACAGATGAATGGATAAAGAAGATGTGGCACATGTATACAATGGAATAGTACTCAGCCATAAAAAGAAACGAAATTGAATAATTTGTAGTGAGGTGGATGGACCTAGAATCTGTCATACAGAGTGAAGTAAGTCAGAAAGAGAAAAGCAAATACCGTATGTTAACACATATATATAGAATCTAAAAAAAAAAAGAAAAGAAATGGTTCTGAAGAACCTAGGGGCAAGACAGGAATAAAGATGTAGATGTAGAGAATGGACTTGAGGACACAGGGATGGGGAAGGGTAAGCTGGGACGAAGTGCGAGAGTGGCATGGACATATATACACTACCAAATGTAAAATAGATAGCTAGTGGGAAGCAGCCACATAGCACAGGGAGATCAGCTCGGTGCTTTGTGACCACCTAGAGGGGTGGGATAGGGAGGGTGGGAGGGAGATGCAAGAGGGAGGGGATAAGAGGATATATGTATACATATAGCTGATTCACTCTGTTATACAGCAGAAACTAACACACCATTGTAAAGCAATTATACTCCAATAAAGATGTTAAAAAATAAAATAAAATAAAATGATCTTTTCCAACTGATATACCAAGTAGTAAAGTTTACCTACTTGAATCTGCAATTCATCACATAAGATCACATTCTGAGTTCCTGAGGTTAGGACTTCAACATGTGAATGGGGCAGGGGGAACAATTCAACCCATAACATCCAATATACTTCACCATATGGTCTTAGTTGACACTTCCATTTTAATATTCTATTACACTACTGTCTTTGTCCTTGTGAAGAAGTCATAATGAGAATTATTACCCTGATTTATCATTCATAAATTGAGGCAAAGTACAGGTGAGTACTCACTGAAGGTCTATAAACTCGTCGCTACACAAGTGTACAAAAGAAAGAAGCAGAACTTTTTCAGCCTTCATTAAAAAGCTTTACCCTGTTCCATTCCACTGCATGACCAAGATCTGATAAGAATCTAGGAATAAAAATAAGCTGGAAAGGGACTTCCCTGGTGGTGCAGTGGTTAAGACCCTGCGCTCCCAATGCAGGGGGCCTGGGTTCAATCCCTGGTCGGGGAACTAGATCCCACATGCATACCACAACTAAGAGTTCACATTCCACAACTAAGGAGCCCAGGAGCTGCAACTAACGAGCCCACCTGCCGCAACTAAGACCTAGCAGAACCAAATAAATATATTTTTTTAAAAATAAGCTAACAAAGTCTCCTCTCCTTCCTGACAAGTTGTAAGGAAAGCAAATTATATATAATTTCACATAATATATAGGAAAGCAGGAGCAATGTTCAATAATGCTCTATTATCCTAGAGACTGGAATAGTGGAGAAGACAGACAAATTTGGAGTCACACAACCTTGGTTTGAATTATACGTCTGCCATTTATGAGCTCTGTAACTTTGATATAGTTCTTACTTTCCTTTTTCTTTTTTATTTTATTTTTACATTATACTTTTACTGTATTCTTTACATTATGATGGGATATGATCATTATAATATATATTATATATCATTATAGTATATATTAAATAATACTAAAGTGTTAAGTAAAATCGAAATCTTTCTCCCGTTATAAATTTCCATCCATGAATACTCCTAAGAAATAACATTAATATTTTATGTATTTCTTTCCAGTCTTTCTTCTGTAAATATACAAATATAGAAGGTAAATGAGTATGTTTTTTACCCAAAAAATAATTATACCAAATATATAACATAAGGCAACTTGATTTTTACCATGAATAGAATGTGGTAGACTTCTTTATATAACATTTCTTATAGATCTACTTCATTCCTGTATTTTGAGTGCTACATAATATTCAAAAGCATGAAAAATCTACAGTTTATCAAAAACATTCCGTTGATATACTGTGGTTATTTTCAATTTTTCACTATTACAAATAGCAATACAATGAACATCAATATTTGTTTAAAATATATTTCTACAAGTTAAATTGCTAGAACAGAGTATGTGCATTTCCCATTTTTTACAGGTCCCACTGAATTGACTTTTATAGAGTTTATATCAACAGCAGTATCAATCTTTTCATATTTTGCAAATCTGATGGGTGAAAAATCATATTATCTTTATAATGTTAATTTGTGTCTTTTTTAGAGAAATTGGCAACAGCAATATCATATGGATATACTGGCCATTTGTTATTTCTTCCACTGTAAATTGTCTGTTTATATACTTTGCCCACATGTCTATCATTTATTTCTTTTATTACTTATTATAAGTAACTTTTTTACGTGGCTGTGAATCCTTTTTCTTTCTTTCAGCATAGTGGTTGAGAACAAGGATTCTGAAATTAAACTGATGGAATAAAATCTGACTTCTGACACTTTTTAATTATGTGCTCTTGTACCATTTACTTAATCTTCCTGTGCCTATGTCCCTTCTTATGCAAATATCGGTATTAAGAATACTTACCTCCTAGAATGTTGTGAGAATTGAGTGACTACAGTTGAAAGTGATTTAACAATGCCTGGCACATAGCCATCACTCAATAAGCCCTAGTTATTATTTTGTTTCAAAAGACATGATTGTTAGCCTCAATTAATCTCAGTTTCCTCATCTATAAAATGA
Source organism: Monodon monoceros (assembly GCF_005190385.1). Taxonomy (NCBI): domain Eukaryota; kingdom Metazoa; phylum Chordata; class Mammalia; order Artiodactyla; family Monodontidae; genus Monodon; species Monodon monoceros. The sequence continues at coordinate 19,362,374 of NW_021703765.1, forward strand.
AATGATGAAACCTACATTATAGATTTATTGAGGAGATTAAATAAAACAATAGGACAGTAATAGACCCTTATAATATAACAGCCCTTTTAATCATCTTGCCTAAAAATTGTTAAATAACAGAGGATGTCACCACTTAGCTTCTGTCTGGATGTTACTGCAGCTGCTACTTATATAATGGTGAGAACTTATACTTCCTGAGCATTTCATACATGCCTGAGATCAAACTAACTGCTTCATGCATATGGTCTCATGTAATTCTCAACACCTATGAGGTAGGTACTGATATTATCTCAATTTTATAGACGAAGATACTGAGGTATATATAAATGTAAAACTTGCCCAAGGTCACATGTTGGTAAGTGGCAGAACAGAAATTAAAACCATAGAATCTGATTCCAGAGTTCGTGACCTTAACCACTATACTGTGTTGATCGCTTGGCAGTGATAGATAGAACCCATGAGAGTTTTTTATTTTTGGTTTTAAAATAATAGATGAAGTCTCCAATTTTACATGTAATTTAAAAAGAGGACTAAAACATGTGCCATATTACTAGGTTTAAGTTTTCTGTGATTGTGATTGGTGATTGGTTGTGGTGATTGGTTTCCAATACAGAAATGTAACAACAGTATTTCCAAGTTAGATTAATTTTTGGCCCCCTATAAACTCTTACATGGTCATCAATTATCTTTCCCATGATGACAAGTCTACCAAATAACAAAATGGGAAAACAGAAAATCAATAAAATTTTTATAAATAATATTTATTTACAAATAAATTTTTACAAGTAAATTCTGAGCTTGAAATGAATTATCAAAATAATTCCCCTGTGTGCAGGATCTGAGGAGTCTTATGTTGTGTTAAAGTGCCATCTGCAGCAAACATTGAAATATCTGCCCAAAATGTGTCTGTGGAACATTCTTCTCCATGTTGATTTCAGTAGCAACTAATCCTTAACATTAAGTCTCCCTCCATCAGCCATAGTCCATTTGTACTCTGCAGTTATTTCCATTCACTATTATCAGCTTTTGGAATGCAGGGACTATTTTTAAAGGAAATGAGCCAGCTTTTTTTTTTTTTTGGCTGCACTGGGTCTTCATTGCTGCGCGCGGGCTTTCTCTAGTTTCCGCAAGCAGGGGCTACTCTTCATTGCAGTTCATGGGCTTCTCCTTGCAGTGGCTTCTCTTGTTGCAGAACACAGGCTCTAGGCGCACGGGCTCAGTAGTCGTGGCTCACGGGCTCTAGAGCAGAAGCTCAGCAGTTGTGGCACATGGGCTTAGTTGCACCGTGGAATGTGGGATCGTCCCAGACCAGGGCTCGAACCGTGTCTCCTGCATTGGCAGGTGGATTCCTAACCACTGTGCAGATGGCATTTTTTATAATAGTTTTGTTTTCATTTTGCTATTGAAAAGTCCTTTTAGACCCCTTTGCAACATGCAAAAATGCACTCACATTAACTGATACATGAGGTGTGCTTCTGCTATTTTTCCTCTGCTTCACTTGGCAATTAAACACATGATTTCCCTGAAAATGACTGTAATTTTCTGCTTCCATAATATTTATGTCAACTCCAGAGGAGCTGGGAGTTGTCATCCTGAAAACCCGACCATCTGAGGCAATGGCAGCAGCTTGTAATTTCATCTGTATCCACTAATTACTGGATGATCAGAACACCAGAAATAAAAAAAATCATACGGGGAAAAACCATAATATGTGCCCTCAGCTGGCTAACTCAGAATTTGAAGCCATGTGCAAATGAGCACATAACTTTCTGAGTGATTTATTGCTGTTTGGTGATACATATTGAGCTTTGAAAATATTTCATTTGACCTGAACTACAAACTTCAAGTTGAATATGACTGAAAGCACCACACGGATCTTGCCAAGAGGTCTGCAGAAGCAATTCTTTCTTGTGTCAAAAGGTATGATCAGAACACATGTTCTACAGAACTTGTCAACGAGATTGTCAGAACAAGGTGGCATTCAGTTGAGAGCAGAATTCATACACTGAAACATCCGTGATTATCTGTATTTCTGCCTTTGGGAATTATGGAAAGAATATGATGTGGGGTTTAAGCTGTCTTTGCATCCCGGAAAGTGCCAGCTCCCTCTTTTCACATATCCACCAGGCCTTACACAGTAACCCAGCCCAACTGCCTCATTCTGCTTATAAGGAAAGGGAGATGGAGTGAGGTCAATTTATTCTCCCTAAGTTATACATTTCAGTAGTAGCAGAACCAAACAGGAGTCCAGCCCCTTCATCCCAGCTCATTTCCACCTGACTACCCAGGGTCTGTGCTGTATTCGGGATTGGCCCCTTGCCTCACTGGGGAGGATCACCTGACTAGTTGCACAGGGCCTCCCTGACGTGCAGTGACTGCCCCCAACCAACAAACAGACCCCAAGCGGTGGCCTAACAGCGCTCTTCCCTGTTCCACACCTTGTCCCACATCCCTAGGTTTCACTGACGTGGCAAATATTTAGTAGCTACTCACTACTCCACTAAATACGCATGCATTGAGATTTACATTCTTCAGGCCCTGGAGATACAAAAATATGCAGTTAATTATTGTTCTTCACAGTAGTTACGGTCTATAAAGTCACTGCAAACACTGAATTAGAAAATACTGGGAGGATGACAGGAAGGATTCGGCAGCAATGACTGGAGGATGGACCCCGGGTGCTGGCCACTGAGTCTGGGGCTTTGGACCCCTAAGTTGTGACAGCACCTTCTTGTGAAAGTGCTTTGGAAAATTTAAAGAGGTCTCTAAGCTACAGGCTCTAGGTGCTCCAGCCAGGCATCAGGGCTGTGCTTCTGAGGTGGGAGAGCCAAGTTCAGGATACTGGTCCACAAGAGACCTCCCAGCTCCACATAATATCAAACGGCAAAAATCTCCCAGAGATCTCCATCTCAACGCCAAGACCCAGCTCCACTCAATGACCAGCAAGCTACAGTGTTGGACAGCCTATGCCAAACAACTAGCAAGACAGGAACACAACCCCACCCATTAGCAGAGAGACTGCCTAAAATCATAATAAGGCCACAGACACCCAAAAAATCACCACCAGACGTAGACCTGCCCACCAGAAAGACAAGATCCAGCCTCATCCACCAGAACACAGGCACTAGTCCCCTCCACCAGGAAGCCTACACAACCCACTGAAACAACCTTAGCCACTGGGGACAGACACCAAAAACAACGGGAACTATGAACCTCCGAAAAGGAGACCCCAAACACGGTAAGTTAAGCAAAATGAGAAGACAGAGAAATACACAGCAGATGAAGAAGCAAAGTAAAAACCCATCACACCTAACAAAAGAAGAGGAAATAGGCAGTCTACCTGAAAAAGAATTCAGAATAATGATAGTAAAGATGATTCAAAATCTTGGAAAGACTGGAAGAAATAAAAGAAACGTTTAACAAGGACCTAAAAGAACTAAAGAGCAAACAAACAGGGATGAACAACACAATAAATGAAATTAAAAATTCTCTAGAAGGGATCAATAGCAGAATAACTGAGGCAGAAAAACGGATAAGTGACCTGGAAGATAAAATAGTAGAAATAACTACTGCACAGAAGAATAAAGAAAAAAGAATGAAAAGAATTGAGGACAGTCTCAGAGACCTCTGGGACAACATTAAATGCACCAACATTCGAATTATAGGGGTCCCAGAAGAAGATGAGAAAGCGAAAGGGACTGAGAAAATATTTTAAGAGATTATGGTTGAAAACTTCCCTAATACGGGAAAGGAAATAGTTAATCAAGTCCAGGAGGCACAGAGAGTCCCATACAGAGTAAATCCAAGGAAAAACACACCAAGACACATATTAATCACACTATCAAAAATTAAATACAAAGAAAAAATATTAAAAGCAGCAAGGGAAAAACAACAAATAACACAGAAGGGAATCCCCATAAACTTAACAGCTGATCTTTCAGCAGAAACTCTGCAAGCCAGAAGGGAGTGGCAGGACATATTTAAAGTGATGAAAGGGAAGAACCTACAACCAAGATTATTCTACCCAGCAAGGATCTCATTCAGATTTGACAAAGAAATTAAAACCTTTACAGGGCTTCCCTGGTAACACAGTGGTTGAGAGTCTGCTTGCTGATGCACGGGACATGGGTTCGTGCCCCAGTTCGGGAAGATCCCACATGTCGCCGAGTGGCTAGGTCCGTGAGCCATGGCCGCTGACCCCACGCATCCGGAATCTGTGCTCTGCAATGGGAGAGGCCACAACAGTGAGAGGCCCGCATACCGCAAAAAAAAAAAAAAATCCTTTACAGAAAAGCAAAAGCTAAGAGAATTCAGGACCACAAAACCAGCTTTACAACAAATGCTAAAGGAACTTCTCTAGGCAGGAAACACAAGAGAAGGAAAAGACCTACAATAACAAACCCAAAACAGTTAAGAAAATGGTAATAGGAACGTACATATTGATAACTACCTTAAATGTAAATGGATTAAATGCTCCAACCAAAAGACATAGACTGGCTGAATGGATACAAAAACAAGACCCCATATATATGCTGTCTACAAGAGACCCACTTCAGACCTAGGGACACATACAGAATGAAAGTGAGGGGATGGAAAAAGATATTCCATGTAAATGGAAATCAAAAGAAACCTGGAGTAGCAATTCTCATATCAGGCAAAACAGACTTTAAAACAAAGACTATTACAAGAGACAAAGAAGGACACTACATAATGATCAAGGGATCGATCCAAGAAGAAGATATAACAATTGTAAATATTTATGCACCCAACATAGAAGCACCTCAATACATAAGGCAAATACTAACAGCCATAAAAGGGGATATCGACAGCACATTCATAGTAGGGGACTTTAACACCCCACTTTCACCAATGGACAGATCATCCAAAATTAAAATAAATAAGGAAACACAAGCTTTAAATGATACATTAAGCAAGATGGACTTAATAGACATTTATAGGACATTCCATCCAAAAACAACAGAATACACTTTCTTCCCAAGTGCTCATGGAACATTCTCCAGGACAGATCATATCTTGGGTCACAAATCAAGCATTGGTAAATTTAAGAAAACTGAAATCGTATCAAGTACCTTTTCCGACCACAACGCTGTGAGACCGGATATCAATTACAGGAAAAAATCTGGACAATATACAAATACATGGAGGCTAAACAACACACTACTTAATAACCAAGAGATCACTGAAGATATCAAAGAGGAAATCAAAAAATACCTAGAAACAAATGACAATGAAAACACGACGACCCAAAACCTATGGGATGCAATAAAAGCAGTTCTAAGAGAGGTTTATAGCAATACGATCCTCCCTTAAGAAACAAGAAACATCTCAAATAAACAACCTAACTTTACACCTAAAGCAATTAGAGAAAGAAGAACCAAAAAAACCCCAAAGTTAGCAGAAGGGCAGTAATCATAAAGATCAGAATAGGGCTTCCCTGGTGGTGCAGTGGTTGAGAGTCCGCCTGCCAATGCAGGGGACACGAGTTTGTGCCCTGGTCTGGGAGGATCCCACATGCCGCGGAGCGGCTGGGCCTGTGGGCCACTGAGCCTGCGCGTCCGGAGCCTGTGCTCTGCAACGGGAGAGGCCACAACAGTGAGAGGCCCGCATACCACCCAAAAAAAAAAAAAAAAAAAAAAGATCAGAATAGAAATAAATGAAAAAGAAACGAAGGAAACGATAGCAAAGACCAATAAAACTAAAAGCTGGTTCTTTGCGAAGATAAACACAATTGATAAACCATTAGCCAGACTGAAGAAGAAAAAAAAGACTCAAATCAATAGAATTAGAAATGAAAAAGGAGAAGTAACAACTGACAATGCAGAAATACAAAGGATCATGAGAGATTCCTACAAACAACTCTATGCCAATAAAATGGACAACCTGCAAGAAATGGACAAATTCTTAGAAATGCACAAGCTTCTGAGACTGAACCAGGAAGAAACAGAAAATATGAACAGACCAATCACAAGCACTGAAATTGAAACTGTGATTAAAAATCTTCCGACAAACAAAAGCCCAGGATCAGATGGCTTCACAGGCGAGTTCTATCAAACATTTAGAGAAGAGCTAACACCTATCCTTCTGAAACCCATCCAAAATATAGCAGAGGAAGGAACACTCCGAAACTCATTCTACAAGGCCACCATCACCCTGATACCAAAACCAGACAAAGATGTCACAAAGAAAGAAAACTACAGGCCAATATCACTGATGAAAAGAGATGCAAAAATCTGCAACAAAATACTAGCAAACAGAATTCAACAGCACATTAAAAGAATCATACACCATGATCAAGTGGGGTTTATACCAGGAATGCAAGGATTCTTCAGTATACGCAAATCAATCAATGTGATACACCATATTAACAATTGAAGGAGAAAAACTATATGATCATCTCAATAGATGCAGAAAAAGCTTTTGACAATATGCAACACCTATTTACAATAAAAACCCTCCAGAAAGTAGACATAGAGGGAACTTACCTTAACAAAATAAAGGCCATATGACAAACCCACAGCCAACATCGTCCTCAATGATGAAAAACTGAAACCATTTCCACTAAGATCAGGAACAAGACAAGGTTGCCCACTCTCACCACTATTATTCAACATAGTTTTGGAAGTTTTAGCCACAGCAATCAGAGAAGAAAAAGAAATAAAAGGAATCCAAATCGGAAAAGAAGAAGTAAAGCTGTCACTGTTTGCAGGTGACATGATACTATACATAGAGAATCCTAAAGATGCTACCAGAAAACTACTAGAGCAAATCAATGAATTTGGTAAAGTAGCAGGATACAAAATTAATGCACAGAAATCGCTTGCATTCCTTTACACTAATGATGAAAAATCTGAGAGAGAAATTCAGAAAACACTCCCATTTACCACTGCAACAAAAAGAATAAAATATGTAGGAGTAAACCTACCTAAGGAGACAAAAGACCTGTATACAGAAAATTATAAGACACTGATGAGAGAAATTAAAGATGATACAAACAGATGGAGAGATATACCATGTTCTTGGATTGGAAGAATCAACATTGTGAAAATGACTGTAATACCCAAAGCAATCTACAGGTTCAATGCAATCCCTATCAAACTACCACTGGCATTTTTCACAGAACTAGAGCAAAAAACTTCACAGTTTGTATGGAAACACAAAAGACCCCGAATAGCCAAAGCAGTCTTGAGTGAAAAAAAAAAGCTGGAGGAATCAGGATCCCTGACTTCAGAATATACTACAAAGCTACAGTAATCAAGACAGTATGGTACTGGCACAAAAACAGAAAGATAGATCAATGGAACAGGATAGAAAGCCCAGAGATAAACCCAGGACATATGGTCACCTTTTCTTTGATAAGGGAGGCAAGTACATAGAGTGGAGAAAAGACAGCCTCTTCAATAAGTGGTGCTGGGAAAACTGGACAGCTACATATAAAAGAAGGAAATTAGAACACTCCCTAACACCATACACAAAAATAAACTCAAAATGGATCAAAGACCTAAATGTAAGGCCAGACAGTATCAAACTCTTAGAGGAAAACATAGGCAGAACACTCTATGACATAAATCACAGCAAGATCCTTTTTGACCCACCTCCTAGAGAAATGGAAATAAAAACAAAAATAAACAAATGGGACTTAATGAAACTTAAAAGCTTTTGCATAGCAAAGGCAACCATAAACAAGACGAAAAGACAACCCTCAGAATGGGAGAAAATATTTGCGAATGAAGCAACTGACAAAGGATTAATCTCCAAAACATACAAGCAGCTCATGCAGCTCAATATCAAAAAAACAAACAACCCAATCCAAAAATGGGCAGACCTAAATAGACATTTCTCCAAAGAAGATATACAGATCGCAAGCAAGCACGTGAAAGAATGCTCAACATCAGTAATTTCAGAGAAATGCAAATCAAAACTACAATGAGATATCATCTCACACTGTTCAGAATGGCCATCATCAAAAATTCTAAAAACAATAAATGCTGGAGAAGGTGTGGAGAAAAGGGAACCCTCTTACACTGTTGATGGGAATGTAAATTGATATAGCCACTATGGAGAACAGTATGGAGGTTCCTTAAAAAATAAAAATAGAACTATCATACGACCCAGCAATCCCACTAATGGGCATATACCCTGAGAACACCATAATTCAAAAAGAGTCATGTACCACAATGTTCACTGCAGCTCTATTTACAATAGCCAGGACATGGAAGCAACCTAAATGTCCATCAACAGATGAATGGATAAAGAAGATGTGGCCCATATATTCAATGGAATATTAGCCATAAAAAGAAACGAAACTGAGTTATTTGTAGTGAGGTGGATGGACCTAGAATCTGTCATACAGAGCGAAGTAAGTCAGAAAGAGAAAAACAAATACCGTATGCTAACACATATATATGGAATCTAAGGAAAAAAATGGTCATGAAGAACCTAGGGACAAGACGGGAATAAAGACACAGACCTACTAGAGAATGGACTTGAGGATATGGGGAGGGGGAAGGGTAAGCTGGGACAAAGTGAGAGAGTGGCATGGACATATATACACTACCAAATGTAAAATAGATAGCTAGTGGGAAGCAGCCGCATAGCACAGGGAGATCAGCTCGGTGCTTTGTGACCACCTAGAGGGGTGGGATAGGGAGGGTGGGAGGGAGAGAGATGCAAGGGGGAAGAGATACAGGGATATGTGTATATGTATAACTGATTCACTTTGTTATAAAGCAGAAACTAACACACCATTGTAAAGCAATTATACTCCAATAAAGATGTTAAAAAAAAAAAAATACTGAACCACTGCTCCTAGAAGAAATAAAGGGTTAAGTTTCTGCAAGCCTCTGATCACAACACTTTCATCAACTGATCAATATATAACCTTGTTTTATGTGTTTTTCTGTTTAGAGATATCTTACATAATATATATTGTTGACTCATTAACATTGGACTTGTTTCCAATGGCACTCATGCTTAAACAAAGCTTCTCTAACACATGTATTTTCTGCATAAAACACATCACAGCCTTCCTGAGCTTAAGAATACTAAATAGCACTTTAGCACTACACCTGGAGGTGATTTTAAACTATGTAATTACCAACAAAAAGCACAAAAGTGCAAAAAAGAGCATGGAGCTAAATAGACTATGAAAAGTACACAACAATAGGAGAGACGAAACAGGAAGGTGAAGTGTCTCTTTGTTCAGTCTCAGTTACAAACATGCATGATGAGAGACTCAATTTTTTCAAATTTTTTCCATTCTGCTCATATCCACAAATGACTGTAAAAATTCCTCAAGTACTGATGTTGGTGAGCAAGTAAGTTTGCAAATATAGAGACCAGGAATAATGAAGACTTACTGTAGTCCCTATGCCTGATGAATCCCTCGAACTAAATGCTGTGAGAGTCAGAGGAGAGCAGACACACTGGGAGTGGGGTAGCCAAGGAAAACACCAGAGGGGTGGGGAGAGGACTAGAGAGGGGTTCTAAAGAACTGATAGGATCTCAGAGGACAAAAAAGGATATTCAAGTTGATTCTTCCATTTTTCCTCATTCTCCAGTACAGTAAGATGATGCTTTCTTTCTCCTCAAAATCTTTGTTTTAAGGGTCTTGCTACCTTCATACAAAGAAGTAAGAGTAACTATGGCAGGGCCAGTGGAGGATGAAGTTTAGAACACCTTTCATCTCTTTTATGTTATACAGTTGACAGAGCAATATATATTCCCCTTAACCTCAAACACAGCAGAGGACCATAGAATAATCTTCAAGGTAACAACAGACATGTTTAGCCGGTAAGCTGAACTTCTGGGATGGAGTGGTGGAGTGCAGCCTCATGGTTATTGTCTGAGAGTAAAACAACAAAAGGGTGAGTATTTGGTACTTCAGAAAGCTCCTGGATAGTTTGGGATGGATCATAAGCTGCAACAGAGGGGCCCTACAAACCTCATTCACGAGTTAAAAATCAGTCACGCACACAATCATTTTCCAAAACATAACTTAGATCATATTAACTACTAGAAGGCCCCCATAAGTTATCAATATCAAACTTATAATTGAATCATTTGACCAAAACCCTATTCTCTTATGAAGACACCTGTCATTGGGGTACTACTAAAGAACTATCACCAGCTCATCACACTGGATACTAAAACCCTAGCAGTACTGAGTGAAATCATGATAATTCCAGGGTCAGCTACCCAGACTGACGACTGCTCAGACTCTTCCACAGTCCTCCTCCCCCACCAAGACAAAGAGAGGGAAGAGAAGAGACTGTAATGTTAGCATCAGTCACGTGTATTACTTAAAAGCTGCTTTTATAAGAATTTAATGGGACTAAAATTAGAAGCTGAAAGTAGGATTTAGAAGCCATCAACCAATGTTGATTTACCTAACTACTTCCTTCCCTGCCATCTCCTTCCCTCCTCTTTTCCTCTCTAATCTTTATACTAAATAAATAAAAAGCAACACTTCACTAGAAGATGTAGAAAACCCATCCTTGTAAAATTTCTCCACCACCCTGATTATTCAGGGTTAAGCTACCTAAAATGTGTATCTCTAAAATAATCACTTAGCTTAAATGTTCTATATGCTTGAATAGAGTTTTAACATAATTCTGGAGTACCTATTAAGAAGATATCAATATTTCAAATTAATTTATGATATAATACACATTTCAGAACATAAATGTATCTGGAGGAATAAATGAATTAAAAGAGCATTAAAGTTTTGAAAATTTTTTTAATAGTTAATAAAAGTATTATGAAGCCACAATTTAGAAAATATTTTAAGTGTGTTACTTGCTCCCAAACACAGAGATAGATTTAATAGAAAAGAATGAAGTCCAGGAATAGACCTAAGCGTACACAATTTAGTATGTGACAAACAGGTAATCACAAATGGTTTTATTTCAATAGATAACTGCTTGGAAAAATAAATGAAATTCTTACCATATATCATATGCTAAAATAGATCAGCTCAGTTGCAAAACTAAATACAAAGAAGGAAATTACTGGAAGAAATTTTAGGCCTACACAAGAGAGACGGCACCCATTTGTACCCACATGGCTGACCATATAACTCAGAAAATCCTTCCCACTGCAAAACATCAAAAATGATATATATAACATGGAGTGGTGAAGGAAGGAGTCTCAAGACCAGTGTTAAAAACACGCACTAAAGTCACAGCTTCAGTGAAGACATTGTCTTGGGTTTTAACGGCCTCAGAGGGATCAAAGTGAAGGCCCAAGGTGGGATTTAGGACTGAGGTTCCTATAAAACGGAGGGGAGACTGGTCAGTGTTATCTGTGTTTGCTAATTGGCGGTAAGTGAAGTTAGGCTCCTGCCCTCCCACAGAGACTGGTAGGTAGTAGGCACTGTCTTCCTTGATGGTTACATTTAAAGGTATGGATGTATGGATCCCAGGTCCTTGCGAAAGACAGTCCTGGGTTGTGCAGCTGGCAAGAGGCTGGGAGAACATCTCAAAGGGACAGAGAAAATATTTAAAATTGAAAGTTCTCTAAAGAAAATCTCTAAAAAAGGGGAGGTCAGGGACCAATAGTCAGGAAGTTTGTCTAAAATTTAGTCAGCTGAGGGGAATACTGAGGCCATCTTGGTCAGGTATGATAGTATGTGTTTAACAACTGGCTCTCGGAAGAGGGGGCCTGATTTGTAGCATCTGACAATTTAAAGAGCGTAAATATTCCCACCATGGTCAGTTTCAATTTGCCAGTGTGATGTTGCTGAGTGCAGAGCCGGGAAGACATGCCAATAGGTCTCGTGAGCTAGTAGCAGATGGCTCCAGCTCTCCACTGGCCATAGGCGTGTACTGACTCTATCTAGCTTTGCATATGGCCTGGGAAAGATGTCCATATATATTAAGTAAAAACTAAAAGAATGTTATTCTGCTTAAAATCTAGAATATTATTCCATTTTTAATGCGTATATGTTTGAAAATTTACAAAAGCATTTATATAAGCATGGAGAAAGGTGTAGAATACACAACAGATGGTTAACAGTTTACCCAATAGGGTGGAAGTGTGGAAGATTGTCCTTAATTTTTTTTTTTTTAAGAAATCCCACTCTGCATTACTTCCCGAATTATAATGGGTATATAGTGTTTTTTAATACAAGTTACTTATGTGGTAATGTACATGAGTAACCAGAATCTGAATTCTTCCTTCCCATCCTCTTCTCCTTCTTCTCCGAGCCTAAGGGGACATCATCTCTTTGATATTAGACCTCTGTTCATTTTGGCTTTTGAAAGATGACTAAGCAAAACAAAACACAAAAAAATGAAGAACAAGCAAAAACTAATTCCATTGAAGACTTTGGCTTAACAAAATTCGTGAATCTACATTTTGTATTTCTCAGATAGAATAAGCAAAAAAATCACTGGTTAGTTACTATTTCAGAATCTTTACATGGCTCTCAGCTCAGGACATTGCTTCACATGACAACTAATGGTAGCCCTATCCTTCCAGGTGCTCAGGCCAAAAACCCTGGTATCATCAACTCCTCAATTTCAATCACAGCCCATATGTGATCCACCAGCAAATATTGTTGGTTCTTCCTTCCAAACAGATCTAAAATGCAAACTCACTTCTCACAGCCGCACACCACCAACATGGTTCAAGACACCATCATTTCTCACTGGCTGTCCTGCTTTCACTCTTAGGTTCCCTCAGTATGTTCTCAATACAGCAGCCACAGAGACTTCATTAATATGGAAGTCATATCGTATCACTCCTCTGCTCAAAGGCCCTGATCGTTTCCCCATCTCCCTCAAAGAGGAACTCAAAGTCACTACAATGGTTTACAAGGCTCTGTGGGATCTGGCCCACCCCCTACCATAAATTCTCTGACGTCAGCTCCTATATCTGTCCCAGACACTCAAGGCACTCCATCTACATTGGCCTCCTAGATGCTCAGAGACCACTGCCAATCACATTTCCATCTTAGGAATGTTGCACTCACTATTCCATCTACCTTGTTATCCTTTTCCACCAGATATAATTACCACTTTCTCACTTCCTTCAGATCTTTATTCACAGGTCAGTTTCTCAGAGAGGACTTCTCTAATCTCCTGATTTAAAATTGAGCACACAAACACGTACTAGCCCCCTCATCTGTTCATCTCCTTTATTTTTCTCTCAAGCAATTACCACCATCCAAAATACTATATATCTTACTTAGTTACTTCTATCAGAAAATTATCCAAAACTTTTAAATAGGTAAAATCTGTTAGCAGAGGCTAACTTGTAGATTTTTGACTGGTAAAGATGCAAGTAACTTCTGGTCTGGTGGGACAGATGAAACCAGAGTTCATGGTTTATGTCCCCATTGGTCATTAACCAGTTTTGTATCGAATCCGGCAAATTTGTCCTAACGTTGACTATAAATACCTAACTTCTCAAATGATCTTTAAAGTTGTTTTAATATCTTACTTGTTCCCTTATTAATGAGGTGAATATAATCTTTGACACGTGTCCATTTTATAGTTGTAAGAAAGTCATTACAAGATCCTCTTGAAAATTATACTTTAACATTGTTTATTGCCTGTCTCCTCACCTTAGACTATAAGCTGAATGAGGGAAGGAATTTTTGTCTATATTACCAGTGCCCACCACCATTCCTGGCACACTGTGTGCACAAAACCCTGTAAACTGAGAATTTCACTTGCAGAAATTCTAAATAATCTTGAATATCTCTCTTCCTTCTATTGACTTTTAAACATGATACCATAAATCTCTGCTCTTCTTCTACTTCTATTGCTTCTTCCCAGTAAAGGAGTGGGAGAATAAAAAGTGTTTGTTTCTGTCACGAGACTCCCTTCTTGGTGCAGATCTGTGGTCAGATGAGGTACTTCAGTGGAATGTCTAGTGGGAGAGAAAATTAGTCCAGGAAAACTACTAACGAATTGTATTCGTTGCATATATGAGCAGAGACAGATGACGTCAGATTAAACTGAAAGCCATTGACTGGCAAGGAGAAATCATTTTATGGTTTCCAACTCTTTGTTAATGGAAGGAATTTTTCCAGGAACTCTGCCTGAGTCATTTCCAACCAAAGTTTTTCTCCTCTTCAACTAGGAAAAAAAAGAGTGAAGAAAACCGTCAAGAACAAGAGGAAAGAACATTTTGGGGGTCTTATTTTTCAGGTAATTAACCTAGATCTCTGCTTTGGCAGCTTAGTTCATGCCTGCTAGAAGAAAGGATAGGAAAGGATGGATGTGGAGAGAGGAAAAGTATTCCAAAATCCATCCAGACAAGAACTTGAGCTTTTTAAAAAAAAAAAAAATTTTATTTGTTTGTTTGTTTGTTTGTTTAGGCTGTGCCAGGTCTTAGTTGGGGCACAGGAGATCTTTAGTTGCGGCATGCGACTCTTTGTTGCGGCATGTGGGATCTAGTTCCCTGACCAGGGATCAAACCCAGGCTCCCCGAATGCGGAATCTTAGCCATTGGACCACCAGGGAAGTCCCAGAACTTGAGCTTTTAAAATGCACTAGGGGGCTTCCCTGGTGGCACAGTGGTTAAGAATCCGCCTGCCAATGCAGGGGACATGGGTTTGAGCCCTGGGCCGGGAAGATCCCACATGCCGCGGAGCTGCTGAGCCGATGCGCCACAACTACTGAGCCTGCACTCCAGAGCCCGCGAGCCACAACTACTGAGCCCGTTTGCCACAACTACTGAAGGCTGCGTGCCTAGAGCCCGTGCTTCGCAACAAGAGAAGCCACCACAATAAGAAGGCCGCGCACTGCGGTGAACAGTAGCCCTGCTCACCACAACTGGAGAAAGCCTGCACGCAGCAATGAAGACCCAATGAAGCCAAAAATATAAATAAATAAATAAATAAATAAATAAACTTAAAATGCACTAGGAAGGGTCTTGGGGAGTGCTATCCAATAGAAATATAATGCGAGCCACAAATGTGAGGCACATGTGTAATTTTAAATTTTCCAGAAGGCACAATAGAAATAAAAGTGAAATTAATTTTAATAAGAGATTTTACCTAACTCAATATATACAAAAATGTTATTCCAACATGTAGACAATATAAAAAATTAATAATGAAATATTTTGCACTCTTCTTTTTCATACTAAATCTTCAAAACCTGTATTTTACACTTACTGCATATCAAGTGTCCAACAGCCACAGATGGCTACCATACTGGACTGTGGAGATCTAGAAGGAAGCTATTCCCTTTACGCAGCCCTAGACTAGTCATTTACATTTCTCCTTTTGTAATCCAGTGATATAGCCAAGGATGTTATTATCTTTATAGGGCTAGGTGAAGAGACAGAACTAAAATTTATCAAAAGGCCACAAGAGTTAACAAGGAGCACTACCTTTTATTTTTTCTTTTAGATTGCTACAAAGAATAAGGCCTTAGGCCAAACTTTTAATCAAAAACATAGCCCTCGGGCTTCCCTGGTGGCACAGTGGTTGAGAGTCCGCCTGCCGATGCAGGGGACACGGGTTCGTGCCCCGGTCCGGGAAGATCCCACATGCCGCGGAGCGGCTGGGCCCGAAAGCCATGGCCGCTGAGCCTGCGCGTCCGGAGCCTGTGTTCCGCACACAACAGTGAGAGGCCCGCGTACCGCAAAACAAACAAACAAACAAAAAAAATGTAGCCCTCAAGCAGTTTCCTCCAAGAGCTTTCTGTTCATTTTATTCTTTTTTTTTTAAACATTTTATTTTATTTTTATTTGCAAGAAACATTTTATTTTTATTTGCAAGAAACACATTTTTAATGTTTGGATTTTTCAGTTTATACTTTTTATTCTTTATTTATATATATATTTTTGGCCACATGGCATGCAGGATATTAGTTCCTCTACCAGGGATCGAACCCACACCCCCTGCAGTGGAAGCATGGAGTCTTTCTCTTTCCTTTTTTAACATCTTTATTGGAGTATAATTGCTTTACAATGGTGTGTTAGTTTCTGCTTTATAACAAAGTGAATCAGCTATACATATACATATATCCCCATATCTCCTCCCTCTTGCGTCTCCCTCCCACCCTCCGTATCCCACCCCTCTAGGTGGTCACAAAGCACCAAGCTGATCTCCCTGTGCTATGTGGCTACTTCCCACTAGCTATCTATTTTACATTTGGTAGTGTATATATGTCAATGCCACTCACTTCATCCCAACTTACACTTCCCCCTCCCCGTATTCTCAAGTCCATTCTCTACATCTGCATCCTTATTCCTGACCTGCCCCTAGGTTATTCAGAACCCTTTTTTTTTTTTTAGATTCTATATATATGTGTTAGGATACGGTATTTGTTTTTCTCTTTCTGACTTAGTTCACTCTGTATGACAGACTCTGGGTCCATCCACCTCACTACAAATAACTCAGTTTCGTTTCTTTTTATGGCTGAATAATATTCCATTGTATACATGTGCCACATCTTCTTTATCCATTCATCTGTTGATGGACACTTAGGTTGCTTCCATGTCTCAACTATTGTAAATAGTGCTGCAATGAACATTGTGGTACATGACTCTTTTTGACTTATGGTTTTCTCAGGGTATATGCCCAGTAGTGGGATTGCTGGGTCGTATGGCAGTTCTATTTTTAGTTTTTTAAGGAACCTCCGTACTGTTCTCCATAGCAGCTGTATCAATTTACATTCCCCCCCACAGTGCAAGAGGGTTCCCTTTTCTCCACACCCTCTCCAGCATTTATTGTTTGTAGACTTTTTGATGATGGCCATTCTGACTGGTGTGAGGTGATACCTCATTGTAGTTTTGATTTGCATTTCTCTAGTGATTAGTGATGTTCAGCATCCTTTCATGTTGGCAATCTGTATATCTTCCTTGGAGAAATGTCTATTTAGGTCTTCTGCCCATTTTGGGATTGGGTTGTTTGTTTTTTTGATATTGAGCTGCATGAGCTGCTTGTAAATTTTGGAGATTAATCCTTTGTCAGTTGCTTCATTTGCAAATATTTTCTCCCATTCTGAGGGTTGTCTTTTCATCTTGTACAAAGCTACAGTAATCAAGACAGTATGGTACTGGCACAAAAACAGAAATATAGATCAATGGAACAGGATAGAAAGCCCAGAGATAAACCCATGCACATATGGTCACCTTATTTTTGATAAAGGAGGCAAGGATATACAATGGAGAAAAGACAGTCTCTTCAATAAGTGGTGCTGGGAAAACTGGACAGCTACATGTAAAAGAAGGAACTTAGAACACTCCCTAACACCATACACAAAAATAAACTCAAAATGGATTGAAGACCTAAATGTAAGGCCAGACACTATAAAACTCTTAGAGGAAAACATAAGCAGAACACTCTATGACAAAAATCACAGCAAGATCCTTTTTGACCCACCTCCTAGAGAAATGGAAATAAAAATAAACAAATGGGACCTAATGAAACTTAAAAGCTTCTGCACAGCAAAGGAATTCATTTCATTCTTGAAAGCAATTTTTTCTAATGATTTAGAAACATATTAAGGGTTAGATCTTAATATCATGTATTATGCTTTGCATCTTTATGCTTCTTTATTTGGCTTCTTGTAGTCTCTATGTGGACTTCCCTGGTGGTGCAGTGGTTAAGAATCCACCTGCCAGTGCAGGGGACACGGGTTCGATCCCTGGTCCGGAAGATCCCACATGCTGCGGAGCAACTAAGCATGTGCGCCACAACTACTGAAGCCCCCGTGCCCTAGAGCTCACGTGCCACAACTACTGAGCCCGCGTGCTGCAACTACTGACGCTCGTGTGCCTAGAGCCTGTGCTCCGCAACAAGAGAAGCCACCACGACGAGAAGCCCGTGTACCTCAACCAAGAGTAGCCCCCACTTGCGGCAACGAGAGAAAGTCCACGCAGCAACAAGGACCCAACGCAGCCAAAAAAAAAAAGAATCTATATAAGACAAAGCTTATTTTCTGGGTCCCCAAACTGCTCTCTTCTCAGTACCTTCATTTTAAACTAATGGTCATAATTGTTTCTAATAATTATAATTATCCTTCATATTTATATTAGTTTTTCACACATATTATCTTTTTCTTTTACATCTTTATTAGAGTATAATTGCTTTACAATGGTGTTAGTTTCTGCATAACAAGGTGAATCAGTTATACTTATACATATGTTCCCATATCTCTTCCCTCTTGCATCTCCCTCCCTCCCACCCTCCCTATCCCACCCCTCTAGGTGGTCACAGAGCACGAAGCTGATCTCCCTGTGCTATGCGGCTGCTTCCCACTAGTTATCTACCTTACGTTTGGTAGTGTATATATGTCCATGCCTCTCTCTCGCTTTGTCACAGCTTACCCTTCCCCCTCCCCATATCCTCAAGTCCATTCTCTAGTAGGTCTGTGTCTTTATTCCTGTCTTACCCCTAGGTTCTTCATGACATTTTTTTTTTTCTTAACACACACATTATCTTGTTTGATCCTCAGAGCAATCTCATGAGGTAAATCCAGTTTATGGGGGAGGAGATTATGATTCCCATGGTTCAGGGGCTTATCAAGGTCACACAGCTTGTAAGTGGGGGAAAAAATCAGAACTGAAACGCATCTTGGTTCATGAAAACATGTTAAACAAAGATCTTCCTAAGGTGAATTTTCAGATGTTTTTGGTGCTGGTTTTACTTTTTTTTTTTGCGGTACACGGGCCTCTCAATGTTGTGGCCTCTCCCGTTGTGCACAGATTCCGGACGCGCAGGCTCAGCGGCCATGGCTCACGGGCCTAGCCGCTCCGCGGCATGTGGGATCTTCCTGGACTGGGGCACGAACCCGCGTCCCCTGCATCGGCAGGCGGACTCTCAACCACTGCGCCACCAGGGAAGCCCTGGTTTTACTTTTTTTAGAGACGTAAATTATTATATTATTGATACACCATTGTGAGAATTAGGCTGCAAGAGCATTTCCCACGAAGTTTTCTCGGGTTTAAGTAGTTTTGTATGCCTACCGAACAAATCACCCTTTAAGTCTCTCTGTCCACAAGCTGGCAAAGGCAAGGACTGGGAGTTATTCAGGAATGTCTAGTTTTATGTCTGGGACATAGTAAATACATCACATATTTTGATGAATGAATAAATGAATGCAAATTTGTTTCCAGCCTTTTCAAATAGCTTTATATTGAGGCAATGTAAAAGGGACATGCTATAGAAATTATTTCCTTTATTTTATTGAAGAGAAAATTTATGCACAGAAAGTGTTACTCTGGGTCAGCATTGTTCAGTAGAGATGTAATCCAAGCCACATACATAATCTTAGAATTTTTAGTAACCACATTTTTTAAAAACAGTGAAATTAATTTAAACATATTTATTTGACCTAATATATCCAAATATTATCATTTGAATATTTCGTAAATATTTTTTAAATTGTTAATGAGCTTTTTCCAGTAAGCGGCCTGAGGTGACCTCTAAAAATGGTTCACCATTCACTTCACCCAGAAAACCCCACAAACATGCAAATCAAGAGGTTCAAACCTTCGTGTTCACTTTAAGAACACTCGTGAAACTTCCCAGGCCATTAACGGTATGCATATCCTAAAAGCCACCAAGTATCTGAAGGATGTCACTTTACAGAAGCGATGTGTGCCATTCAGTCATTACAATGGTGGAGTTGGTAGGTGTGCCCAGGCCAAACAGTGGGGCTGGACTCAAGAGTCGGTGGCCCAAAAAGATTGCTGAATTTTTATTGCCCATGCTCGGAAATGTAGAGAGTAATGCTGAACTTAAGGGTTTAGATGTAGATTCTCTGGATATTGAGCACATCCAGGTGAACAAAGCCCCTGAGATACGGCACAGGACTTACAGAGCTCATGGTCGGATCAACCCATTCATGAGCTCTCCCTGCCACGCTGAGATGGTCCTTACTGAAAAAGAATAGATTGATCTTAAATCAGAAAAGGAGGTTGCACAGAAGAAAAAGATACCCCAGAAGAAACTAAAGAAACAAAAACTTATGGCCCAGGAACAAATGCCGCCAAAAAAAAAAAAAATGCAAATAAAAATAAAAGCAGGAAAAAAAATTGTTAATGAGATAGTTTGCATTCTTTCATTCATATGAAGATTTGGACATTTGTATATTTAACATTTAAAACACATCTCAATTCAAACTAGCTACATTTCAGGTGTTCACCAGCTATGTGTGTCTAGTGGCTATTGCACCGCATAGTACAGCCTTGGGATGCAGCAGAGAAAGAACTTCAGCCTTCTTCTCTTCCCATTTCTCACCATCCCACAAATACTAAGCACCCACCATCTTTTACCAGAGAGAAGGAAACTATCAAATGAGGCTCTCAACCTGTCACATATTTGAGAAACACTAAATTGAGAGACTGAATATACAAATGGAACATGTCAAACTTTACATCTCAGTAGAACTCTGACCCACAACTTCCAGCAGCTACTAGCCAGGAAAGGCACACCACAATCAGCCTAGAATGGTCAGGACTTGGCCCATGACTGACAGCTTTCCTAATTTTTGCCCCCTCTCCCAACTCAGGATCATTCAGAGAAGGCCAAATATGCTCCCCAAACCAACCATATAAGGTGACCTGATTCTAGTTTTCCTACCTCTAGCTTCCCCATGCCAACAGCCTTCAGGTTCACCTGAAGCCTTCCTTTTTTTCCCACTGTAAAGCTTTCCCACTCCCCTACATCCTCTGAGTCTCTACCAAACACAAGTGATGGTGGCTGACACCCTTGCTATACAGTGAGTTCTGAATGAAGAGCCTCTGTTTATTCTCACACGGGTGGTCTTCGTTTATCTCCACAAAATCTTTGATTAGTCTTTTCTTAATGTCTAAAATAATCAAACTTCCTCTTTTAACTTTCCTTGTGGGTTCAGTTTTTCATTTTATTTGTAACATTCATTCATGCAATGACTATTTCCTGTGTCTTAGTAGGTGTCGGCCACTATGCTGAGTCTTTGAAAGTAAGTAAGGGACCAGAGATTCAGTCTTTTCTCTCAGGGAGCCTAGAGCTTAGCAAAAAACATATACAAATAAATTTTTAATAACATTTGTAATAAACACTACAAAGGAAATCAGTTACTCGAGGAAATATATGCACTCCCATGTTCACTGCAGTGTTATGCACAATAGTCAAGATATAGAAACAAACTAGGTGTCCATCAGTGGATGAACGGATAAAGAAAATGTGGTATATACATACAACGGAATATTACTCAGCTACAGTAAAGATGGAAGTCCTGCCATTTGTAAAAACATGGATGAACCTTGAGTATATCCTGCTAAGTGAAGTAAGCAAGACACAGAAAGAAAAATACTGCATGATCTCACTTACATGCAGAATCTAAAAAAGTTGGAGCAGGGAGGTGGGAGAAATGGAGAGATGTTTGTCAAAGGGTACAAAATTACAGTTATGTAGGATGAGTGAATTCTAGAAATCTAATGTACAGCTTGGTGACTACAGTTAATAGTAATACTGTAGTTTACCTGGAAACTCACTAAGAGAGTAGAAAGAACTCAGGTGCCTTCACCACACACAAAAAAGATAACCATGTGAGGAGATGGATTGATTAGCTTGAATGCAGTAAGCGTTTCACGATGCATGTATATCAAAACATTATTTTGTATACCTTAAATATGTACAATTTTTAGTTTTAAAAATAAATTTTAAAAATTTAATGTAAAAATGCACTACAAAGGAAAGTATATTATGATACCTCAACGTTTCAATTTTTGTAAGATATGAGTGCCATTTCTTCCCAAGGAAAGACTTTTATTCTGCTATTTAAACTTCAATAAATGCTTGGCAAAAGGAAAAATACTGTTTTCCCAATAGATCTGCACACTGAAGATCAGACATTTTTCCTTATTGCCCTGTTTCCTTATCCCTTTTTTGCTTATTTCTCATTTTACTTCAAGTGAACACTCCCAAATGGTTTCTGGCACTCTTTCAGCAAGAGATAAAGAAAGGAGACAAAAAGTTTTCTATTAACTAAAATAACTATAGCTCACTCAAGGGTAGTTTAAATAATTGTTCTCCACTTTAATGTTTATTAATAACTATTTTATCCAGGCAAAAACTTTGCCAAGCTTTGATTGAGTTAAACCTGAAATAATTTTCATTACTGCTGAATTTCAGATAGTTCAAAACCCAGAATCCAGAAGTGTTTTCTTCTCTCCACTTGGGTACCTATTAAAATTTCACTGAAATCATTTTTAAATCTTGGAAAACTACATCAACTTAAATAAGTGTAAAATTAATTTTACACTTATTTGAATGCTGTGTGTTTTTAAATCATTCTTTCATTAATGTATTTCAATTTATATGGATTTTCTTTGGCTAAGAAAAATAGTTAATTAAGTGGAATATTTGGTAAAATAATGTATGAAATATTCTGAGATCTGGAGCCTAAACTAGATGCATCTAACTTAATTTACCTTCATGACAGTTTAAGCAGTTTACCTGAGAAATAACTTCAAAAAATTTCTCAATTATTAATGATATATATGTCATTATTATCTTTTTGTTGTTTATATCCTTGGACTTCTGATATCTTACTGGTCTAACATCATAAAATCCAGGCTGACTCAACTAATTTGAAGTGAATGTATGATAGCATGTCTATTGACCTCACTTAATGATACAAAGTCAAGTTTACCTTTCAAAACCATTACTTAAATCGTTCAGAAATTTTAACTGCATATTTTATAAAATTCTAATTGCATTATCAAATAAAATATGAATATTCTAATAATGTATATTTATCAAAATAAAACTGTGAAAAATAAAAGCCTTTGAATTCTTCAAAATAAAATAACATCAAACATCAAGATGCTATTATTTTCAAAAGGGAGTCAGAATTCCTGGATAATTGGAATAGAAGTTACACTCCAAGCAATAACTGTCCAAAGAATCAGTTTTCGCTTACATTGTACCATGTCAAAGATAAACTTTCACTCAGAGCTCGGCCACAAATTAGATACCTCTTGGTCCCTGTGAGTTTAGGTAATTTTATGTCCTCTGAAAAACCACTCCATTTTTCTAAAGTAGTATAACCCCTTCAACAATGAACAGAAAACAAATAAGGAATTCATCCTGCTATAACGCTTTCTTAGTTCAGAGAACAATTTATACCACACCTGTGTAAATCATAAGTGCAAGGACCTCTCTGCAGAACAAAAAGAACATCTTTCCTGTAATCTGGCTGTCTGTCTTGATCTCACACAATCTAAAAAGGCTTTCCTCAGCTGGGCCTGAGGAACAAATTCCTGAAGATCTTTGGTAAGCGATCACGAAGGACAGACACGAAGCATAGCGTTCACCCACTGTATGACTAGGGAAGGAACCACAGAGATCTGAAAGGGCTGCCCATAGGCAATCTGCATACACATCCCCATCTATGCTCCCTTTTCTCTCACTCTTCTCACAAGAATAACTTTTTCAAGAATGCCTCTTCCTGGGATTTGGATCATAAATTCATGAGATACTCATACTTTCCATCAGTATGGAGTTTAGTTATTCTTTCCTCCAACTCACTTACATAATCTTCAGTTAGGCTGTTTCCAAGACCCTTCAATCTTTAAGTCTCTCTTTTTTTTCCTGCAACATTTCTCCTAACTGCTCTTAATGCATCCTAAGCTCTCTCTTCTCTAAATTTCAGTAGTTCTTGCTGTCAGCGCCTATCATCAGACATGTACCCTATACTGTTCTGTATGCTTTTTTTCTACATGTTTTGCCTCTCATATTGGCCTGGGAACAGGGATATTTACTGTACATTTAGCTGTGTATAACAAGAGACCAAAAATACTTGCAGTGGAAAAAGTCATCCAAAAGAATGTTTCCTAAATCCAGGAAAGGGGAAGATTTTGCATGGGTTTACCCTGTAGAATTTAGACTATTAAATTCTACTATATGAATTAACTAAATTACAAAAAATAAAAATTTTTATCATAAAGATGTGTAATGTATTTAATAAGCCCAAAAGCTCTGATCCTCTAAACAGTACCTTGTTATGAAAAAAATGTACTACCTGGAGAAGCTGATAGCTCTAATCTAAATCATATAAAGAAACTTGGTCATTTGGACTATTTGAAATTTTCAAGAGGCGTTACAAAAAGTCCAAGATCTTGTCATATTTGCCTCTTAAATGTGTTGAGCTCTTCTTAAATAGGAGTTGTTACTATGAGAGATTTAGCCAAAAAAAAAAACCAAAAAAAATCAGAACATCCTAAGGAAGATGAGGAAAATAAATACACCATCAAACAGCATGAGGCTCAATGAAAATGAACACCCACATCTCTGCGTCTCCCTGCCGCTCTTAGAACGCTTAGGGAATTTGAGCAGCTCAGTCAAGCCTACTCAGCACTGCATCACCAAAGCACAAAATAAGACCTGGAACAAGCAGCATTTTTTGTCACACATCTTGCTTTAGCCAAACCTACTCAAAGCAGTTTCCTTTTTAACAAAATGAACTAACAAACC
Organism: Monodon monoceros; assembly: GCF_005190385.1. NCBI lineage: Eukaryota > Metazoa > Chordata > Mammalia > Artiodactyla > Monodontidae > Monodon > Monodon monoceros. The sequence continues at coordinate 19,386,819 of NW_021703765.1, forward strand.
TCCCCCCAATTTTTTTTTTCAGTGATCAGCACAGCTGGAAATAGCAACATTCTGAGCAGACTCTGGCCCTTGGTGTGAGCCTACATAAGCTGTTTTACCTCAGCTTGCTCATGTGGAAAATGAAAATATTGTATAATAATATCTCATAGAGTCACTGCAGGGAGTAACTAAAGAACTGATCATATACGCAAAATACGTTTTATAAACTAAAACCCATCATTTACCTCTCACCTGTGAAGCCTGTCCAACACACTCATACAGCTTATTGTCACCTACCAGTTAGTCTTAACGTAGACATCATCCCAGTTACTTTCCTAGCAATTATATCTACCTCCTTTCATTCACTTCCAACCTGGGAATGGAAGCCCCTTCGGCTATCAGAGGTAGGTGATCCAGTCAGTCCTTTCTGCAGCAGCCATAAAAGCTGGGGCACAGACATGCATACAAGTTCCTTCCACGGAGAAACTGGTGACTTGGCGCAGGTAGGAAGGAGCAGGTGGGAGAGGTGTCCTCCAGCTTCTCTGGGCTCTAGGGAGGATTACAGCCAGCCTCTAGCGCCTGCTCAATTAGAAGGCTGGCCCTCAGGCAGCAGCTTTTAAGGTATGCAGATAAATCTCTTTGAGGGCAAGACTGGCAGAAGGGCTATTTTGCCCTCTCCCTCTGCACTGAACGCTGGGGTGATAGCCTTGGTGAGTGTTCACTCACCCTTTAAGAATTGCTTCTCAGCCGCATAGCACAGGGAGATGAGCTGGGTGCTTTGTGTCCAACTAGAGGGGTGGGATAGGGAGAATGGGAGGGAGACGCAAAAGGGAGGAGATATGGGGCTATACGTACACGTATAGCTGATTCACTTTGTTATACAGCAGAAACTAACACACCATTGTAAAGCAATTATACTCCAATAAAGATGTTAAAAAAAATGTCAGGTAAAGACAAAAAAAAAAAGAATTGCTTATTTTGCTATAGTCTTGTGAGTCTTGTGAAAACAAGTCCCACTGGCTTTCAGAGCTAGATGTTTTGGGAGCCTGACCCTCCCTGGGAGTCTCAAATGTTGGGGTGGTAGACGTGGGGCTCAAACCCTTTTCTCTTTAAGGAAAAGCTAGGAGTTGGGTCTTCCCTCCCCCTTGTATGGTGCTGTGTCAGGGGTGGGGTTTACGGTGACAGTGTGTCTCAGCCTTTCCTGCCCGTTTTGATGTGGATGTTTCCTCATTTGTCTGATGAGTAGGAGTCCTTCAGCCAGTTTCTGGATCCTTTTCCAAGGAAAATGCTCCACATGTGGCTGTGCGTTTGGTGTGTACGTGGGAGGAGGGCAGCTCAGGAGCCTCCTACGTCACCACCTTGGTCAACTCCTCTTGACTTGGTTTGTGGGTTTTTTGAAAGAATACCACAGAGGGAAAGTACCCTTCTCATCACAGCATGCCAGGGGTACCTGATACCACATGACATCACTAGGGATATTAACCTCAAGGCTTAAGTAGTGTTTGGCAAGTTCTTCCATGTAAATTTACTGTTTTTCCCTCTAGTCTTTGGAAGTGTGAGTCTTACATCATTCAGACGCAGGCGGATTTAAATATGATAGAGAAAAATAAAGGAGGAACAACCAGAGAGACAGAAAGAAAACCCTGAAAGAGTATTACCAACGTAGCCAAGAAAGATGGAAGCATTTCAGGAGCAAGTCCATGGTGAGCAACGTCAAATGCCGCAGGAAGTAAAGTAAGGTAATTACTGAAAAGTGCCAAATGAAAGGTTGTGTTGACTTTAATAAGAGTAATGTTAATTGTTTGATGGAGCAAAAGAAGAATGCCATGGGCTGGGCTAATTACAGAACGCGGATGTAGAGTGTAAATGACATACTCTGGAAGCTTACTGTGAAGGAAGTATGTGGAAAGGGTGGTGGTTAGGGAGACAGTCACAGGGTCAGAGGAAGATATTGAGGGGTTTTATGTATATATACGTATTTTTTTAACGTGGAAGAGACTTGAGAAAATGTGTGTGCTGAAGGGAATGAGACATTTGAGAAAGAGAGGAAGGGGGGGTAAGGCTTAAGGATCTAGGCAACTTGGCTGGTAGAATAAGTACACATGGGGGGATGTCAATATCTGTCGCGAGATGAGGCTAAGTTAGTCTTTACTGAGCCATAATGTCTGAACTATTACTGATTGGTTTGTCAAGAAGGCTTAGAGCTTTAATGAGACAGAGACTACCAGCTCAGAAAGCAGGTCTCTCAAAAATACTAATAATATGTAATTATTATTATAATTATAATACTGATATTATTTCTTAGATGTCTCCAAATCACCAAGAAGATGTTCTTCCAGATTTTTAGTTGACATTCTGAAGATATTAAGTAATTAAAAAGGAAAAAATATTAAGTTTATGGTGGAGAATCCTGGCAAGCACTGCCTTAGCCAAGTGATCAAGGTTAACATTTTCAGATAGCAATAAAAAATCAGTGTTCACCATGATATGACAAACTGAGAAGGGCACATCGTTTCTGAGTTATCCTTCCCAAAAAATGTATAACCTCAGTCTAATCATGAGAAAACAGACAAATTCAAACTGAGGAACATGCTACAAAACAATTGACTAGTATTCTTTCAAATTCTCTCTGAAGTACCTAGATTACAGTATCGGATGCACATTTCCTGAGTTGTTTTACAGATGCTAAAACCACCACCAAATGTAAGAAATTAACTACTTGATGATCGTGAGCACGTAGCCCCTATACCTCCTGGCACCTAAAGAATTGATAATATTCACCCTTGTGACACCACCCTATTACCTCACCATCAACCAATCAGAGAATTGTGCATGAGCTGATCACATACCCTGGGATGCCCCTCCCTCACCTTGCCTTTAAAAATGATTTGCTGAATGAAACCCATGGGGAGTTCAGGTGCTTTAAGCACTAGCTGTCCTGGACTCCTTGCTTAGTGCGCTGCACTTTGCTTCACCACAACCCAGTGTCAGTAGAGCAGCTTTACCACATGAGAGCCAGCGGACTCAAACTTGGTTCAGTAACAATGAGAGACAAGGAAAACTGAGGAACTATCACAGACCAAGGTAATATAAGAACTGAAGACAATGTGGGATCCCAGATCGGATTCTGGAGCAGACAAGGAACGTTAGTAGAAAAACTGGTGAAATCGTATAAAGTTCTGTTCTATAATCAATAGTATTATTAATTAACCAAGGTTAATTTCTTAGTTTAGATAAATGTTTTATGGTTAGGTAAGGTGAACATAAGCAAAAGCTGGTTAAAGGGCATGTGGGAACTCATTTTTGCAACTCTAAATCTAAAATTATCTCTCAAGGAAAGAAAAAAAGAAGAAACACAACAAGTAAAGTCCCACTCTTCCCTCTGCAATCCCACTCCTCTTCCTCTTTTCTCCCAAAATTTTCTAAGTAAAATTCATCATTCTTATCTTAGCCTTCAGAAGGCCCATTTTATCCTGGCCCCAACTTCATCTCTAACTTCCCTCCTGCCACTCTCCAACGCTCTTTAATCCAGAGAAACAGAAACACTGAATATTTCCTCAATGTTTCAATGTGTATAATGTCTCTGCACCTTCAATCATACTGTTCCTTTTGCACAGAATGCCCTTCCATGCCTATATCCACCAAATACCTACTAAAATTTCAAAATGGCCCAAGTGCCTTCCAACCTCATTAGAGATTTCCTTACCCTGTGTTCTCAGAGCAGTCTGTGTATTCTGATATCATAGCACGTATCACACTGCATGTCACACCATCAGTATGGATTTATTTGTCTGTCTTCTCTACTAGATCATCAGCTTCCTCAGAGTTAGAGCTCACGTTTGACTTAAGGGTCCTAGAAATTTTTAAGACACTCAATAAATGTTTGATGAAATGAATAAATGAATCGATGGTCCAGCCAACAAACCCAGATTGAATTTGAGTACCTGACATTACGTAAACATATTTGTAAGTGGCAACAATAACCTTAGCCTCCTACTTATGTTTGATCAAAGTGAGGACAGTTTGTAATCTCTTTTCAAACCGTGAAGTACACTATGAAATTTAAGCAAACATCAAGGATTTACCCAGTCCAATCAGAGGAAAACAAAGAGCATAAAACACCAGAAAATATTTCCAAATACATAAAGTAGACAAACGGTGAATATCCTAAAGTATAAAGAGTTAGACTGTGGTTTCCTTGAGGGTAGGGGCTAGCACATAGGAGGTACTGGTGTGAATATAAATTGATACAAGTTTTCTGGAAAATCACTTGAACTAATAGATCAAAAGTCTTTTTTAAATGTGCATAATCGTGACCCAGCAATTCAATTTCTAGGTATTTTTCCTAAGGAAATATTTGGACAATTAGGCAAAGACATATGTAGGAGGCAACATTTATGCTAGCAAATATTTGGAAAACAATCCAGGTATTCACTAGTAGGGACGGGTTAAGTAAGTTATGACACATCAATTAATTTAAGTGTTAGTAGTCAACCATTAAAAATCATGTTATGCGTCTGTATTTATTAAGATGGAAAGCTATCAAGACTGTATTAACTGAAAAACAAATGAGGTGTTTTTTTAATCCCAATTTTACTTTTTATATTTTTAATACCTGTATGTATTTATGTGTATATTTATATGTGTGTATATGTTTACATATATGTGTGTGAGTAGTATATTCACATACATATCTATATGCTCAGATTTCCTGATCATTATCTTCCCTTCTTGCTTCTGGAAGAAACATAGCTGACCACCATGTGGTCTCACTCCATTCTGCATCCCATAGTCTGCTCCCATCCCACCTTCAGAGGAAGACAAACACAACTATTCTCCTTGGAGTCTGGGGTTGACCTGTCACGTTTCACAAACCCCTGAGAAGGCAATGAAAGCAGCAATGATAACCCAAGCAGTCCCCAAAGAAATATAACTTGCTCACCCAATGCATGCTGAATGGGGGGATGAGCAAGCCAGACAGAGGAGACTAAAGCCTCCACTGTCATCCTGTAATCGATTTTACCTAAATGTATACTTCTTCCAAAATACGCTGCAAATCAATGGAAAACTTTTGTAATACATGAGCAATTTATTTTATAGACAGTTTGGGGAAAACACGTTGAATTTACTATGTACTGTCATACACATGAAGGCATTTGAGCCTCACAAGCCAGTGATGTAGGGAGGAAAGGGATGCCCTTTTTTCATTTGAGGAAACAGGTTCACAGAAGTTATGCTGTTCACACAAGACCTCTCAATGAGTGAGCGGTAAAGCCTGGATTCAAACTCAGACTTTCTGATTCCCATTTGTGAGCCCTTCCAGGTACAACAGGGCATCCTAAACTGGCCTGATTGTAAGAATCCCCTGAGAAGCCTAGAAACAAATTCTGAATTCCAGACCAGCCTTCTCCCTGATGATTCTGATTCCGCAGGTCTATCTGAGATGGAGCCTGGAAATTTGTATCTTTTTAGAAACCTCACCAGGTGATTTTTATGATTGGGTCAGTTTGAGAAATGCTGATTAACACTATTGCATATATCCCTTATAAAGAGAAATATTTATTCTCAGTCACTACTGTGTTTTCAGATATTAAGATTAACCAAGACAAGGGCAGGGCTTCTGCCTGGGGACAGGCCTATTCTATTCCAAACGTGGTGCACCTTGGACCTTTTTTGGCACATACATTCGGTTACCTCTGTTTGGTTGTCCTCACCATAGGCAGCAGAAACCACACCTTTGGCCTGACAACTTTCCTTCCTCAGCTGATCTCACCTCCCCTGTGGTTGAGTCTACTTTATGCAGTGGCCTCATTTTCTGGTCTCTTCCATCTCTCCCTGGACCCTAGTGCATGAATCTCCCTCACAACCTCTTCCTCAGAGGCTGACCCACAAGCTGACTCAGCTTCCTGTCCAAATCAGCAGCAGTTCAGCCACTGAGCAGTGTCTACTTGCCAGCAGAGAAGCTTCCAGAAACACAGCTTCTTCCAACCGACGTTCCACGATCCTCACCACACACTGATTTACCACTTCCTTTCCTCTAAAGAAATGAGGCTGCTGACAGGACTGCTCGCTGTGCGTGACTGGCTGAAAGGGCTAATGGGAGGCCAGTAACCCTCAGAACAAAAGACCCTTTCACAGCTCTGATGCAGCCTACCCAACTAGAGTGCTGAGGGGCCCAGCTGTCACTGCTCCGGTGGGGTGGGTCCGTCTGCAGTTGTTTCCCAGCAGTCCTTGGCTGGGCTATGTTATGACAAAGCTGTTCTCCAAGCCCATCCTCAAGGCTCTGCCATTGTGTAAGTCATATTCAGCTGTCTTACTCAAATTTGAGTAACACATGAGAGGTAGAGATTAAGTGCTTTGGGCGTTAAAAGAAGTGAGTGATGACTCTAGCCAAGAATTTAGAAAAGCTTTCTGGACTGCAGTGCACTTGATCCGGACCTTAAATTCTGAGTTGGATTTGGACATGTGATAATGTCTAGAAGGACATATGAATGGAGGAAGAAAGCATAAGCAATCATAGAGAAAAAAAAGTGGGGGGCAGGGGGAGGGTGATGAGTTTTTATTATTCTTGTGACTCCAAAAATTGTCTTAGCTAGTTGGTTTTTCACACAGTCTGATAGGCTGTAATTCTTTTTGGAAGTCCAAACTTGTGAGGAACTTAAAAAAAAAAAACTAGATTAATCAAGGAAAGAGAGGAACTAATAGTTATAGAATACCTTCTATGTGACAGGCATCCTAAATGATCTCACTAAATCCTCAAAACAATACCTGGGAGGGGGGTATTACACCCACCCACCCATTTCACAGATGAGAAAAATGAGGCTTAAGAAATTAAATAAACTTGTCCAAGGTTACATCACTTACAGGAAAAAAATCAGAGCAGGTATTCAAACTGAAGTTTGATTGCCCCTAAATCCCACATGGTATCTACTAGACCATACTCTTCCTTAGGATGATGTAAAGAGGGTCATAGCATTATTGTAGGGCATTCCTCAGCCAAGATCTGTGTACCTGGGGTCTGAAGGTACAGGTAACAGAGTTCCTGTTACAAGAGGTAATTTAATTTCAGTAATACAACATCATCCACCACATTAAATTAATCATATTAATTTGGATTTTGTTGGTTTTAACATATTGTTTTTACTTAATTTGTAAATTTATTTTGGTCTTATATTTGTTTAATAGCTAAGAGTATATAATTAGTGTTATATTTATACATTTTAATATAATTTTTAAAGGATTCACTCCATTTACAGTTATTACAAAATACTGGCTATTTTCCCCATGTTGTATACATCCTTGTATATTTGTACATTTCAAGTAACATTACAATAAAAATATTTTTTCAACATTCAAAGGATTGGAATTTTTTTCCATTAAAAAGGCTCCATGTATTTCTCAATTCTGAGAAAGACCGTATTAACACATTGTTCAAGCATAACCATTAGCCATAACATAGACTTTTTTCATGTTGACAAGTCTGTGGAGAAACAATATGACTGCATGATGCAAGAGCTGAGATTTTTCTACAACTTCATCTTATTCGTTTGCACCAGGGCAGAAAACAAAACCCAGGATGGTGTGTCATATGAAATTGTGAGTATTCCATTCATGTTCTGTTGAACTGAAGTCAAAACTAATTGGGGGGAATCCCCTGGCAGTCCAGTGGTTAGGACTCCGTGCTTCCACTGCAGGGGGCACAGGTTTGATCCCTGGAACTAAGATCCTGCATGCCATGTGGCACGGCCAAAAAATAAAATAAAATAAAATAATCCCTAAAAAAAAAAAAACCCAATTGGGGAAGAAACTCTTTTTTTTATATTTATCACTTTTAAATTTGAAAATTTTACAGATATTGAAAAGCCCTAGATTTTTTCAAGTTCTTCCTCCAGATTAAAGAAGTAGGGACATAATTCCTGTCTTGTTAGTCCCACAAACAATATAAATGTAAGATATTTAAGTCACTTTAGTTATCTGGGTGATAATACATATTTTACATTTTTATAATACATTTCATAAATGCACATATATTAAATATTTGTCATTTATATCTCCCCTTTTCTTCTTGTTCTCTTTCTCATTTCCAGTCTGTTCCTTCTATTATGGTAAGTGGCAATGAATATTTAAGAGAGGATTCCTTCTTTTCAAAAAGGAGAAGTCATATCCTGCCTGGCAAATTTTTAAAAGTAAGGAACAAAGAAGGCACTGACTTCATCTCTAGGTAAGGATGAATAACTTTAATTACTCAGTGAGTATAAAATTTAACACAGGGCTTCCCTGGTGGCACAGTGGTTAAGAACTCGCCGGCCAGTGCAGGGGACACGGGTTCCATCCCCGGTCCGGGAAGATCCCACATGCCGCGGAGCAACTAAGCCCGTGTGCCACAGCTACCGAGCCTGCAATGAGAAGCCCGCGCACCGCAACAAAGATCCAATGCAGCCAAAAATAAATAAATTAAACAAATAAATTAAAAATAATAATATATATATAAGCATAAATTTTAAAAAAATTTAACACATGCTTTAAATCCCTTACTCAGGCCCTTAAACCCTGTGCCTTCCTTTTTTATTTTATTTTTTTTCAATCTTTTTTTTATTCAAGTATAGTTAATTTACAATGTTGTGTTAGTTTCAGGTGTACAGCAAAGTGATTCAGATATATATATATTCTCTTTCAGATTCTTTTCCATTATAGGTTATTACAATATATTGAATATAGTTCCCTGTGCTATACAGTAGTTCCTTGTTTACCTATTTTATATACAGTAGTGTGTATATGTTAATTCCAAACTAAACCCTGTGCCATCTGACCCAAATGACACACACATACATCATGCAGTCAACACCCATCCCTACTTACGACCAATGTCTTGACCTCTGTCATCTCATTTCTGCTTTATGCTTTTTCTTCTAGTTACAGAACTCTAGAAAATTCCCCACATTTGCCCCCTCCACCATCCCACTCCTCACTGACAACCAATTTGGCAAATCTAGTTTCGAACCTGGATGTCTTCTTCAGATATGGTTTCGTCTTTTGCCTCCATCTTTCTGGCTATTGTGGATGACTCGTACCCAAAAGGCTGCCCACATCCCTGTGTGACACTGACAAGAGTAAGCAGCCTGGTTTCCCTTGATAAGAGATTGTAAACATTCGAACTTAAAAACTTGAAGTCAGAAAAAAAAAATGTTTAAACATGAGTCTGCATAAAACACCACCCAAACATTTGATAGGGGAGGAGTGAAAGGGCATATATAGAACAGAAACCTCCCAGGCAGACCTTTATATTATTTTCGGAACATAAAGGAATGAAGGGCACTGTTTCTGTGCAGAGGAGGCGTCTGCTGCCACTTGCACTGGCCCCAGAGAAAGGTGCCCCTGCCCAAAACAAGAACCCAGAGTGACTTGACCGCCTCAGTCACCACCGTATCCCACAGTGCCTAGAATAGCCTTCTCTGAAAAGTCAAAAAGGACATTATGGAAATTTCCATGTTGACCAGTTCCACTGTATTTAAACATTCTAGAGGATGTTATTCTCCAGGAATTTTTACTTACATTTCACCTCCTACAGAACTAATATTTTTCTTCTCATGGAAAAGACAGAGAATAAGAAATCATTATTCTTCATACAGTGTCCATACAGTGTCTACAGCTTGTTGCAAAGGAAGTTATTTTCTTCTTCAGATTTCAATCTTTCAAGTTTCCTTGTCAATCCAATTTTCTAATATTTTTCTCTCTCTCCCTAAATGAGTTTAAATATACATATCTGGAGACATTACTAAAACATTAATAAGGGGATTTTATACAGTAGGAAAAATCACCTGATTTCATCAAATGACCCAAATTTGACAAATTTGAATTTTCGGAACCAAACAGGACATATTTGACAACAGGACTGTACAGACTTCTGAGTTAATTAGAAACTCTAGTGTGATAAAGCCAACCACGTGCTTAAAAAGACTGATTAACAATGCAGGGAAGACGGGCTCCACTGCAGGAAGACTTAACAACATATTTGGGGTTGCGACTAGTTGCAACTAATAATGCAAGCAGTATTCATTATTTTGTTTTTATATAAATCTTGTTAAGTGGTAAAATACAACTGACTTTCTGTGTGCAGGAAAACGTCCTGTGTAAGTGAGACAGCGTGCAAGGAACACTAGCAGACCCTGAAAGAGACCCAGAAATCTGTTTTTGATTTTTTAGAAAGTCTACCACGATAACTCATCCCTATCATAGCTGTAAGTACTTCCTAGAAGTCAGAGAAGTGTCCTTTCAAACGATTTCACATTAAGAAGGCTGTGGTCGGGCTTCCCTGGCGGCGCAGTGGTTGAGAATCCGCCTGCCGATGCAGGGGACACGGGTTCGTGCCCCGGTCCGGGAAGATCCCACACGCCACGGAGCGGCTGGGCCCGTGAGCCATGGCCGCTGAGCCTGCGCGTCCGGAGCCTGTGCTCCGCAACGGGAGAGGCCACGACAGTGAGAGGCCCGCGTACCGCAAAAAAAAAAAAAAAAAAAAAAAAAACGGCTGTGGTCTCCCAACCTACCTCCTTACACGCCTTCACGATCCCACTTAGCCCACTCCATGATTAACCTCACAGATCACTGATGAGCTCAGAAGCCTCATTAGTTATCACTTTGACAGAGAGCCTACCTCTAAGGGGAATGGAAGGGCAACACGGCACTTGTCTTTATCAAAGCACTCATCACACCATGTAAAAATGACCCATCGATTTGTCTGACTCTTGGTAAGCTCCCCTGGGACTGGAACAATGCCTTGTTTGCTTCCTATTTCCTAAAACGGGCAGCACAGCACTTAGCACCTGGGAAATAGGAGGCACTCAGTAAATGTTTCTGAATGAGAGAATAAATTCTGTTGTAAAACACTGGGCAAACACGTTGTAATGTGTCCCTCCCATGTAGTTTATAAAATTTTGGACTTGGGAGAGTGCAATGTTCCCAAATTTTTATTCTAAAAATTTTATTTGCCTAACAGTATTGTTAAATTTAGTCCTAAGCTATGAGAATGAATTGATAAAGTGAGTAAAAAAGGTGACCTTGGTAGTCTTTTCTATTTTAAAAAGTCACTTAGAGTTTGTCACATTATATCATGTAATTGATCTCTACAAAGTAAATGTATCTAATTTGAACCCTGAATATGCCGATGAGTGCTATATAGAGATTACTATCACATATGTCCTTAATTCTATCAGTTTCATCTTAGAGCTTAAAAAGAAAGCAACACACACACACACACAAGCAGCATAAGAAAAGGCCAATGGCATTGTAGGGTAGCAAAGCATATCATCCCAAAATACAGTCATCCCTCGGTATTGGGAGGGAATTAGTTCCAGGATGCCCCTCAAAATCCACAGACGCTCAAGTCCTTTATGTAAAACAGCATTGTACACTCTGCCCTCCATATCTGCAGGTTCCGGGGTTAGTCGAAACCCTGGATCTGGAACCCGTGGATAGGCCAACTGTGTGTCACTTTGGCATAAGGATTATTTTTAAGCGGAAGGCAATTGAGAAAAAGCAGATACAAGAAAAGCTTTCTGCCCTCCTGTGTGCCTAAAACAGAACATAAATGTACAAAGGTGTCCCTCCTCCCTCTCTCTACCAGGAAGGACAAAAGTTAATCACAAGAGACATATTTAGATCCTCATCAGCCTAGAGATGGCACCAGAGGAATCTATATAACAAATTTTACTAGCTAGTCCTTGTCTTCCATTAGTTTCTCATATATTTGCCTTTCCACTATTTGCTATCCCTAGAGATTCAAGGTCCTTTTCCTTTGTCTTGTCATATCTCTAAAAATGTTTTGTTCCTCTGCTAAAATGCTAACAAAACCTCTGAGTTACTCATCTCTGGTACTCCCACGTGATACATGCATGGTGCACATGTTAATAACCATCTGTTTGTTTTTCCCTTGTTAATCTGCCTTTGGCCAGTCTAATTTACAAGGCCACAGCTAGAGAACCCAAGATGCGTAGAAGAGATTTTTCCCTCCCCATCAGCATCAACTATGTAGAAACTAAAATGGCATTTGTGGCAAACCCCAAGTATTTTTGTGTAGGCAACAACCTATATTTTGTATTCTTATTAGGTTTATGCATAAAATAATTATTCACAAGGTTTTTTATTTATTTAGTTTGTATGTTTTTAATTTCATCCTTACTTCCAATCTTTAAGAAAGTATGACTGAGAGTACAGGAAGAACAGAGTATGTGGTGAGGTAAGAAAATGGCAATAACAAGACTATTCTGAACAAAAATGGTGAGGGTACACCATCCATTGTTGATTTTTAGGGATCAAATCATAGAACAACCATTAACATTTTTGAATCGTTATATCTAGATAACTCTTCAAAACACACACACAAAATTAAAGGATTCCCTGAAAGGGTATTGGAATTTTATAGTGGAATAAGCCCACTATAAAAATATGATACAACTGAATTTGTTCTATCTACCCCATATTAACTTATTGATAAGCTGAATAGTGTTCCTTCTACAAATAAATGATACGGCCTGTTTTACATGAATTGTTTTGGAAAGGAGTAGTTCCAAGGATTATCCTTCTCATAAGGCCCTGTGCTACAGAGACTGGCATGCCACTTAAATTCTCTTTGTCAGTTCTAATGATGTGTCTAGACATGCAGAAGGAAGTAAAAAATTGAAGCAGTCAACTACATAATCTGGACAGAAAATCACATACAGCTGAAATATTGATTGGATAAAAGAAAATAAACTTCCTGCTAGTACTCACTTTTCACTGTCTGCTCAGACACAATTCTTATCTGGAATGCAATACCTGGGCTCAAAATTGGCATAAAAAGATATTTGAAAATGTATGCAATCCATCTAAATTGTTGGTTATCAGTGTACCCTCACTACAGAAATAGGGACCACTAATCACAACAAAATAAACTCCAGTTCTCTGTGGTCACAATCCTTAGCCATAACCTAAACTTGCATGGACATTACCCCAAATAACTGGATAGGAATTGGCATTTGGACCAAATATGCAGATTGGATGAACATGCAGATATACCATCTGATCTTTGGATTTTCAGTTTTTCTACATATTTACAAAATATCTATTAACTAAACCTTTTTCTACAAATACAAAAGCAAGACTGTAATTTCAGTGGGTTTGATTGGGCAGACAAGAAGAAAAGAAGGTTCCAGGAACCCTACATGTAAGTTATTTCATGTAATCCTCACAAAAATTCTTCATTCTTCCATTCAACAAAAAATGACTGAATGCCCACTATGACAATGCAGTTAAAATAAAAAGAGATGGCCACTCCCCTCGTAGAACTCACAGGGAGATCAACACAGCAAATAATCACCATTAAGCTCAGTGCTCTAATGAAAAGAAATATAATTCTCTGAAAGCATATGACAAAGGAAAATGATTTAGACTATGCATTTCTCATTTCAGAGATGAGACTACAGAGGTTAAGTAACTTGATCAAGATTACACAGCCAAGGTGTCCTGGAGGTAGGATTCCTTCCCAGTCCTGCCTGGCTCCAGAGCCCTTGCTCTTTCCCTTGTTCCTCTCAATCTCATTAAGACAGCTGCATGAGAAACAGCAAGCCGGAAAGATTCTTTACGGTCAATTATACTTCCCTTTCTTCCAGCCCTTCTAGTTTAATATTTCCTAAAAATGTCCCTCTAAGTTTGAGGAAAAGGTTTGCAAATCCTTGCAGTATTAATTAATTCTGCTTTTATTTAGATACATTGCACCTCTCTGGCTCCATGCTGGGACGTGATGTGGCTAGCTGAGTCAGTCCACAGAATCTTGGTCAGTAGTTATCATGTGTATTATAAATACCAGGCAGGGGATAATGATGAAAATAGTCCTGAGACCTAGAGCAACCACAGGTCTTATGGTAGACAGCGTAGCTACTGCCCTTTTGTGTAAATTAACATTAGAATTTAACATTCAGTTGATTTCACACTTCCCATATTAGTATTGGAGGTAGACCATATTGACCAACTTTTTCACATTTTGGTATGTCACGATTAAGGTGACCGACTGGTCCAACTTTTCCTGGAACTTTCCTGATTTTAAAACTGGAAGTCCTGATCTTGAGAAACTCAGGCCCAGGCAAACAAGGATGGTTGGTCACCCTAGTCACTGTGCTACTCCGGGATTAGAGAGCTATATATTTACTTGACCATTTATTTTGAAAACACAGGCCAATGTGTACTTATTTGGTGATACTGCATTGAAGTACATGGGGTGCTCAATGGATACATGAAAGTTCAAAGCATTGCCCCTCATTAGCAATGCATATCTCACTACAGTATGCAAAACAGCAATGAATGTAGTATATTAAATGCAGGATTTCCATCAATCCCTACATACAGGTACACATACACATCTGTAATGCGTTGCCTCAGATGATTTGTACCTTTGCTGTTTATTTTAAATAAAACTGTGCCTTTTGCCTAACCTGGAAGAAATAACCATGAGCTTCACGTCTGAGGAGCATGCATCCCACTGCACACAGCCACATATTCCAGTACAGTTTTGGCAGACATCATCCCACCAGTCCCTTAAACAACTCCAGGGAACTTTCCCCCAACTTTCCCCCAGCAGCAGCAACTTTCCCCCAGCAGAAAAGCAGGAACTTTTTCCTCAATGCAGTAATTACTGCGTGTCTTGATAGCGTCAAACATGGTGTGCTTCTAAACTTCATAGCTACACTATAAAGTTTACCAATTGGCAGGTAAAGTTTTTTGTTTTTATATTTTCCTAGAGAAAACAAAGTTAAAGGGTCAAAATTGGTACACACTTAATTCATGATTCTCTGCTTAGTTCAGTTTTACCAATACAAAAAGCTGCAAAAATGTTGAATACCAAAGCCAAATTGTTACATTAGTGGAATTCTACAGCTCTGACAAACTGAGAATCGTATTATCAGTTTCTTCCAGAGCAAAAAAATTACAATTATGACAGCAGGAGCTCTAACAGATGAAAGGGCATGTACGTGACTACATGTACGTGACTACGTGACTACTACTACCACATGTAGTCATGCTATAGTCCACCATGTGAGTCAGCATCTATTTTCCAACAGCCACAATTTCCAGATTCAACTGGTGCATTATGTTACGGGCAAAATTCAGCCTTCTGGAATCTTAGCACACCTCCAAGATAATCAAAAGAAATTGTACACAATCAAAAACAGACTTGGGACAAAAGTAAATAATTATTCCAGGGTGTTACAGGAAAAAGTCCCACGGCCTGAAAAACATGTTCAACATGATTATTATAAGTGATTAAGATATTTTTCTCTCTTCCTTATGAAAAAAAGAAGTATAACTATGTCAACAACACAATGTTATTTTCTTAGTGTTGTTACTTTTGATATTTGATATAAGTGAAAAACAATATTTAATAACTCTTGCTATTAAAAATAGACTCAAGTCCCCATCTTTACATCCAGCTTCATCAATCAGAGAGAAAGTCAGTCAAGCCAGAAGCATCCTAGAAGGAAGAGCCAGCTTGTTTTGCTGTCAGTATTACTCTTCTTCTCAATGCAACTTACCAAAGGTCCTTTGAGGATTCATGTTCAGCACCCTTCTAGGCAAGCAGAGCATATAGTGTTGGTCTTGTTACTAATTCAACAGCTACCAATTATGGAATACTTAATGGGTACCAGGCTTTGTCTCAGGCAAGCTGCATAAATTGTCATAAATCCTTACAACTATGAATGGTAGGAATTGTTTTTTTTTAATTTTACAGATAGGGAAACAGACACAGAGGGTTGATTAACTCTGCAAAGATCACCCAGGAGGAAGCAGCAGCAACTGGATCAGATCATGAGTCTGTGGGATTCTGTCCATATATCCATGTATACACCACGATGCTTTAAAGTGTTAAAACACAGCATAAATTAATATTTTGCTTCTCTCAGACTTCTCTTTAGAAAACAGAAAAGTTCTAAATTTTATAAAACACTGGTTTTTGTTTTATTTTATTTTTTAAGTGCGGCATGAATCAGTCATCCAGGCTATTTTTCCTGTGATATTTGAAATATTTTAAACACTCGACACTACAATAAAAACATAAATTATACATAACATAAATTGACATAATTTATGTCATAAAAGTAAAATCATTTTGTTTGGATGCATCCTAATGTCTATGAAAAATCTTAGGAGTTGGAGGCTTACAGCATTCTTTCTTGTTACTGTTTTGTTTTCATTATTCTCATCTCCTTCTAAAAACCACTTGAAGGTGATCAGAATGTTAAAGTCCAAATAAAATAAGATAGCTAATTTTTTACAATTGTAAAATGACTCGAAATAGATGCGTTAAGTGTCTAGAATCCGATGATTACGGAAGTTAAGCACTAAGTTTAGTTTTGAGTTTCTATCAGTTATAGAAAATAGGTAAACAAGTGAGAATATAATTCTCATCATTCATTCTATTAAAAAGCAAACAAGTTCCTCAGAAGAGTCAAATATTTTTCTGACAGTAACTCTTGAAAGAGATTTTTTTTAATTACTACCATTTAGTGAGTATCCACTCTGTGCTAGGCCCTGGCCTTGGCAGAACACATCTATTTCCTTTTAAGAAGAACAAACATTATTTCAATCTTTCTAATAGGCTTATGGAATAAAATATCTTTGACTAGTTTTTTAATTGAGTCATTCTTCAAATGAGTATTTTTTTTTTTTTTTTTTGCGGTACGCGGGCCTCTCACTGTTGTGGCCTCTCCCGTTGCGGAGCACAGGCTCCGGACGCGCAGGCTCAGCGGCCATGGCTCACGGGCCCAGCCGCTCCGCGGCATGTGGGATCTTCCCGGACCGGGGCACGAACCCGTGTCCCCTGCATCGGCAGGCGGACTCTCAACCACTGCACCACCAGGGAAGCCCCAAATGAGTATTTTTTAATCTGCCTTCTATTTAAAAAAAAAAAAAAAGACGATACAGCATTAACTATTTATTAATGCAGGAACAGCATTTCTGGAAACTGAGACAAATAAAAGATGATACAGCCTGGCAATGTCTGATTTCTGAGGAGCTGTCCTAGTGCAGGAATAGAATGAAAGAAACGAGAGAAAGGAAGAAAGCTAATCCTTTCACCAGCTCTGTGAAATATCAAACACCTTAGGTAAGCCTTTGACATTTGCAAGACTACAGTCGGTTTATAGATGAATTCCTTAATATGTTCCTGCTTCATCGTGCTCTTTGTTGCCAAAAAAAGCCGATATGCAAAAACTAATGTTAGAATTCGGTAGTATTGCTAAAAATTCTCATGGGTAGAATCTGTCATCCTGCTTGTGTTTTAAATAAGCTGATGTCTATTTTGTAACTTTAAACAGGTAACATTCACTTTAGAACTTGAAAATATATACTGTTTTTAAAATGGGGAGTATGATTACTTAGGATGTAGTTTATATCGTTGCTGTAGGTAAACTCAGAAATTTGCCTTTGTATTTTATACTCCCCTTCGGTTTTGTTTTCAGTATTTAAGATAAGCAAAACCTACTTTCTGTGATTCTTTATTTCTTTGTGCTTTTTTAAATGAAATGAAGCAATTACTAAGAAGGCATTTTCACTTTTATATTTTTTGTATTATAACATTTTTATGTTTAGACACAATTGGTCAGCCATTACGATACTTGAAGGAACTCAAACTCAGAGTTTTTGAAGACCACAAATGGATTATATAGAAATAAATGGAAAATATACTATCCTAGAATATTAAATATATACACTTACAAAGCAGTTAACTTATGGTATATTTACATATATTATGAATGTGATTCAGAGGGTCTAGTTTCTGGTGAGAACCAAGACAACATCTTTGCTGTTGGGACTCTGGACTCCTCCTTTTCTGGGTTCTGTAAATGTTTTCCTGCTGTGTGGCTCAGTTCTGAACTTGCATGTTTTGATCTTGTATTAGGATGCTTATTACAACAGACAAAAAACACTTAGCTTTTCATGAATTTACTCAAAGCTCATTTGAAGTCATTATCTGTATTTGGGGGACAGTTTACATTCTCCAGAAATCACACTCAAATACCTCCCACTGCTTATTCAGAACCAAGGTGGGCCATTTTCTCTTTAAATGGAAAACAATGAATCCTCCCCGTATGTGTTGTATTTTGGGGACCAAGGAAACAGTCCCCCCCAGATCTCTTCCAGGTGGAGTCTGAGCTGACACTGGCTTCTCTCTTTTCAGGAACACGGAATCCTAACACGTCTAGGTAACCCAGTTAATTCCACTCCTCAACTGGTCTTCAGCTCAGGGCCTCTCTACTGTAAGCTATTCCATATCTGTCCGCTGGAGAAGTATGCTCCTCACGTTGCACTGAGCTCCTCTTATGTGAGTCCCATAACTGAATTCTACTGTATTACTTTCAATTTATCTGAAATATCAAATGGCTGGTTTGAGAGAACTGAACACTATCCCACAGCAGTACCATGTCCGTGAGCTCATTTCTTCATGTTCACAAGCTCATTCCTATTGGTCAGTGTTTCTCAAAGAGTGGTCCACATATCAGAATACCCTGGTGAGTTCATTAAAAATGCAGACCGGGCTTCCCTGGTGGTGCAGTGGTTGAGAGTCCACCTGCCGATGCAGGGGACACGGGTTCGTGCCCCGGTCCGGGAAGATCCCACATGCCGCGGAGCGGCTGGGCCCGTGAGCCATGGCCGCTGAGCCTGCGCATCCGGAGCCTGTGCTCCACAACGGGAGAGGCCACAACAGTGAGAGGCCCACGTACCACAAAAAAAAAAAAAAAAAATGCAGACCTCCAGGCCCCACTTCTTAAAATCTTTCACTAGTAGGAATAAATCTAGGTGTGTATTTTGTTTTGTTTTTTTAATTTCCTAGGATGAATACCAATTTATCCATTTACAGTGTGTCTTCAGGGAAGTTACCTAAACCCTCTCAGTCTCCCTGAGCCTTAGTCTTGTCAGCTGCAAAATGGGAAGACTAAAAACTATCATTCAGGCCTATTTGGTGTAACCTTAGTAGGCAGTTCATGTTCAATAAATGATAGATTTTTGCTTTTGTTTTTTTTTTTTTTGCTGGATTGCTATTGGGTTTGGGGGTTTCAGAGGGCTTCCTGGTGACTATGGGCAGTTGATACTCAGCAGCCTTTGCTGCCTGGGAACTGAAATGAAAAGAACAAGGCCAACGGTTGTTCTAAATCCCTCTATGCACAATAAATTGTTTTAATTAAATTTAACTTTTTTTTTTTTTACTTATTTTTTTAAAAACCAAGAAGCACAGGGTTTCCCTGGTAACACAGTGGTTAAGAATCCCCCTGCCAATGCAGGAACACGGGTTTGAGCCCTGGTAGGGGAAGATCCCACATGCTGTGGAGCAACTAAGCCCATGCACCACAACTACTGAGCCTGCGCTATAGAGCCCCTGAGCCACAACTACTGAGCCTGGGAGCCACAACTACTGAAGCCCGCACGCCTAGAGCCCGTGCTCTGCAACAAGAGAAGCCACAGCAATGAGAAGCCCGTGCACCTCAAAGAAGAGCAGCCCCCGCTTGCTGCAACTAGAGAAAGCTCGCGGACAGCAACGAAGACCCAACGCAGCCATAAATAAATGAATAAATAACTCTAAAAAAAAAAAAAAAACAAGAAGCACAGCAGGTTGCTGATTTAAACTCCAAAATGAGCTAAATAAGAGTCATCAGTAAACAGCAAGTACTGGCCTACACAAAGGGGGCTGGTTAAGATATTAGCTTTTAACTTTATGCGTCAACTTAACCGGGCTACAGGGTGCCCAGATATTTGGTCAAACATTATTCTGGCTGTCTTCGGATTAGATTAACATTCAAATCCATGCACTTCGAGTAGACTGCCCTCCACAATGTGAGTGGGTCTCCTCCAACCATCAGAATAGGACAAAAAGACCAGCGTCCTCTGAGCAAGAGAGAATTCTCCAGCACACTGCCTTCAGACTGCATCATCGACGACGGCTCTTCCTACAGCCTTTTACAGCAGAATGCATTCAGACTGGAACATCTGCTCTCCTGGGTCTCCAGACTGCCCGTCTTCCCTCTGGAATTGCAGCAATGGCAGCCTGCTGGCCCACCCTGCAGGTTTTAGACTTGCCAGCTTCCATTAATATGTAAGCCAATTCTATGGAATAAATCATATATATATAAAATATATATAGTCATAATCATATACACACACATATCATATTGGTTCTGTTTCTCTGGAAAATACTGACAAATACAGAGGCCTTAAATAATAGGCCAGGTCAAAGAGCCTTTCTTCTGTAGGTGACGGGAAGATTTTAAAGACTTCTGAGCCCAGGAGTGGCATGACCAGGGCCGAGCTAGACTGCAGGAGTCTGAGAGTGGAAAACGGGATCCTTTCGAAAGGAGAAACCAGAAGCAGGATGGTCAGTTAGGAAGTTACTATGAGAGTTTGGTGTGCTGGCATTAAGCAAAGAGGGAGATTGATGGAAATTTTTAGGAACAACAGAACTTGGTGACTAATTAGAGGTGATATCTAAGCAAGAGTCAGGGCACAGGTGTCAGGACAGGGATCCTGAAAAACGGTGATGTCCCGACACCTGAACAGAAGTGCCAAAAAAAAGAGTTGGTTTGTTGGGAAGCATTTATGAGTTCAGGTTGGAAATATCGAATTTGATTTGCTAGTGAGACATCTAGGACATCTGGAAAACTGAGAGTAGTATTAAAAGAGAAACAATAGTAAACATTTATTAATGAATTGCTGTATGCTAGGTACAAGGCACAACACTTTACAAGCCTAATCCATTGTAATCTTCCCAAGCAACATGAGACAAAAAATCTCAACTATGCAAATATCTCCTTTGTACAATGGAAACAGAAGGAGCTTCAGGAGGTTAAGCTGCTTAGGAGACAGTCAGTCAGAGGAGCGGCAAGGCGGCCAGTGAAGCTGGAGAGCTGTGAGCAAGAGGTGATGGGTAGAAAACGAGACTAAAGACAGGCCAGGAGCCAGGTCAGGGAGGGCCTCTGCAAGGTATCTGCCTTGATTCTAAAGGAGATGAGAAGTCGCTGGAGGAGCAAAGGACTTAGGTTCTTAACGTAATTTCATGTTTCAGAAGAATCACTCTGGCTGCCGTGTGGGAATAGACTGTAGACGGCAAGAGAGGCAAAACGCCAAGGAAGAAGGCTCTTGGGGGAACCCAGGGAGAAGTTGATGCTCTGGACCAGAGAGTAGAGGAGATAGGGTTGGGGTGGGGATACATTTTGAAATTAGAGCCCCCAGGCTTTATTCAGGAACTCAGTGTGGGGTAATAGAGAAAGAAAGAAAACAGGGATGATTCCAGGATCTCTTGACTCAGCAAGCGGGTGCCTTGGCAGTACCATTTACCAATGGGGCGGGGGAGGGGGAGCAATAGGGAGGGGAAACCATGAGTTCTGTTTTAGACATGTAGAAGTTATCAGTATAATTTAGTAAAAATAACAATATCCTACATTGTTACAGGGGCTGAGCATAGGCTGACAGGGTAGAATTTGAAATACTGAAAGGTGCTCTAGACAAATACTCTCTCTCTATTGTTACCCCTGAATGGTCATCACTTTGGGGACTGAATCACTTTTATGTGTGTATCGTAAACCTAACCTGACCCTCACTATCCCACAAACTGTAAACCAAACAGAACTGCCTAATATGTTATATTCAAGCCCTAAACAAAATCTTGGAGGCATGCAAATGATGGATGAGAGGCTAACCTTTCCCTCCCGGAGAGGGAGAAGCCAATGGAGGCTCTAGAATAACAGCATGGACCAATATTTAATGGGGACTTACTGTGCTAAATCTTTACCTGAAAGTTTCATTTAACCATATGGTAGTTTTCTGGTCCTCACTCTGTGGCGAATTCAACCAAGCAACATACTGCGAAGATTTATTTGGTTGCAGTATGCTAAACAGAGTAAGGAAAGAAAGTTGAAACCAGGTAACCAGTTAGAAGTCTAGCTACAATAGCTCACATTTATTAATGAGGGATGGCAGTGATAGTGAAGAAAATGGAAACAGCATGGGAGAGATACTGATTAGAACGTAAGCCCCAGGAGGGCAGGAACCTCATCTGTCTTGATCACATCTGTCTTGTTGCACTCTGAGTGGGAACAATGACTGGAATACAGTAAACACCCAATAAATATGCGAGAAAGAATGAAAGGAAGAGAGAGAAGAAAAAAGGGAGGGAAGGAAAGGAGGAGAAAGGTAAGGGGATAAAACTGTTTTTTTAATGTGTGTCCTTAGGAAGAAATTACACACTGGGAATTTTTACTGCCCGGTTTCTCAAATTTTCTGAACATCTGTCTCCTTCTCCTTACGTAAGCTCCAGTTTCTCCATTTAAACTTGCTACCTAGTATCATGTTTATTTTTTCAGTATTACAATCAAATAGGTGTTGGCAATTTAATATAATTAAAATTAGGAGTTCACCAATTTCTTCCTCATTCCTCAGAAGTGCCCTAACTGTTTGAAGGTATGTAGGGCTTAATGTAGAGGTAAAACACCCAAACCAATTTTCCATCACAATTGTAAAATTTTTTATTGTTGCTCATATAATAGCTTTACTACAGCTCTCCATATTTTTTCAAAAAGATTTATAATTACATATGTGTTTGATAATAAATAGGAATTATGCATGAATAGAATCCTCTGCCTGGAGACCTAATATTTTTTATTCAACATGTTTAGCATACAAATAATTTATTTTTTAAGGACATAGGTAATTACTTTTGCCCTAAGGATAAGTATCTGGATATGCAAATACATAACCTAAAATTAAAGGATGTACTAATAGAAAGAAAAAATTCTCTGGGAATTCAAATATCTCAGTCAAAACTGTTCACAATATGCATTGAATTCAAGTGAGTTGTGTTAAAATAAATCTGACATATGTTGCTTTTCTACTCTGTCTTTTCAAGATCTCATTCTGTTGTTTCCATTTTTTTCTTTGTTTAATTTTTTCTCTTCTAACTGTCACTTATATGTGAGTTTAGGACTCACAATCTCAGTATCATAACTCTAGAGAATCCTTAGCACAAAGGAAAGTACTAATCTTCCTGGGATATTGTCTTCACTGATGGCGCCAACAATGAACAAACAGATTTTCATAGATATTCTCACTTTAAATGAAATAAAACAATGTTTCAAAAAAAACTGCCTTTGAGAACTTTGGGTATTCTACACTCTACAGAATATAAATTTCATTGTTAGCAAAAGTTAAGATCAGAGATGATGCTGTGTTTCGGCAGCAACATGGAATACTGGTTAATGCATAGAATACTGGCCCTGGATCAGGCTGCCCAGGTTCATGTTCAGGCTCAACTGCTTGTAAATTCCTCTGTGCCTCAGTTTCCTCTCTATAAAGCAGGGGTACTGGTGGTAATGGTGGTGCCTAACTCATAAGACTGTTGTGAGGATTAAACAGACTAATTTATGTAAAGCATGGGGACACCTGAACTTACTATCATTTCTTCCAGAAATACACACTGCTGGCAGGCAAGCCACTTTCAAGAAATCAAAAAGGTAAGAATCTTTACTGATCTGGGATTTAACAGGCATGGAGATTCTCACCCAGAGAAGCTTTCTGCATTTTCTGACTAGGATGGGAATTGTTTGCTGCTATGATATATAAAGTTCCAGGAAAAAAATTTTTAAAAATGAAAGATCATCTGAGTTTGTTTTGGCAAATTTTAGAAGGCTTGGCAAATAATTTAGCCTTTATTTACTTCAATGTCATAATTTTTTAATAATATGCCCCAGCTATTTTCTCATCCTGCCCCAATAAAACTTTTTTAAAAGTTTTCCTTTGCTAAGTGTCCTCTGATTGTTTCCTGTCCTCAACTGAACGAAAAGTTCACTGAGACCTGAAGTCGTCTGAGGCTCCTCTCATCTCTCCTCTAGAGCCAAGCAACATATTTCAGGCTCTCAAAAATCTATGTTGATTGACTGCTAATAAGGCCTTAAATTTGTATCGTACTTCATAATTTACAAAGTACTCCAGCATACAGCATTTCATTTCATCCTCACACACACAAAAAATAAGGATCATTTTCCAGTTTAGGAAACTGGGGTTGAGGAAAATTAAATAATTTGCCAAAAGTCATAAAAGCTAGTAAGTATTAAAAGCCGAACTTTGAGTTTCAGTCCTCAGAGCAAGTCCAGTGCTCTTCGCTCTACGCATTTCCCCACAGCTGACTCCCCATCCTCAATCCCAACAAGTGGGAACTCCCACGTACACCAAGACCCTCGGTTTCACATATTTCAGGGTAAAATGGCTCGCCCAAGACCAAGGTTTGGGATTCAGGGTCCTGACTCCCAGTCCAGTGCTCTTTCCAGAGATGAGAAAGTGCATTAGCTGGATATGGAAGGGAAAGGACAACCAATTGGGAAGTAAGTCAATGACTCCCTCCCCATTCACACCTAAAACTTGCCCAAAATGATTGCAAATCCCTAGAATTTAAAAATGTGAGGGGGCTTCCCTGGTGGCGCAGTGGTTGAGAATCCGCCTGCCGATGCAGGGGACACGGGTTCGTGCCCCGGTCCGGGAAGATCCCACATGCCGCGGAGCGGCTGGGCCCGTGAGCCATGGCCGCTGAGCCTGCGCGTCCGGAGCCTGTGCTCCGCAATGGGAGAGGCCACAACAGTGAGAGGCCCACGTACCGCAAAAAAACAAACAAACAAAAATAAAATAAAATAAAAATGTGTATATTCTGTAAAAGAAAGTCTGACTAAGGTTTTGGAACCCTGAGTTTTTACAGAAAAACAAACCCTATATATTTACTTATGCTTTTTCCTTCTCTTCTCCCTTAATACATGAAATTAATACAATTCCTGCTTTTGTCGGGGCTTACTCAAACATTTGCCTTTGGTGTGAAAGATCAATATTTTCCCCTCAAATCAATTAGCCATGAATTAATTCTAGTGTAGCAGATATGAATCTCAGTCCACAAGCTCAGGTGTTCAACAAATATTGCTGTTTTATTGCCTTTTAATCAACTTAATATGGCACCAAGCCTGCATTTCATCCCAGTCATGAAGAGCACCCCTTCCATTCCCAGGCTGCACCAGATTGATGGGGTCACTTGGAATGCAGACAAGGCAGGAAGAACTTTGGGTGAACATCCTCCAAGCCCGGAGTGGTCCTACAAGGGCAGGAGAGTTGGCCTCCTTGCCATACGTGGGCACTAGAGATCTTTACCTGGACTGGCAACCCTCATGCTTAATGTCTCTTCTCCCCTAGGTGCCATTTTTCTGGGGTCTCCCCAACTGCTCAGCTATTGCCCCTAGTAAGCAATGCATTTATTCCCCCATGAGACCTCAAACCTCTTAATTATGAGTTTGGGGAGAATCTTCTGCCTCGATTTCTCCAAGCCCTTAAAGGTCTTATCTATTTCCCTTTTCCTCATAGGACATTACCATTAGCTCTTTTTTAATTGAAATATAGTTGATTTACAATATTATATTAGTTTCAGGTGTACAACATAGTGATTCAATATTTTTATAGATTATATTCCATTTATCGTTATTACAAAATAACGGTTATATTTCCCCGTTCTGGCCATTAGCTAAGGAAGAAAGGAAGGAGGGAAGAAGGAAGGAAGGAAACGTTGCTTCTCCTTTCTATCCAACAAAAATCTCTGAGCCAAAAAACAACAACAACAACAAAATCTAGACCAGGCTATATTCCTCAAATAGAGAAGAGGGGAAATAACAGGAGAAAACAATCAGCTAATATTTCAGTAAATTATCTCGTCACACTTTTTTGCTCCTAGGTCTTTGGCATAAGTAAGGCATTGATGTTAAACTATTTCACATGAAACAAGAATTAACAAGACTGGTTCCTCAAAACTAGGACAGTGAGCATTGTTGAAAGCACTCATTAAGAAGCATTATGGAAATACAAACTTCCAACACGCCCTGCAGACATGGCGCAAAGCTGTCAAACACGACCTCTTTTGGGAGGGACGCAGGTCAGAAGCAGTGTTGGCTGAGACCTTGCTTAACAAGAGTGCAAAACCCTGACACACCGACTGCCGCCTTCTCCCAGATCCTCTCCTGATCCCTTTCACACCTTCAAATATACCCATCTTTTCTAGGGCTGTCCAAAATGGAAACAGAAATAAACTTTGGAGAATAACATGTATCTTTCACTTTTCCAAAAATATTTTCTTTAGCTAAAGGAAGAGTTGGTGAATAACCATAAAATAATACTCTGGTTGGGGGGCGTGGTATTGGATGGGGAGACTAGGGGACGCAGAGAAAGAGGAGGAATGACATCGTCAAAGTCTACTCTCTTTGACACCAGAAAAACACAACTACTCCAGCCTCATTTTTCTAAGTAAAAGGAAAAAATAAAGACTCTAAAGGATCAGCCAAAACACTGTATTAAAGGATTGCGAACTTAAAATCACTTAAAACAAATGTGAAAAAACTTCAAGTTTTTCAGAGTAGAAAGTTATTGGCGTTGTTTTTATAGTTTTTGAAGAGAGAATGTTTCCCTCTAACATCCCTGACTTCTCCATGTTTAACTTGTCATCATTAGGTGTTAAGATTTCTTGAGGATATCCCAGGTTTTTTTTCAAATTAACGTTTTTGTTTACCATCAGACACTTTGGTTTTGACCTGGGATTGAAAAATGGATTGGACTTCGGAATTACTTGCAATTCTTCTGCACAGATTTGCTCAGTCTCCCTCCATTTATTAATTAATCAATCATGTATTACATCAGTATTGGTATTTTATTTATTTTATACTTTGAGTTTTAGTTCAATATTATTTTATTAGTCATTGCCTAAACTGTTCCAGCATTGTAAAACAAGTTTTTTGGTTTTGTTTTATAAGTTTATTTATTTATTTACTTATTTATTTACTTTTGGCTGCGTTGGGTCTTTGTTGCTGTGCGCAGGCTTTCTCTAGTTGTGGCGAGCGGGGGCTACTGTTCATTGCGGTGTGTGGGCTTCTCATTGTGGTGGCTTCTCTTGTTGCAGAGCACAGGCTCTAGGCGCATGGGCTTCAGTCATTATGGTGCACGGGCTTAGTTGCTCCACAGCATGTGGGATCTTCCCGGACCAGGGCTCGAACCCATGTCCCCTGCATTGGCAGGCAGATTCTTAACCACTGTGCCACCAGGGAAGTCCTAAAACAGGTTTTTGTAAAAACCAAATAATATTAATAATTTTTTAAACAGCAGTATAAAAGGCAACTCTGTAAAATAGAGACTATTATTATCCCCATTTTACAAAAGAGAAACTCAGAGATCTTAAGTAATTTTTCAAAAAGAATGATTTGAACCCTTAACTACAGGGGTCCAAGGCAAGTATAAATTTTACACACTGTTGCCACTAGTGTCCAACAGAAAAAACTGGAGAAAAGCCAAACTCGATGGTTGCGTTGCACTGAAATGAAAAATCTGATATTCTACTAAAGCAGACTATTACAAGGCAGAAATGTAAAATGTAATATGAGCCAAAACATAGTCATTTAATATTATTCTATCTGGACATATATCAGATCTTACCCATTATCGAAGAGCAAGGAGATGCAGAAAAACACCAAATAAATGTCTACAAAGAGCAGGCTCCCCTGGTGGCGCAGTGGTTAAGAATACGCCTGCCAATGCAGGGGACACAGGTTTGAGACCTGATCCGGGAAGATCCCACATGCCGCGGAGCAACTAAGCCCATGCACCACAACTACTGAGCCTGCGCTCTAGAGCCCACGAGCCACAACTACTGAGCCCACGTGCCTCAACTACTGAAGCCCATGTGCCTAGAGCCCATGCTCCACAACAAGAGAAGCCACCACAATGAGAAGCCCACGCACCACAACAAAGAGTAGCCCCAGCTCGCCGCAACCAGAGAAAAGCCCACGTGCAGCAACGAAGACCCAACTCAGCCAAAATAATAATAATAATAAAATAAATAAATTTATTAAAAAAAGAAGAAAAAAAGAATCGGCCTGCCAATGCAGGGGACACGGGTTCAACCCCTGAAAAATGTATCTACGAAGAGCAAAAATAACTTTGAGGACTCAAGTGAAGCAAGACTAACACTGCTAATCCAGGCATCACCACCTGGCTCCATGTCTCCAAATTTTAATAGGTCAAAAGTGACCAATTTGAATTTTCTCTCCTATTCCTCAACTTCTCCTTCCTGTCCCATTTTTAAAAGCTCCCCTTAAAACCCCTGGATTGCAGAAATGAACTGAACCAACAGGGCAGAGCTGTAAATAGTGATTTTGGAAATTTTACAATTCCAAGTCAAATCTAAATCCCCCTGCTCTGAGTAGGAATTGTCCACAGTCCCCTGGCAGAGAAGCTTGTAGAGAAGAGGGGATGGGAGAGGGAGGGTGTGTTCAACCTTCATTTTCTCAGCCCCTCAGTGCACACAGGACCAGCCAAGCAGCTCTGAAAGAGGGATGCTTGGCAGAGGGGAATTCTAATTCTACTCTCACACCTGGGATTCCTGCTTTCCTGTGCACTTTTCCAAAGCCCATCGGCAATCTAAATCCTCCTGGTTAGAATTTTACCTCAGAAGACTGCAGTAGTAGAGCCTACCCCTTCACCCTTTCCCTCCTACATCTGCCCCTACATCTGCCTCACTACGATGTGCCCTCACTCTGATCTTGCCTGGTTCAGTCACCTTGTCTCCCACCCATCGTGCAACTATGTGTCACTTCACTTTGGATCCAGAGGATTTGGAATCTCAACTTTATTTCTAATCCTACCCAATTCTCAATGCTGCTCACTAATTGTTCTCTCTACCAGCCAAGTATAAGTGCTTTTAGAACCATTATATATATATATATATATATATATATATATATATATATATATATGGTTGCGCGGGGTCTTGGTTGCAGCTCGGGCTCCTTAGTTGGGGCGTGCGAACTCTCAGTTGTGGCAGGCACATGAGATCCTGTTCCCCAACCAGGGATCAAACCCTGGCCCACTGCATTGCGAGCATGGAGTCCCATCCCCTGCACCACCAGGGAAGTCCCAGAACCATTTTAAAATAAGTCACTAACTCAGAATTGAATCCTTCAGGAAATATCCCTATGAAAAGGCAGAGAACAGATTTCCAACAGCAGCTGTGCACTAAAATCGCCTATTAAATCCTGAGGCCCAGGCCATGATCAGGACCAATTAACTTAGAAGCCCTGGGAGAGACACTCAGGCACTGACATTTCTAAACATTCCCTCAGTGGTCCCAGCCGATGGCCACGTTTGAGAACCATTGTGTGGAGACTCAGAACCTGCTGGTAGAAGCTAAGCGAGGTAGACATTCATTTCTACTTTGTTTCTGGAAAAAAAACCCACCAATGATGTGAAGCAAAAAGCCACTTTGGCTGCATTTGTAACACTCTTCTATAACATCTGGGGTTTTCCGCTCATGTCCCTTATGGGTAACTCTAGATAAAAAAAAAAAAAAAATTTGGCAAAGGTATGGCTGCAGGTTGTCATGTCTAAGGACAGTGCTGGAGGAGAGATCCAAGGGTGAGAACTACTTCTGTGGAAGAAGGAGTACCCAGAGTCCTTTAAAAGAATGAAGATGTACTTAGGACCTCCCTCTCTCTCTCTCTCTCTCTCTGAAAGAAGTCACACCTGAGAGCAAAGATTGTACCTAGACAATGTCTATTAGAGGACTGCATCCCTCCCAAATCCAAAGATTTTAATAGTTTGGTCTTTTCACAGTTTTCTTTTGTAATCATTCCCTCTGTGGCAGAGATTGCTAACTATTCCTCAATATTCATTCTCCTCTTTTCATAGTAATAGAACCTTTGAGTTTCAGCTGGCTACTGGGCCACCCAGAATACAGACAGCATTCCCCAGCCTCCCTTGCAGCTAGGCAGGACCATGTGACTAAGTTCTGGCCAACAGGATGGTTGTGAAAGTGATGCGTCCAACTTCCAGGCCATTCCTTGAAAAGACTATTAGGATATAGACATGATGATGCACCACACTGGACCTTACATGCAGCTGCCTTACGGTGGCACAGCAACAAGGTGGAAGTCTGGGCCCCTATCCCTGTCATGAAGGAGAGCAACCCTAACAGCTCAGACTTCCATACGGTAGAGAAACTCCCACCATAGTCAAGCCATTACTAATGGTGGGTCTCTGTTTCTATGATTAAACCTACATCCAAACTAAGATAACCTCCAGTTTATTCCTTCAGTGATGTTTCGTGCTGGTGATATAGTGAAGAATTAAGCAACAGAGCAGGAAAAGATACTGTGTCCTTCTCCACACCACCATTCAGCTGAAGCCAGCACAATGGCAGCAGCGCCATATCAAGAGGACAATGGCTGTAGTGTCCAAACAGTGAGCACCCGTGAAGTAAGCAGAACCTCAGGGCCAAGCTGAAAGAAGTGAGCGGGAACGTGTGCTATGGAGAAATAACTCAGGGGAAACATGAGATAAGACCACCTATCCCCAAATATACTAAAGGAAGAGAAGTCTTCGAGAGAGACTGACACTTGGGTTATATTTCGTTTTGAACAAATTAGGATGGGAGCAGATGGGTTAGTGCACAAACTTTTGTGAGGGAGAGACCTGAGATCTGTTGCTGACTTTGGGCAAGTGACTTGACCTCCCTTACCTGAGTGTCCTCTCTGGATTTAGTAATAGCTATTTCATAGGGCGGTAAGATGGATTAAGTTAAACGATGCACCTTAATACGTGACACAATGCCTGGCATGTAGTAAGTGCCCAATGAATAACCTTAAAAAAAAAAAAAAAAAGAAAAGAAAAACTCCAGCCAGGAAAAAATCATTACATTACCTCAGAAACAGACATTATGAATTCCTGCTTTGGGTCACAACACACCTCCACTTCTAAAGGAAGCTCTTCTTCCCTTCCCTGCAATTCAAGTCCAAACAGAATCCTACCTTCCTCATCAGGCCTTAGCTGACCATCCTCTCCCTTCTCTGAACTATATGTAGATGTATCATCTTGTCTGTATCACTCACTGCCACTTAATCCCACACTGGTTTTCATTATAACTTAAGACTTTCATGTCCAGCAGGTCTGTCTTCCATTAGAGTCTAAATATCAGAGTCTCTTTCCTGCAGTTCACACATCCTATTTAGCCCAACGTGGTGTGCTCCTAAAATACTCATTAAAGGGATAAATTATACCCTTCAAACAAATGTGCATGTGCAGCTTACAGAGAGCCAAGTAGAATAAATGTCATTCTATTCATATACTGAGTAACCAAATGGCAGAATACCTTAAACTTTAAAAATCAAATTAATGGAATTTTGACATTTGCAATCATCCATGAAGCCAATACCATGTACTTTAAATTTCTCCTTGACAGGAATAGATGTTTTCCTTGACTTACCTCCCTAACAGCAGGTAAGTTCTAGCTGAAAACTCAGCTCCCCGCACAGCTGTTCCCCTGCCATTTCAAAGCCCATCATGATCCTATACTTTACTGGGCTCTAATGAAATAATAATTTATTTCTCAAACATCTGTATGCCAAATAATAACTTGGGATATCAAAAATAACTAATTCTAGGAATTTCCAATCTAGTACAGTTTGCTACTCCCTTCTTGGTGAACTTTAATATTTGTGCCTTATATCCCAAGAGCAAACCCAGGAGAGGACAAGAGACACCTGCATCTATCGTTGGTCTAACTTCATGAGACGGTATAAAGTGTTACTCAGCACATGAATTGACTGGAATTAATGTTTTGAGTGCCTAAGTCAATCTGTGTAAATCACTTTAAAAAATCCCTGGCAACATAGTAAGTACTTGACAAAGTGTTAGTTACTATTAGTAGTAGTATTCATATTATTAGTGTTATTTACATTTAAAATCACAATATTCAATGTAATATCAAAAATAATTCAATCGCAGCTATAAGTATTGACAATATCTGAAACCTAGAAAAGTGTGGAGGTAAAAAGCAAGAGTGTGATGGGCCTGATGCAGTTGTCCATAACTGGGACTTATCAATTCAACTTGCAGGACCCAAAATTAATTAGGAACACAAAAATTAAAGTGTAATGAATTTATTATGTAAATATATTCCTTATATGTGTTTTCATTTCTATCACAAAACAGCAAAAAGGAAACAAGAATGTTCCAGTAGGATATACTTAATGATTGATACATGGAGCTCTATACATTTATGAAATATCAGAAACATAAAAAGAAATAAATGTATTCAGATTATTTAGCTCAAAACCTTGGAGATTTTAAAAGGAGAGACAAATGGTTAAGATGGTAAATTGTATGCTATGCGTATTTTATGAGAAAAAAATTTTAAGTGTACGTAAAACAATGCAATATTCTCAAAAAAAGGCAACAACCATGCTGATACCTATAAATTTTTGTAACTTCTATATAAATAAAGTTTATGCAAAAGTGTTAGGAGTCCACCACAAGAGGAACTGATTCTTGAGCAAAATAGGATTAGGAAAACTGACCTGCTGACAAGCCTAAAAGGAGAGAAATTTACAGGTACACAATCAAGATTTCCTCGGCTTTAAAAGGAAGACCTACCCTAGATGTATAGTTAACTAGAATCTTCTGTTCAAGAAAAAGGGTACTGAGTTGAATTTGAAGAGATATGAAATATGATGTCATAATATGAAAATACCAGCTATTCCAAAGCAACGTCCGTTCACTAGTGAGACGAGTGGTGTGTACCTTAAGCACCACAGGAGTGTGGCGTGAGGGAGATGGCGCTGGAGGTTAGGGAGGCTTTTTGAAGAGGCAGGCTATGAGCCGGGTCTTTCAGGACCACAGACAGGCAGGAATAAGAGATGACATTGTACTTCAGGGAAAGGAGACGGAAGATGCAAGGTTTTGAGGGACAGTGAGCGCGCAGAGAATGAACAGATTAAAGTCTCACAATGGCGTGGCTGAATTTATCCATCCCCTTTCCCCTTCAATTTCCCTTTCCATTTCTGGTGGTTTTAGTCACGTCCATGCAGTCCTGGGAGAGAGAACAGTGTCTCAAGATTTCCACCGTGGCTCAACCCCCCAACCGACCCAGAGAACAAAAGAGGCTGAGAGACAAAAGCAAGAGCACAAAGTGACTCTTTACACATGGGATACCTGCCAAGTCTCACAAACCCAAATGGCGCTCATTGCTTCAATCAGTACTTGATTTATATTACTTTTAAAAGAATTAAAAATTGCATTACCGAAGTAACCTCAGTGGAGTGATACACCTTAACAGCAAAGTGAGTCACTGAGGAAGACAAGAGGTGCTTTTTTGTGTTTTGATTGTTTGTGACTAAGCTACGGCTCCAGAGTTACTGTCTCATGCCTGGTGATGGCTCCCAGCTCCTCCAGGCAGCCAGCTCCAGGAGTCCTCTCTGTTTCCCCTTCCATCACAGCCCTGCTGGACTCTAGTTACAAATCTCTTTACATTTCTGTCCCCACAACTAGGCTAGGAGCTTAGGGCAGGGACCCTGTGAAGGCCCGGGTTCTGGAGCCAGAACACCTAAGTTTGAATCCTGTCACTGCTATTCTCTAGCAGTGTAACTTCAGGTTAAATCACCTAACCTCTCTGGACCTCCCTTTCTGATTTATCAAGGGAGGTTGTGAGTCTATGAGTTAACTCATAAAAAGCACTTTAAACAGTCAGTATCTGTCCACAGTGAGCATTCAAAACGTTAGCTGTTTGATTCATCCAGAGCCTAGCACAGTATCTGGCATATAGTGTGTGCTCAGGAAATACTCATGGAAGGAAGGAGGGAGGGAGAAAAAAATTTATTTACTGGGTGGAAAAACACTTGTATTCTTCTTTGCACCTCTCCCAGGACCTAGCAGTGATTCGTAGATCTGTATTCAAAGAAAGGCTGCAGGCAAAGATTCTACCTAAAATGAGGAAACAAAGCCATTGGGTGGCATTCCAGATCCCCACGAGATTTTTTTTTTTTTTGATCAGAGATCTTACCTTCAAGACGCTCTATTCAGGCTTTTTTTTTTTTTTTTGGCTGCGTTGGGTCTTTGTTGCTGCACGTGAGCTTTCTCTAGTTGTGGCGAGCAGGGGCTACCCTTCATTGCAGTGCACGGGCTTCTCATTGCGGTGGCTTCCCTTGTTGAGGAGCATGGGCTCTAGGTGCACAGGCTTCAGTAGTTGTGGCACGTGGGCTCAGTAGTTGTGGCTCGTGGGCTCTAGAGCGCAGGCTCAGTAGTTGTGGTGCACGGGATTAGTTGCTCCGTGGCATGTGGGATCTTCCCGGGCCAGGGCTCGAACCCGTGTCCCCTGCATTGGCAGGCAGATTATTAACCACTGTGCCACCAGGGAAGTCCCTATTCAAGCACTTCTTTAGTTTTCTACTAATCTACCAACACATGAGATACCCATAAGATCTCTCTGAACTTCACCTCCTACAGAGGAGGGGTGAATATAAATGGGAATGTGAAGAGATCCACTCGCATTCCTGAAATACGGACTTTCTACAATATGCACAATGCTGCCACCACACCCTTCCTGAAGCTTTGGAATCATCCTTTCATAACAATTCATAGAAACATTCATATTTTGGAGCTAATCATGGGCTTGTGAAACACACTCAAGAATCAGCAATTGGCAGGTTAAACCTGTCCAGGATTTTATGGGTGGAGGATAGGTGGTGTGGACAACTTCACTTGGATTAAGATCAGTGTTATCTAAAAACAACTTATTCCCCACAAGATTGCACTGGTTTTCCATCAGACATATGGACTGTATCTCACCGAAACACTCTAATATATTGAAGAGAACTTCCATAAATGTAAGATGAGACTTTAATTTTAAAGACTAAAATACTGAAAAAATTGCCAAAGGTCAAAAAAAAAGTCAGGATTCTAGCTCTAGTTCCATTCCCTTCTGAACCATTAGGCCAGGGACAAGTCATTCAACATCCCTGAAATGGTGCAGCAACCCCTGCCTTGCCTACACTGGGGGATTTTTATAACCATTTATTCATTCAACAAGCATTTATTGGGTACCTACAATGGACCAGGCTGAAAGTAAAGCAGTAGGGTAAAAGATACACTTGATGAAATCTCCCAAAGAAATATGTTTATATAAACTGCAAAATGCTATAGAATGGATAGTTTTATTACATGATTATAAACATAGCTGTATTTATTATCTAAGGACAATAAAATCTTTCAGGTGTCCATGGATTTTTTCCTAGCCTATTCCATAGGAAAGTATTCACTTTCATCTCTATTTCCTCTGTATTTTAAGTTCACCTCCCCAAAAAGGCCTCCCCTGACCATCCTAAGACATCCCTCCCCTCATTGTTTTTTTTTTTTTTGCGGTATGCGGGCCTCTCACTGCTGTGGCCTCTCCCGTTGCAGAGCACAGGCTCCGGACGCGCAGGCTCAGCAGCCATGGCTCACGGGCCCAGCCGCTCCGCGGCATGTGGGATCTTCCCGAACCGGGGCACGAACCCGCGTCCCCGCATTGGCAGGCGGACTCAACCACTGCGCCACCAGGGAAGCCCCATTGTTTTGGTTTGTTTTTTAAACCAAAACACTAGGTTTTTTTTCCTTCACAGTAAATATATGTAATTACGTATTATTTGTTTACTTGTTTATTATTTATTTCTGCCACTAAACATGCATTCCATGAGGTCAGGGATTTTGTTCTTGTTGTGGTATACTCAGCAGTACCTAGTAAAGTGCCTGGAGCATATTAGGTGCTCAATAAATATTTGTTTCATAAAAGAATGAATGGAAAACCAGTCATGTCATAAAGAACCAGCCTAAGTGAAGAGAAACTAATGAGATGGCTTAGAAGTAATGAGACTAAAAATGAATTAGTGAAGATTTTAGACTCAAATTCTTGGTTAGTGATTCTTGGTTAGTGTTAGTCTATATCTGTTGTTTACTCAGAGGTATAAGAAAGCAAATGTTTCACCATATATCCATTATTTTGTTCAATTCTTATAAAAACTGTTCCAAGTACATATTATCCTCATTTTACAGATACGTAAACTGAGGCTCAGGGAAGACACTGGCTCAGATGGTGAGTGACACAGGCTGTTGCACTGTGTTGTGTTGTGTTTTGCCTTAACCACTTCCTCCCTGTAGACTGATCATGAAGATTCCAGGAATAGTGGAGGAGAGAAAGGAGGAGAGCGATCAAGGCACCATTGTTCTTGCAGAGTAAGGAGATAAGAGCTGACAAAACACAGTAAAAATTCACCTCCCCAAAGATCCGAAAGCACTGAGGCAGCGTCCTCATCGTTACCTATATGATGAAACGCAGGCTTGCTCAGGGCAAGTGATTGGTCCAAAGTACTTGCACTCTGGGTCTCTCTATAGGTCAGCAGTGATTCCCGAGTCCAGACAATACCCTCTCTCTCTAGCTCTCTTTCTCTGCTTTTCGTCTGGTCTTTTCGTTCTCGGTAAGAAAGCTGTTTAAAAGGCACAAAGACCAAGCAAGAAGAGACAGTGTCGCTGCATTGACAGAAACAGGATTTGGCCTTCAATACAGCCTGAGTTGGGTGCTTTACAATCAGGTTTTCCTGTGTGTGTATTAAACCCCCGCTTTGGAGAACTGACCTCTGGCCCAGAAGACTGCAGGAAATCAATTTGCTGCAATTTTTTGCGAAAGCCACAGCCCTCCCCTTTGGTAAAACAGAAACTTCAGACTGAGGCAGTTTGCAAAAACTTCTCTAATGGTGTGCGAGCGCCATCTGACGCCCAGAGGCAGGGGTGGCTTCAGTCTCTAGTTTCAGGCTTGACATCCTAATCACAAAATGTGGTTATCAAAATAAGGAGCCACGCACTCAGATTCCATGGATTTTCTTGTCAATAATGCATAGCCAGTAATAGCCATTATAACCACTAAAAACCTCGGCTGTAAATTTGGTCTTCATATTTGTCTTTATATGAATTTCATTCTATATTTGTGACCTGAGTCTTATCAAGGCATAGCTCATATACTTATATGTATATTATGTCACCTCCAATTTCACTGATTCAACTAATATTTGTTAAGCACCAACCGTGTGTGACACCCCATTCTTGGTACTTCAGAGGAAACAAAAATGAGTAAGGAGAAAAAAGTCTTGCCCCTAGGAAGTTCCACTCTTGCAGTAGAGATAAAACATCTTGACAACTTAGGGGGGAAAAGTCAACATAGCAAGTTGACTATAAGAGGGAATTGAAGGAAGCTGGGGGAATATTCAGATAATGATCCACTCTCTTACAGCTGAAAGGCTAAGAGGATCTGGGAGGTTTTATGAACTGTGGATATCAGGTCGCTTGGGGCAACGGCTGCCCTGGGGTGGGGGACAGGGTGGGCGGGATGCCTGTCCGTGAGACTGGTGAGCTCAGCAAGGGGAAGACCGGTGCAGGTACAGATCAGCCTGCTACGCCGAAACCTGGGGGCTGGGGAAGGTAGGGGCACCTGGTAACAGAGAGGAGGGGAAAGCAGAAGAATGCAACTCGGACACAATAAGAATTTCTTTTTTAACAGGATAAAACCCCAGGCGCTGATGATGGGCCCCCTCCCTCCCAACCCAAATGTCTGTGACTTCCAGCTCTGGGTTCCTCACCCAGCAAATGCATCCCCCCAACTGGGGGCTGAACTGGGCTTTGAATTTAGGAGTGCCTCCCGAGAAAGAATAAAGCCCCCAAGCCTCTGCACTGACCATGAGCTTAATCGGAAGTGGCTTCTTTCCATTACTCTCCGGCTAGTTCACCAGTAGTGTTTTAACTGGGTACAAGTGTGTTAGGACATAGAAAGGCTTTCGCGGGACACATGGGCATGGACACGAGATCCTCAGTTTCCATGTCTTTTCCTAAAAGTGACTGTCCCACACAGGCTCTGATGGGGGGCAGGGTCACCTGCCACCTCCCCTTTCACAAGAAGTCTCCCTCCTCACAAAGGAAAGACTCA
This sequence comes from Monodon monoceros, assembly GCF_005190385.1. Lineage (NCBI taxonomy): Eukaryota > Metazoa > Chordata > Mammalia > Artiodactyla > Monodontidae > Monodon > Monodon monoceros. The sequence continues at coordinate 19,424,662 of NW_021703765.1, forward strand.
GCCTTCACCCAGTCTGACTTTGGAGCAGTGCCCCAGGTCGGGAAAACCTCCAGGTCACTAAACCCATGGACAGTTTGAGAAAGCATCTCCCTTGAGGGCAAAGCAGAGCAAGTAAGGTAGGAAATACTGAAGGAGGTTAACACTCATTTCATCTCAGTGACACACTGATGGCAGTCTCTAAGCCTCTGTCTTCTATTGCTGTGTGCAATGCTGTGTGCAATATTGCTCCCTCCACTTTAGGACAAGAATTCAGAAGAGGAAAGGCTGTCAAAGGAATGTATCTGAAAAACATGAAGAACATTTTTTTTTTCAGAAAGATTTGGCTGTTCGGGTTGAAAATGAGGAATAGTTTTGTGGATTAATTACACGGTGGGCATATTTTATGACTAGATAACTCAAATCTACAGCTTCAAAAATATATTTGAAGCACACATGCAATAATCTGGTAACTGCACATTTATAACTATTTAAGCTTACGATTAAAAATGTTTAAATATCAAGTATATATGTGAGAGGGGAGATAGAGGTTTTCAAATGATTTGGAGGCAATTCAAGCAGAAAGAGAGTGAGAGAGAGAAGGGCTCTGGAGGGTGGGAGCAATTCAGAATCTCTCTCTCTCACCTCACCCCCATTTGGTCTTTATTGTTGATTTATAAACACCTTCTATGGTGTGCATTGTTTCTTTCTTTGTCTTTGTTTCAACTTGCTTTATGTCCTTTAGTCAGAGACCAAATACCCATACCTCACCTGCCAGCTTTCCTCCTACTTCTTTTCCTTTGATATTGCAGTATCCCAAACACGAAGGGTATTCCTCCAGAAAGGATTCATGGCATAAATTTGGGGAATGCTGAATACTCTACCCTTCCTCCTAGAGATTCACAGTCTATATTAGCATTGTCTGCCCTTCTAGACCACCAGGACCATGCCTGTGGTGTTCACTGTACCTAGTTCACCTGATACCTAGTAGTGCTCAAGAAATATAACTTGAATGGATCAGGACACCAGAGACCCTTAATAAAAGAATCTATATACGAAAACCTGTTCAATGTTCTTTAACTCACTTTCCCAGATTATTTCACCCTAGAACTCGTGTGTGTGCATGTCCTGCTAAAACACTTTCCATGCAGAGACAATCCCAGAGACAGTAGCAAATGGTTGACCTGCTAGGGCTCCTGTGGCCTATTTAGGAACAATTTCTTCATCTGGTAACCATGTTGCCTCACATACAGCCTAGCTCATAGGGGCACAAGGGATCATAGGAATTACTCATCACCCACATTTTGCTGGCTCTTATACTTAACTACCACACAATACCCTAAACCCCTCAAGGCCCCCTTGTGTATTTCTGAGAATCCCCAAGCCCTTTCTTATATGTACTCACAGGAAAGCCTAGTCAGGTATCAGGTGGAGCCCATCATCTCCTCTGATGACATAAGATACCACCACACCTTTGGAACCTGCCTGCTTTGGGAAGCACCTATGTCATCTCCTCCAGGTACCACTGCATCCTCCAGCCACTGCTGCTGTCACTGAACAGCATGGCCATGCCTGGAACCTGCTTCTTCTGCCAGGTACTGTCCCATTTGCCAAGCACTGCAGCCTGATAAACACCTTGTCCACTGTGCTAATGTTCTGGAACCACTGAGAAGCCAAAGGTACTCTGCATTCTCTGGAATCCTCAGTGTGTCAAAGCCACCTTGCATTCCATCTCCAAGTGGGGAGATCCTCGTTGGGGTTACACTCTGTTGACTGCCTGCCAAGGGAGTATCTCAGCCCTCAATAGAAATAGGCTCAGATGTGGTCATCCACAGAAGAGTTTCCCAGAGATATATCTGAACCCCAGCCATGGATATTGCGTGGCTTTGAGCTACGAACCACCCACCAAGCCAACAGATAGCATAGCGCTCATCTCTATCCTCCCTGCAGAGCTGCTTTCTCCCTTCTCACCTCCCACCTGCACTGCCGTCAGCCCTCCTCTCCCACCCTCCAGTGGTGGAGCTGCTCCTGAGAGGACACCAGAGACCTTCTAACAGCTAACATCAGTGCACTTTTCCATCCCCAGCTCACTGGACCACTCTGTGGCACTTGCCTCTCCTGATAACTCTCATCCTTGAGCTGTCTCCATTCTGCTGGCTTTCCATTTTCAGTTTAGCTTCATATGTATTTCCCCTCTCCTGCCACCCACTCACCCCACAAAAAATCCTCTTTATAGTGACCAGAGTGATTTTTCTGGGCCTTGAAACATTAAGGACCTAAGTAACATATTCATAAATCTAAATCTCTCCAAATTCCAGATCTGTATAATCAACTGCCCAACATACAACTCCATTTAGAGTTCCACAGACATTTTCAACTCAGCATGTCCAAATCTGAGCCTGTGTTCTCCCCCATCTACCATAGCTCTTCTTCCTGTATTTCCTGTTTCTGTTCATTTACTCAGAAATTCTTCTAAATGCTCTTATACATGTATTGTCCAATCTTCCCAAGAAACTTGTAAGAGGGTTACAATTTCCAGATTTTCAAGGGGATAAAACTGAAATTTAGAAAGGTGACGTAAATTTTTCAAAGTCCCACAACACGTAGGACATAAAGCCAAGGTTTGCCCCTGGTTCTCTCCAACTACAAAGTCCGTACAATATGAATGGACTTAAAAGTCCCTGAAGCTGGGGAACCTTATCTTAACCTTTGTACACCCATTTCCTTCTACAACTTCCAACACAAAGAAGATCTGCAATAAGTGTTTGCCCCTTAAATTACTAAATATTTGCTTATTGCCAAATATAAGCAAGGCGCTGTGCTATGAATCAAGAGAGAAAGAATAAAAGAACAAGACATGGAGCCTGCTCTCAAAGAGTTATTATCTTGTTTAAAGGAAACAATACAGGCAAGATTCAGAAAAGGATGACCTCATCACCACTATTCTTTAACATTATTCTGAAAGTGCTAACCAAAGCAATAAGATGCAACGACAAAATAAAGGGAAAAAACATAGGAAAAGAGAAAAAGTCATCATTATTTGCAATGCTATGATTTGCATAGCTAAAAAACCCAATTTTAAACATTTTTCTAGAAATAGAGAGTTTGGTAAGGGGGTCAGTTACAAAATTAATATATCAAGGTCGATAGTTTTCCTAAAAATTTAAAGTAATCAGCTATAAAATATAAGGAAAAAAATCCTACTTTTAATATAAAATACCCAAGCATCAATTTAATAATATGAGAAAGCTACATAAGGAAAACTATAAAATTCTTCTGAAATATATAAAATATGACAATAAATTATTCAAAATATTGTATTTCTAGATAGCTCAATATTTTTAAAATGTCAATACTTTTCAAATTTTATGTTTAATAACACCCACACAAAAGCCCAACATATATATATTTTTGTGATATGAAAAAATAATACCAAGCTCATCTGGAAGAATAAAAATACAAGAATAGCTAAGAATTGTAGGAGAAAAGAGTAATGAAGTGAGACCTATCCTTCCAGATATTGAAACATATAATTGAGCAAGCCTATTAAACAAAGGAGAAACAAATCAACAGAACATAATGGAGAACCCAGAGGCAGAACCAAGACAATGTATTTGGAATAAAAGTGACATTTCAAATCAGTGGGGAGAAGATGAACTATTCAGTGATGATATTAGACCATATGCTAACCCTTGATAAATAAAATAGGATTCCCTACTTCATACATCAGTTACCTTTTGCTATATAACCAGGCAATCTCCAAACCTTAGGGACTTAAAAACAACCTCCATTTATTTAGTTCATTTTTCTGTGGGTCAGCAACTTGGGATGGACTCTGCAGAGCAGCTCTTCTTCAGGTCTTGGCTCTGCTGCCCTCAGCTACTGCTCAGCTGATATCTTGGCTAGGGACCAATGGGTCTAAGATGACCTCACTCACATCTCTGTAAGCTGACTTGATGTCAACTGGAGTAATACAGAGCAACAAGGCCCCGTGCATCTCATCACCCAGCAGGCTTGTTCATGTGTGGCCCAGGAAGGTTCCCAGAGAGCAAGGAGAAGCACAAAGGGTTTCTTAAGGTCTAGCTTTGGATCTACACATTGTCACTCCCATTCCATTCTATTGGTCAAAGCAAGTCACAAGGCCAGACTTCAGAGGTAGGGAAACAGATTCCACCTCCTCACGGGCAGAGCTCAACTTGACATTGCAGAGAGGGGTGGTACTGAGAAGCATGGAGAACTGTAGCTATTTTTGCGACCTATCACACCTATTAAACCTGAATAAACTCCAGAATATATAATGATTTCTGTGAAATGATAAAACCACAGAAAACTTAGATGAAAATATGGATAAATATTCATATGAAGAGGAGGGAGAGATACTTTTTTAAGCAAAACAAAACTAGATCCCATAAAAGAAAAGGTGGATAGAATTAACTCTCTAAACACTTAAAATTTTCACATGACCAGAAAAACACCATAAAAAAAGATAAAAAGTAAACCGGGTGCAACGTGAAATGCTAGGAAATGGTTAATGCATAAAGAGTTTTCATAATTTGCCAATTTAAAAAAACAAAGAACAATTCATAAAAGTAAAAATCACAAATTATCAATAAAGATGTTCATCCTCAATAGTAACCAAAGATACATAAGCTAAAACGGTAATAACATATAATTGTTGGCCTATAGGAGTGGCAAAGATTTTTTTTTTAATAAGACAGTGTTATCAAGGGTTTGGAGAAAGAAATTAACACACTGTTGGTGAAACTGTTAACTAGAAGAATCTTTCTGGATGGTAGTTTGGCAATAGCTGGCAAAAATTTAAGGACATATACTTGAACCCAGCTATTCCTTCTTTTTCTTTTCTCTTTTTTTTTTTAACGAATGAGGCAATTTACTAACCCAGCATCACTTACTGGAATGCTCCTTGTCGTCAGCCATCACCTTACCCGGCGATCCCATCCAGACCTCTCTGTTCCCGCGGTGTCAGTCTGTGGACCCCACCTCGGGCCTTTTCCACCATTTTCGGCGCCCCCGGAGCTGGGAGGACCACAGGCCACGCTCTTGGAGCCTAGGCTGAGGCAGGACGCCGCCTCCTTGCAGCCGCCGCCCTGCAACTCGGTCACGGAGCCGCCCCAGCGCTGCCCCGGAGGGACAGGTGACACGCGGTGTGCAGAACCAGTTCTCATGGTCGGGAGCAAGCGCTTTAGGCCTGCCCGGCTGACAGCGCCCACCCATTCAGGCACTTTCGGCCCCCTGGACCTTCAGGAAAGCTGCTAGGGCTCTGACGGACTTCCGCGGGCCTCTCAGAGTCACTAAGCATCGTGCTGCTTTCGCACAGCGGGCCAGGGAACAGGAAGCAACGTGGACTAACGGCACACCGTTTGGGGTTCGGCTCTCGCGAGAGTTCCAAGAGCTCCTCCCGCAGGTCTCTCTCTGGAAATTCCGATCGCTATGCATAGCCACAGGCAAGAATGCGTAGGGAGAGTCGTGTGTAGGTGGCAGGTATTTTTCCGTTTTAGCTAGGATGATCTTTTTCTTAAAAAATTTTTTTAAATTATTTTTTAATTGAAGTATAGTTGCCGTACAATATTATATATTACAGGGGTACAATATAGTGAACCACAATTTTTAAAGGTTATACTCCATTTATAGTTATTGGCTATATTTCTCCTGTTGTACAATATATCCTTGTAGCTTTTTTTTTTTTCGGTACACGGGCCTCTCACTGCTGTGGTTTCTCCCGTTACAGAGCACAGGCTCCGGACGCGCAGGCTCAACGGCCATAGCTCACGGGCCCAGCCGCTGCACGGCATGTGGGATCTTCCCAGACTGGGGTACAAACTCATGTCCCCTGCCTCAGGCAGGTGGACTCTCAACTACTGAGCCAGCAGGGAAGCCCTTGTAGCTTATTTTATACTTAAGAGTTTGTACCTCTTTTTCCCTTGCCCCCATGTGGCCCCTCCCCCTCCCCTCCCGCCACTGGTAACCACTAGTTCTCTGTATCTGTGAGTCTGCTTCTTTTTTGTTATATTCACTAATTAGTCATATTTTTTAGATTCCACATATAAGTGATATTGTACAGTATTTGTCTTTCTCTGTCTGACCTATTTCACTTAGCATAAGGCCCTCCAAGTCCATCCATGTTGCTGCAAATGGCAAAATTTCATTCTTTTTTATGGCTGTGTAGTATTCTGTTGTATATATACACCACATCTTCTTTATCCACTCATCTGTTGATGGACTCCTAGGTTGCTTCCATATTTTGGCAATTATAAATAATGCTGCTATGAACATTGGGGTGCATGTATCTTTTTAAATTAGTGTTTTTCTTTTTCTTGGATGTATCCCCAAGAGTGGAATTGCAGGGTCATATGGTACTTCTATTTTTAGTTTTTTGAGAAACCTCCATAGTGTTTTTCACAGTCGCTGCACCAATTTACATTCCCACTAACAGTGTAGAGGGTTCCCTTTTCTCCACACCCTCACCAACATTTGTTATTTGTGTTCTTTTTGATGATAGCCATTCTGACAGGTATGAGGTGATATCTCATTGTGGTTTTTATTTATATTTCCCTGATGATTCAGCTAGGATGATTATTGAGAAAGGGACACTGGAACAAAGTCCTGAAGCTGTAAGGGAGTTAGAAATCTGGCTAGAGTGATCCATGCAGAGGAGGACCGCCGGTCAAATTGCCTAATTCAGAAGCACACAAAGGGAGTTTGAGGCTCAGCTCAGAGGCTGGTGTGGCCAGAGTGGAGTGATGGGGAGGGTCAAGAGTAGTAGTAGCGATGAGGCCAGAGAAGTTATGGGGGTGAGGCATGGAGGGGGTGACTGTGGAAGAGGAAGGGCATGGAGGGACTTGGGGGCGGCTTGGAAGGGTGTGGCTTGGATCAATGGGATATGGAAGAGGGTGGGGAATAAAGAAGGCAGATCTTTTAATTTCTGAGTGAAATGGGGAGTCATTGGAGTGTTCTGAAGAAAGGATGACATGATCTGACTTACTTTTAAAAAGGACCTCTCTGACCACTTTGTTAGAATAGACTGAAAGTGAGGTTCAGAGGCAGAAAGAAAGCCAAGTTAAGAAGCTCCTAAAGCAAAACAGGAGAGGAGATGATAGTGGCTCAGCCTGAGGTGATAGCAGTGGAGGGAGTGAGAACTGGTCAGATCCAGTGGATGGAGGGTGTGAGACAGAGAGGAGGCAAGGATGACCCTGAGGGTCTTGGTCTAAGTAATCAGAAGGATAGAGTTGCCATTATCCAGGGTGAAAAATGCTTGGGTGGAGCTGGTTTGGGGAGAAGACCAGAAATTCACCTTTTGTCATGTTAAGTCTGAGGTGTTTATTAAACAAGCAAGTGGAAATGTCAAGTAGACAGTTGATAATAGTCTGGAGTTGGAGAGGGAGGGTCTAAAGGAGAGATGGATTTAGGCGGGGGACCAATAACAATAAGGGTCTCAAGCACCATCACAAGTCAAGCTGCCACCCAGGAACTGTGGGACATGGATTAGGCATGTTTGTCATTTCATCGTGGCCTTCTCTAAAGTGTGGGAAGGGAGGTTTGGACTAAGATAAGCCTTAGAAGCCACAGTCTTCACCATAGTTCCCTGTGTTTAGCGTCACATTGGCACGAGAAGCACTAGCTGAAAGTTGCTATTGAATTTTTTTCCTGACACAGCACGGACAATTCTCCAAAGCTGTGTACCAGAAACCAAGAATCTAAAGAAGGTGGCAAGCACATCCTTGGAAAAGTTAAAATCTCTGAATGAAACCAAAGCTTTACAAAGTTAGGTTGACCTTTTTTTTTTTTTTAACATGTTTATTGGAGTATAATTGCTTTACAATGGTGGGTTAGTTTCTGCTTTATAACAAAGTGAATCAGTTATACATATACATATGTTCCCATATCTCTTCGCTCTTGAGTCTCCCTCCCTCCCACCCTCCCTATCCCACCCCTCTAGGTGGTCACAAAGCACCGAGCTGATCTCCCTGTGCCATGCGGCTGCTTCCACTAGCTATCTACCTTACTACGTTTGTTAGTGTGTGTATGTCCATGACTCTGTCTCGCCCTGTCAAATCTCACCCTTCCCCCTCCCCATATCCTCAAGTCCGTTCTCCAGTAGGTCTGCGTCTCTATTCCCGTCCTACCCCTAGGTTCTTCATGACATCCTTTTTTTTCTTAAATTCCATATATATGTGTTAGCATACGGTATTTGTCTTTTTCTTTCTGACTTACTTCACTCTGTATGACAGACTCTACGTCTATCCATCTCATTACAAATAACTCAATTTCGTTTCTTTTTAAGGCTGAGTAATATTCCATTGTATATATGTGCCACGTCTTCTTTATCCATTCATCCGATGATGGGCACTTAGGTTGTTTCCATCTCCGGGCTATTGTAAATAGAGCTGCAATGAACATTTTGGTACATGACTCTTCTTGAATTTTGGTTTTCTCAGGGTATATGCCCAGTAGTGGGATTGCTGGGTCATATGGTAATTTTATTTGTAGTTTTTTAAGGAACCTCCATACTGTTCTCCATAGTGGCTGAACCAATTCACATTCCCACCAGCAGTGCAAGAGTGTTCCCTTTTCTCCACACCCTCTCCAGCATTTATTGTTTCTAGATTTTTTGATGATGGCCATTCTGAACAGTGTGAGATGATATCTCATTGTAGTTTTGATTTGCATTTCTCTAATGATTAATGATGTTGAGCATCCTTTCATGTGCTTGTTGGCAATCTGTATATCTTCTTTGGAGAAATGTCTATTTAGGTCTTCTGCCCATTTTTGGATTGGGTTGTTTGTTTTTTTAATATTGATCTGCATGAGCTGCTTGTAAATTTTGGAGATTAATCCTTTGTCAGTTGCTTCATTTGCAAATATTTTCTCCCATTCTGAGGGTTGTCTTTTGGTCTTCTTTATGGTTTACTTTGCTGAGCAAAAGCTTTTAAGTTTCATTAGGTCCCATTTGTTTATTTTTGTTTTTATTTCCATTTCTCTAGGAGGTGGGTCAAAAAGGATCTTGCTGTGATTTATGTCATAGAGTGTCCTGCCCATGTTTTTCTCTAAGAGTTTGATAGTGTCTGGCTTTACATTCAGGTCTTTGATCCATTTTGAGTTTATTTTTGTGTATGGTGTTAGGGAGTGTTCTAATTTCATTCTTTTACATGTAGCTGTCCAGTTCTCCCAGCATCACTTATTGAAGAGGCTGTCTTTTCTCCACTGTATATTCTTGCCTTCTTTATCAAAGAAAAGGTGACCATATGTCATGGGTTTATCTCTGGGCTTTCTATCCTGTTCCGTTGATCTATATTTCTGTTTTTGTGCCAGTACCATACTGTCTTGATTACTGTAGCTTTGTAGTAGAGTCGGAAGTCAGGGAGCCTGATTCCTCCAGCTCTGTTTTTCTTTCTCAAGATTGCTTTGGCTATTTGGGGTCTTTTCTGTTTCCATACAAATTGTGAAATTTTTTGTTCTAGTTCTGTGAAAAATGCCATTGGTAGTTTGACACGGATTGCATTGAATCTGTAGATTGCTTTGGGTAGTAGAGTCATTTTCACAATGTTGATTCTTCCAATCCAAGAACATGGTATATCTCTCCATCTATTTGTATCATCTTTAATTTCTTTCATCAGTGTCTTATAATTTTCTGTATACAGATCTTTTGTCTCCTTAGGTAGATTTATTCCTAGATATTTTATTCTTTTTGTTGCAGTGGTAAATGGGAGTGTTTTCTTAATTTCACTTTCAGATTTTTCATTATTAATGTATAGGAATGCAAGAGGTTTCTGTGCATTAATTTTGTATCCTGCAACTTTTCCAAATTCATTGATTAGTTCTAGCAGTTTTCTGGTAGCATCTTTAGGATTCTCTATGTATAGTGTCATGTTATCTGCAAACAATGACAGCTTTACTTCTTCTTTTCCGATTTGGATTCCTTTTATTTCTTTTTCTTCTCTGATTGCTGTGGCTAAAACTTCCAAAACTATGTTGAATAATAGTGGTGAGAGTGGGCAACCTTGTCTTGTTCCTGATCTTAGTGGAAATGGTTTCAGTTTTTCACCATTGAGAACGATGTTGGCTGTGGGTTTGTCATATATGGCCTTTATTTTGTTGAGGTAAGTTCCCTCTATGCCTACTTTCTGGAGGGTTTTTATCATAAATGGGTTTTGAATTTTTTCGAAAGCTTTCTCTGCATCTATTGAGATGATCATATGTTTTTTCACCTTCAATTTGTTAATATGGTGTATCACGTTGATTGATTTGCATATATTGAAGAATCCTTGCATTCCCGGAATAAACCCCACTTGATCATGGTGTATGATCCGTTAAATGTGCTGTTGGATTCTGTTTGCTAGTATTTTGTTGCGGATTTTTGCATCTATGTTCATCAGTGATATTGGCCTGTAGTTTTCTTTCTTTGTGACATCTTTTTCTGGTTTTGGTATCAGGGTGATGGTGGCCTTGTAGAATGAGTTTGGTAGTGTTCCTCCCTCAGGTATATTTTGGAAGAGTTTGAGAAGGATAGGTGTTAGCTCTTCTCTAAATGTTTGATAGAATTCACCTGTGAAGCCATCTGGTCCTGGGCTTTTGTTTGTTGGAAGATTTTTAATCACAGTTTCAATTTCAGTGCTTGTGATTGGTCTGTTCATATTTTCTATTTCTTCCTGGTTCAGTCTCAGAAGGTTTACGTTGCCCTTTAACTCCCTCCTTCACATGTGAGGGCTGGACTTGCAATTCCCAGAAATCCTCCATTTCTAGAGCAGTTTTGTCACTGCCACACTGATGTGCTTTGTATCTAGGAAGTCAGCTCTTCAGATTCCAATTTCCTTACCTGGAAAGGAAAGCGAATGGACTATGTAACTGAGTTTCATATCTTTTTCTGTTTTGTTTGAAGCAGGGCAGGGTGAAGGCTGGTAGGAGCATTGAGCACCCCTAGTTTGGCTCTCCTCAGCTCTAAGTCCCAACTCTGTGCAGGCTGCTTAGGGCACTGTAGGAGCACAGCTTGGAATTACTGGACTAGCTGGTCCCTTCCCAGCTCTGAAGGTCTCTTTTTCTCTTTACAGCCTTCGTGTATATGGCGGTAGGGTGAAGTCAAGCAATGGTGAGTATCAGGAAGGCAGAGACGTGCGGGCCTTTGACAAAGGAAGTATGGTTACCACAGGTAGGAATTCTCCAAAACAAAGTAACAAGCTATGTGGCATTCCAGACAGTTATGGAGATGCCATAGCAGGTGACAGAGTAATCTGGCCTGTGACACTTAATGGATGGGGTTCTTCTCTCCTTTAAACAAAGGTACTTTGAGGAAAGGCTTCAAATACTAATTCAAGTTTGTGTTAATTTCTTACATGCCTATTGTGGATGCATGACTGATGGTTGGAGCCTCAGCCCTACATCTGGTTCATCATTCAGATCACACTGCCCTTAGCAGCAACTGTCCCAAAATACTTAATACAAAATAAATTCAAATTTTCCATGCATATTTTGTACTGAGGCTTCAAAAGGTGAGTCTCCTATTCTATTTGACCTTCACATTTTTTGGGTCTAGGGAATTTCAAGTGCCTACATATACAGAATTCGCAACATTTCATCTTGCAAATCGAAATGGTTCTCATGCCCCAAACAGAGGAGTAACGGAGGGGGCCTCTCCAAATGAGCTGTTGTCTCTAGTTGACTTTCCCAAATAGGCAGCCAGTGTCAAGGACTATAAGAAGGGACCTGCCAAAAGGATTCACCACCCCCTGTACCATATTCCACCACCCTGACACCGCTTCCTGCAGGCACTGCAGAGTTACAGGAGGGTCTGTAACTCCCTTAGCATCTAAAACCACAGCAACCATTACACTGCTTCCTCCCACTTCCTCCTACATTTTTCCCAGTGCTGCAAACGCTGATCATAAATATGTAAAGAAACATCAGAAAAGAAATGCACAATTCTCTTGTCTTCGTTTTATCAATATAACCACTTGGGCTGTGACCTAAGAATCTAAGTTGACTTCATTCCAGTGAATATTCTCTGCCTTTGAGGTCAGAAGAATAAGTTGGAAGAGTGTTGAAACATCGTATTGATTTTCTTGATAACGCACTAGTGTTTGAAGTTGACACATTCAGACAGCTATTGGCTTTACTTCTGCACAGTGCACGAAAATGAATGAATTGACAAGTACTTAGTAAAAAGATGACCTACAAAATTACAGAGCTGCTATTATAAATTTCATACTGCAAAGAGATCTGGGGGAAAAATCTTTATAAAATCAATTGCTCAAACTTGAATGGGTTGTTTCATCTATGCTATATGCTTGTGAAGTTTAAATCTCTCTCTCTCTTAAAAAAGAGGTTGCTAAATTTATTTTTGTATTTTGTAAAGTATTAGCTCATTTTTCATGGGCAAGCACACCAGGAGAGGAAGGAAAAAATCATGAACAAATTACCAGCCAAACAAATCACCCCTTTATGAAAGCTGGTAATATGTTCCTAGATCACTTTCCTCTACTCCTCCTTCCCTAATTAGAGGAAAATGACTCCTGTTCGGGAAAGTGTCTCCATGGAATTGAACCTGGCTGGTGTAGCCAGCATCGACATTCCTCCCACCTGAGGGACTGGGGTGGAAGGGGTTGGAGTGAGGAAGAGTGTTAAAGGAAAAGAAGCTTCATGCAGAGAGTGCTGAGCTTGTCATTTTCTCCTGTCTCTTCTTAGCTCTCAGTTCTTCCCAGATAACCATGCAGAGGAGAAAGAGCAGGGACAGCCCCAGCCATCAAGGCCACCAGGAGGACCTGACTTGGAGTCACTCTACTTATACACATGTCTTGGCTGGCAACACTGAATCAAGGAGGTGACACATAAAAGCCAAGTGTTTATCTGAAGAGAAAGAAAAAAGATTAAGAAGCATAAAAGTTAAGAGAAGGAGCAGCAACATGAGTGAGTTTCAAAAACATAATGTTGGGGAAAATAAATCGGGTACCAAAAAACACAGAGAGTATGATTCCACTTACATGAAGTTCAAAAGCAGGCACAAGTAAGTTTATCATATTGGCGGTGGTGATGGAAGCTGGACCCACAAGAGGACTTGCAGGCAATGTAGTGTTTCTTTTTATTGTTTTTGTTTTTGTTTGTTTGTTTGTTTTGCGGTATGAGGGCCTCTCACTGTCGTGGTCTCTCCCGTTGCGGAGCACAGGCTCCGGACGTGCAGGCTCAGAGGCCATGGCTCACGGGCCCAGCCGCTCCGCGGCATGTGGGATCTTCCTGGACCAGGGCACGAACCCGTGTCCCCTGCATCGGCAGGCGGACTCTCAACCACTGCGCCACCAGGGAAGCCCAATATAGTGTTTCTTGATCAAAGTGCTGGTTGCATGCGCATGCTCTATCTGCAGAAATCACCAAGCTGTACACTTGTGATTGGACACTTTTCTCCATGTATGCTATATTTAAGTGAGGAGCTAAAAGTTAAAAACCTAAGGGGTGGTAGCTAAAAACATGGGCTGAAGTAGATTGTGTCTGGTTAGAAAAGAATCCCATCCCAAAGCAAATATTTTAAGAGAAAATTGAAGGTATCTCATGGAAGGAAATTCAAGAGTTCTACTCCAGCCCTAAGTCATGACATTTTAAAACAACAATTAATCATAGGTTTCCCTTATCTTGTATGTGTTCCTGCTTCTCTCTGTTCTGTAGCTGTGTATTTAAGAATGCCTTCCCATACTATGAACTATAGTAGATATAGAACTATATATCTACTATATAAGTTTATAGAACTATAAACTTGTAAACCCATCTCCAATGGTTTACTTTACAACATTAGAGAAAGTACATTTGGAAGGACAATCCGTCCTGGTTGACAGAAGTTTCTTCTTCTTGGTTCTACTATCTATAACTCCTTACCAAGAGAGACAAAGTTGTCTCCCAGGACAATAGTCATCTGAGCAGTGCTGATTCTGGAGGAAAAGTTATCAAGGTACAGGAGACATTTAAAGGCTCTGCGTGAATCACTTGAGACCAACTTTACTAGTCATTGTTCTACTTTTTATTTAATTTATTCTTGACACTCACTAACAGCTACAGCATACTGCATGCTTAACACCAAAGAAAAACAAATTAAAAACTCTGCCTCTTAATTGTGCAACTTCCTGAAAAGACCAAAAAAAAAAAAAAAAAGAAAAAGAAAGGTGCTACTCTTTCCTTTGCAAATTGTTTTCTAGGTGATGATTTTAAATTTCTTAAATATCTTCATTGACCCTACATCCAAAGTAGGCTTTTGGGATGTGTGCTAATGCCTCGGCTGACATTCCATGAGTCCAGGCCCCCACGCACTACAATGGGCCCACCTGGTACAATATCCATTTAGCCTGCACATCAAAGCTTGCTCCCTTTCAGTAAGAGCTACTCCACACTCTGAACCAAGGAAGAATCTGAATTCAACAGGCTAAGATACTGAAACAATAGATTTACTGCCAGTAGAATGAAGTTGGGCATTGCTGAACCAAGAGAGAAGATGTAAACAACACCTGCTGAGGCCACTGGGGTTTCTTGTTAATGTTTAAAAACAAAAAAACAGAAAAAACCAGAACTCACTCTTGCATGGATGTTTAAACTTCAGGGGCTAGAATGAGGTCCTGCCCTCAATAAAAGTAGGGGAAAAGCGATTTTATGAGAGTTATGAAAAATCTGAGGACCAAGAACTGTTAGGACAGTGGAATGGGAACCACCAAAGGGGCTGAGTGTTGCCTTCTCTGGAAATATGAATGCACAATGTATACTCACCTCTTTAGCTCTTTTCATCTTGCTACTATGTACTCCTTAATATAGTCTGAATGAATAAATATTCTTTTGAATACTCATGATAAGGGCTGGGTTCATACAGGGGTGGGGAGGGAAGAGAAATATAGAACTGAATAAGAAATATTTAAATTATAAATTTTTTGAGGTCACATCTTTTTTATGTCTCTTCTGTATCCTAGTACAATAATGAGCACACAGTAAAGGCATAGTTTTTGAAAATGAGAAAAAACTCATAAAAATAAGCATGGAGTAATAGTGTATGATTCCACTTATATGAGGTACCTAGAAGAGACAAACTCATAGACAGAAAATAAAGGTTACCAAGAGCTGGGGGGAGAGGGGACTGGGGAGTTATTATTTAATAGGTATTTTGTTTCTGTTTGGAATGACGAAAAAGTTCTGGAAATGGACAGTGGTGATGGCTGCATAACAATGTGAATATCCTTAATACACTGAATTGTACACTTAAAGTGGTGAATTTCATGTTAGGTACATCTTGTCAGTGTAAAAAATTGTTAATAAAAATTTAAAATGAAAACGTAAGCAGAGAATACTTGGCTAGATAGGAACAGTGACCTGTGATGTCAGGAGGCTCTGATCACCTCTTTACAGAAGCAGCAGGGGCTGGGCATCTGGCACGTGGGAGGCTCAGAAAAGGAGAAGCAGTGCTGGCACTGGGGCTGCTGATGTGTGGGTGAACAGAAGCCGCCTCTCCCATTTGAAGATGGTACATTTTCTTGTGTAGAGTTCTGCTTCAGGTGGAGGACTCGTTTATATACGTGAAGACAGTAATCACATAACTCTACACGGGAGGTGGGAAGCACCACAGAAGATCTGGACTTTGGTCTCAAATACCTCACTTGCAATCTGGGTAGCTTGCTTACCCTTCTCAGGTCTCACTTTGTATTTCTGCAAGTTAAAGCATTGAGACCACATGATACGTGGCCTCTACCAGCTGTACAACCTCATCGTTCTACGTCATCCTTTCTTTTTTCCAAACAGTTCCAATTTAAGTTCAGTGAATAAAACAGTTTTTCATCTCTTTAGCATTGCTATTCTTTTCTGGACTCTCCAGCATCTTACTATTCTGTTCAAAGGAACAGTGTTCCAAAGTGAACATATGAGTTTCATGAAGCTATGGTGAGTGCAGAGCATGAGGAAACACCACTTGTAACTTCTAATTATAACGTAAAATCACCGTGGACTTTTTCTTTCTTTCTTTCTTTTCTTCGTTTTTTTTTTAAAGTAATAATACTATACAGTTGAAAATCACTTTCAACCATTGATAAATTATGGTCATTAGGAATCGAGCTATGGAGAACAGTATGGAGGCTCCTTAAAAAACTAAAAATAGAACTACCATACGACCCAGCAATCCCACTACTGGGTATATATCCTGAGAAAACCATAATTCAAAACATCGTGTACCACGATGTTCACTGCAGCACTATTTACAATAGCCAGGACATGGAAACAACCTAAGTGTCCATCAACAGATGAATGGATAAAGAAGATGTGGCACATATACACAATGGAATGGTAGCCATAAAAAGAAACGAAACTGAGTTATTTGTAGTGAGGTGGATGGACCTAGGGTCTGTCATACAGAGTGAGGTAAGTCAGAAAGAGGAAAACAAATACTGTATGCTAACACATATATATATGGAATCTAAAAGAAAAAAAAAAGGCTCTGATGAACCTACAGGCAGGACAGGAAAAAAGACACAGACGTAGAGAATGCACTTGAGGACACAGGGAGGAGGAAGGGTAAGCTGGGACGAAGTGAGAGAGTAACATGGACATATATACACTACCAAATATAAAATAGATAGCCAGTGGGAAGCAGTTGCATGGCACAGGGAGATCAGCTCGGTGCTTTGTGACCACCTAGAGGGGTGGGATAGGGAGGGCGGGAGGGAGACACGAGAGGGAGGGGATATGGGGATATACGTATGCATATAGCTGATTCACTTTGTTATACAGCAGAAACTAACATAGCACTGTAAAGCAATTATACTCCAATAAAGATGTTAAAAAAAATAAAGTAATAATGCTATACAGCTGAAAATCACTTTCAACCATTGATAAATTACGGTCATTAGGAATCGAGTTACATAGTAAAAGTGACCATTTTCCTTTTCCTAAATTGGTTGGACAATAAAAAGCAGCCTGATTACTCTTCATAGGAAAGGATGAGAATATGAGCAAAGAAACTTTTTATACTACCTTGCACTATTTAGAAGCAATAAGGAACATTCAGTGGTGTTTACCTAACCTTGTAGTTCCTCTAGTCAAATTCATTCATTCCATTCAGTTATTCAAAGCTGCTGTTAAAAAGTTCTAAAGATTTTTTTTGACATTTAAGAACTTTTTATGTACAATTCATACCATTTCAAATGAATCAAATGTGCATATAAAGTGGTTAAGGTAGGTTCAGTTTTAAAGGAGGTTTTCAGTTAAATGTCCGGGTTTTGCCTGAATGATGACAAATAATGTCTGATTGAGCAATTCACTCTTCAATCTATTGATTTGGTAATAAATAAAGTAGAAATACCAAACAGCCTAAAAGCACTTGAGTATTAATGGATGAAGTTACACTAAAGAATAAAATGGTATGAAAACTAGAAATCAGCTTTCCAAGGAGGGAAAAAGACTGAAATTAGAGCAACCAAGTGAAAATTAAGAACATATCTATCTGTTCCCCGTCCTGGGGAATTCCCTGGTGGTCCAGTGGTTAGGACTCGGTGCTTTCACTGCCGTGACCCTGGGTTCAATCCCTGGTCAGGGAAGTAATAAGATTCACAAGCCAAGTGGTGCAGCGGAAAAAAAAACCCCATAAAATAACATACCAACAATATTCCAATTGACATGTCTTCATTAGATTATTTATTTTTAACATTTTCTCTTTTTTGAATACATAGTAGTCTGGAAACCTAAGTCAGGCTTCCAGTATATTATTATCAGGAAATCCAGAAAGTTCCAACACCGTAACATATTTTCTTTAGATGATGATATATCATATTTCAAGGATGCATAGAGGGAATCCAATAATGCTTCAAATTCATAAAACCATAAAAACAGGTTTCATTTAAAATTAAATGAGAAGATAATATGCAAAGATACACAAAATCTTTATTAAATGACCACATAGTAATCTAATATAACACTTCCTGATACAAGAAAAGGGATTATGAACTAGTTCATAGTATATTAAAAAATTTCCAAAGTAAAACAAAATTTGCAAACAAAATATGTTGACACACATTGCCATTTCCTTTTATGACCAATTCCCCTCTATCTGGACATCCACCTTTCATATACCTATTGTCCTGTGCCGTTCCCTGCATCATGTTCTTCCTCCTGGATGGGGACGCATTCCCTACAAGGTCTCTTCAAAACTATACCACCACCACAAACTCCTTTTGCTACCAAGCTCTGATCTCAGCTGGCTCTCCTGGAAAATGGCAATAAGGTAAATACACAATAAGGTGGTTTCAAGGGATGACAGGCCTTTTATGACCTGATTATATACGTTATGTAGATGGCTACTTCCCCACACCAAAAGTGAGTCATTCCTAATTCTCATTGTCTTCTATATAGTCAATAGAGCTAGTTATCTAGAAGAGAGAGAGAGACAGAGAGAGAGAGAAATACATACAGATTTATTTTTAGGTTAAAAGCAAACATCCTAAGATATCGAAAAATTCCATTATGTGTCAGGGAAATATAACTGAAAGAGGGTGGTGGTTCAAGGCATTAAAAAGTGTCTGTACTGACTGGGTTTTATATAGGGTAGCCCAGAACTGATGGTGATACCCAAGCAAAATGCAGGGGTACCAAATACCTATTAAAATAAATTGTAAACAAAAATCAAGCACAGATTAGATCTGAACAAATTCTTTTCTACTTAAGACAGTGACCCCCAACTTAGAGACCATTAGCCTCTACCAGTTTTCAAGTGATGACAAGTAGTCCTCAAATTCATATACACATCCAGCCAATAGACTAAATAAAACACATGCTTCTCAACCATAGGGATGACTATTCCTCAAATGTAAATAGTTCACGATGTGATTAATAAAATCCAAATACATTCAAAGAAAGTATTGAATTCATAATTAGCTTGTCATTAAGTATTTTCTCAGCTAATATACAATAAATATTCAACTACTCGTATGAGTGAGTCCTTGAAATTTTGGGCTTTATAAAAAGTATCTTCATGTCAACAAAAGGGTTGAGAATGGCTAACCTAAGGTTCTATACTAAACTCTCCAGACAAAGTTAGATGTACCCGGGTTCCAGTGCCTCCGTAGGTACAACATACATAAGCTGATCTCCCTACTTCCTTCCACAGTGATGAATATAACCAAAATACAAGCATGGCACTAAGTTTCAGTGACGTGCAAAAAAAATGGATTTTCCTCTGGAGTAATAAATTTGAAGTAACAAAAGGAAAATAAATATATACACGTGACTAAAATCCATACAAAAATATATTAATTTAATTTATCAGATCCCCTCCATAGATAATTGGCACAGAGTACACTGAAATGTTCCCTTAGCATGAATTGACTATGATCTTATCAGCTAAATGAGCCCACAGGGCTGCTTCACACCTGCTTTCCCAATATCACTCTGTAAAGAGCTCCAAGCTCATTAGCCAAGTGGACCTTCCTTAAAAACAGCAAGAATAACATATGAAGAGCAAAGAATAGATATGAACTCATCAGCAAATCTAAGGCAGGTTGATTGCCTGGTCCTCCTTGAATTTGGGGATCTTCTTAAACTCACTTTGCTTGAAGAAAAGCTGGGCCAGGATGTGGTCTGCTGTGGCCTGGAGATAATCGTCCATGTCAAGGGTTTGCAGCTGACAGTGGAAACAAAAAGAAGATGTATCAGCACCAAATTACTCAGGTTCCTACAAAGATCTTACAGCCATCAAGGCATTTTCAAGACTGTAGGTATAGCTGTGTAACATTAGGAGCTATGAAATCCTGCGAACAGTCCCCTCGTACACTTGTCTTCTCTTGCCATGGGGAGCTCACCATTTCGACTCTGGGAATAAGGAAAGTCTGACTGATAGCTAGAGATGCTGAGGCATCTGAAGCTTGCTTTATTTTTTTTTTATTTTTTTGCGGTACGCGGGCCTCTCACTGTTGTGGCCTCTCCCGTTGCGGAGCACAGGCTCCGGACGCGCAGGCTCAGCGGCCATGGCTCACGGGCCCAGCCGCTCCACGGCATGTGGGATCTTCCCGGACCAGGGCACGAACCCGTGTCCCCTGCATCAGCAGGCGGACCCGCAACCACTGCACCACCAGGGAAGCCCTGAAGCTTTCTTTAGACGGGACCTCCATCCCACTGGCAGGGACTAGTGGCAAAAGGGCCTCTCAGAGCTCCATGCCCACAGGCACCTGATGGAGGCTACCTGGCTGCCAGGTAAGTAGTCCTCCTCCTGCACAGCCAGAGACAGTAGTTCATCTCTGCCTAACTGGCCTGGCTGTCCAGTTGGCTGGCTCTGACTCTGTCTGTCCTTGTGCCCTCTCTCTATCACAATCTTACTGTCCTTTCTGCACCCCTCCCCCTTGACACTACCTCTCTTTCTCAGCCAGCCTCTCAATTTCTGCATGTATGTGGGTCTCTCTGTGTCTCTCACTGTGTTTCTGTCTCTCTCTGTGTCTGTGTGTGTCTCTGAGCTTATCTGTCTCTGAATCTCTCTCCTAACTCTTTGTGTGTGTGTCTCTAGGTATGTCTGCCTTTCCCTGCCCCTCTGTGTATAGGTCTGTCTGTGTCTGGGTGTGTGTGTATCTGTGTGTCTCTCCTTCTGTGTCTCTGTCTCTTTATGGGTCTCTGTCCCTCTCTGTGTCTATGTCTGTATGTCTCCTTCTATTTGTGTATCTGTGTTGTTTCTCTCTTTTTCCCTGCGTTTGTGTCATTCTCTTTGTAGATGTCTGTCTGTCTCTCTCTCTCTCTGTATGTCTCTATCTCTGTGTGTCTCTGGGCATGTATGTCTCTCTCTGTGTCCCTATGTCTCATTCTGTGTTTCTTTCTAGGCATGTGTTTCTGTCTCTCAGCCTCTCTCTTATTCTTCCTCCTTCCTCTTTCCCTTCATACCCCTATGCAAAATAAATCCCCGTTAGAAACACCCCTAATACCCCTTCTAATGGGTTAGTTGGGGTTATGCTCCCTCAAGATGCATATCAGACATTCCTGGCGGTGGGGGTAGATGTAAAAAAAATTCCTTCTACCCAAAATTCTGATTCATTTTTTCCTTCCCTGCTGTGGATCACTCCCTTAAATTGCTTCTTTTCATTAAAAAAAAAAAAAAAAAAAAGAAAGAAACCCTCTACTTCTATTCTCTTTTCAAAAGATTTATATTCTTTAATTCTTGACTTGTATTTAATAATTTTCAATTGTTATTTTTATCCTTCTTCATACTTTTAAGTTTTAATTTGTTGGTATTAGCCTTTCACGTCACATTAGTCTTTAATTAATTTTTAAAATTCCCTTTTCTTGATCTTAATTGTTTTAACTCTAACTTGCTGTTTTAATGAGTTTTTCCCTTCTTTTCCTATTTATATTTGATTGGATTTCATTTTGCTTCGTGATTTGTTCTTATAACAGCTGCAGAGAATGATGACCAAGGGGGTGGCAGTAGTGGTGAGCCCCACACCGAAAGCAGGGCACACTGGAATCCTCTTCCCCCCGAGAGTCTACAGCTAGCTTTCCATTGCATCTCCTCCTCACAGAGCTCTTCACAAACCTCATCCCAGGCACCCCCAGGAAGGTTCAGAGACCCAGAGAAGCAGATGCTGGAATTTTCCAGTGTCCCTCAAAGAAGGAAAGTGTCATCATGGGAAATAAGCACCACTGAGCAGGATGGCGTAGGTTCTGTAGATGATACTGCTGAATTCATGCTGTGCTCTCCCCCGGAGATCTTGTTGGGTCTCCATGTAGGAAGAACCATGGCCAAGAGGAATGTCTGTCTGTTCCTGGATTTGCCCCAGGAATACCCAGACTCTTATAATTCTCACCCAGTCTCAGCAGGGAACCTAGTCCTAAGGACTGTTCAAAAATCTAAATTCCACTATTTATTCTTGTTTTTCAAACACATTATTCATCTTATTAAGGAACACTGGGGTGAATTTTTAAAAGCAAACAACTATGTAGTACAATAAACAATTCCTCTTAATGTATGTTTTATACTGCAGATCATGATATATCAGATTTGCTTAAAACAAAGAATGATGGGAAGGAATGCTACTCCTTCTTGGTAGCACTGCTCAATCATACTCAATGTTACTTCACGTCTCCTAAAGTTTCTTTTCATATACAAGAGACTCTTCTTTTCCTCTCTTTGCCAAGTAAATTCCAGAAGAATAAACTAGCCATGCTCACTTCAGCTTCTCCCTCTCTGTCTGGGAACTGGCAAAGCTTCACAAATCATGCTCTGCTTCTCTACGATGTAAGGTAGTACAAGGGCCCACCTCAATGTCGGAAGGCCAGCCCAATTCTGGAGATAGATATTAGGAAACCCACTTGCCCACAGATATTAATCATATTCTCTTAAATACCTGCTTGATTAGTAATAGAAATGATTTCCTGGATCTCTATATACTGCTCTTTGGTCTTTTTTCTCAGCTGGTTGAGAATTGGGGGAATTAAGAGGGAATGTGATGTATTGGATCTCTTTATAACTGAATGAAAAGATTATTTGATTCTTCTCTTCACACATTCGTTCAGCCAGTTCAATCATTTATTCAACACACATATACTGAGGGCCGCCTATGATGCAGATACATTGCTTAGCAGAGTATTCTGCACATCACTGGCACTCAGCAATCTCTTTTGAACTGGCTTATTCTCACCTGGTCTCCAGTGCTGAAGGCAAGAACGAGAAGCAATTCCTTATCGCATGTACTCTTAACGTAATGCTGGGTTCCAGTGGGGAAAAATATCACATCTCCAATGTGAACGCTGAACTCTATGGTACACTGAGCATTGATAATGCCCACCTAAGGTGGGGAAAAAACGATGCTGAGGGCTTTCCTGGTGGCGCAGTGGTTGAGAGTCCGCCTGCCGATGCAGGGGACACGGGTTCGTGCCCCAGTCTGGGAAGATCCCACATGCCGCGGAGAGGCTAGGCCCGTGAGCCATGGCCGTTGAGTCTGTGTGTCTGGAGCCTGTGCTCCGCAATGGGAGAGGCCACAACAGTGAGAGGCCCGCGTACCGCAAAAAAAAACAAAAAAAAAACTATGCTGAAGTTAAGCAAATAAAATCAAATATTCATTAAGGCTAAGTATTCATAGTGAAGAACAGATGGATAAAAGCATATGGTTATAAAGGGACTTCGCAGAGAGGGTAAATAGCAGAAAAGAGGAAATCCTGCACATTAACTCTCCTGTTTCTGAGACAAAATCCCACAAAAATTAAAAGATGCTCTATTTAAAGTAAATGTCCCTCAAAATGCATTAGTGAATTCAATAGTGTAGAACATCATGCAAAAAGAGCATTAATCACCATGTTCTAATTAAGGGTTATCAATGACACTCCCTAATTAGGCAGAGGATTTAAATTGCAGTGTTTTACCACCTCTACAACCGCCTTTCTACTTGCTTGGGAAAATTCAGCCTTCTGGGAGAGCAGCATCCTAATGGTCTTTTAAAAAAGAGTTCGAGACTAAATGTGCACACAAACGCACACAGATGAGCACAAAGCACACCAAAAATAAAATCTGATCCTTGAAATTAAATCTGTGGAAGATTACAATGCCCTTTTCCAATTTATTAGAGCTTTCACTTCTAAAAACATAAAACTTTTGCTATGGGTGACATAAAAGGTGAATTTCAGTCTGTTCTGATTCTTTCTGTCAAGACTGATTCAGGTACAAGCTAGAGAAGCCCATTTTACCTGTAGATCTCCCCAGGAGCCCTGTAGTAACATGCTACTTCGTGTGGTTTTTCCGAAGAATCAAAGGGGGTGATGTTAATAACTTCACCAAGATGACAAGTATGCGTCAGAAGGATCCTGGATAAATGGGGATATATGGCCACCCTGCTGGCGCTCCACATCTCCCCACCCCTCCCACTCATCTTACACTGAGAGGCAAACAGCCAATTTCACAGTCCCCAAAGTAGAGCACATTAAATGCTTGCATTACCTGAGAATGCAAAACTCTGAACATGTAAGCAGGTATTCCAGCCCCTCACCATCAGTGATAAACCTCTTTATCAGTTCTGAAATGTTCTTAGCCCCTTCTCATGCTAAGAGCAAACTTGGAAGTTACCTAGCAGGACCTGCATGGTATCCTCTGTGGAAATGGCCCAGAAAGCCATTGGCACAGAGTCCTATTATGTTACCAACAACTGAACCAAAACAAAGAAATACCTCCTGTTTGCTTCTTTCTGCACTGAAAAGGAAAGTTCAAAAAAAACCTGTTCACAGAGGAATTACCTTTGCACATCCACTTATTACATATCCCATTTCATTTGCATTAAAATGAAAATGTGGCTGTCTTAATCCATTGTTATAAATCTTGAGTGTACTCAAAGTGAGGGCATTTTTGTGCTTGAGAAAGAAAAAGAAAAATGAAATCCAGTTATTTAGCCAACATTCAACTCAGCAACTTAACAATTCATATAATCATAATAATAACTAATATTTATGAAGCCCTCACTGAGAACATGCAATTTTTTATGTTCTTTACATTTATTATGTCACTTGTCCTTTATAATAATCTTATAAGGTTGCCATCAACCTTATGAGATGAAATTAAATTCTAGGTTGGTTGAGTATACTAGGGTCACCCAGTGGCAGAACTGGGATTTGAATCAGGGAATTTGATGCCACAGCTGTGCTCTTAGTCATTAAGCAATATAGCCAGTTGAGCATTTAAAACAAATGAAAATGAAAAGAGAAATCTCACGAGCATCCAGTCTCTGTTAATGTAACCACCCACACCAAGAAGTTAAGCTCCCAAATTCACAATGAGGCCTCAATCAATAGTTTGCATTGATCAAATCAACCAGTGTTTGACTAGCTCTTTCCTTTTCCTTTGTCTAGAAAAATGATGAATCCAATCTAAATCTCATATTTCATCCATTTTAATAATGATTAAATAATAATAATTAAATAAATAATGTTTTAATAATTTCAAAACATTTTTCTCAATTACCCGATTCGGGAATTCACTAAAATTTTTTTCATTGTTGTTTAGTTCACTTCTGTTTTTCCAATATTGTGCCAATTGTATTATTCCTCCTGGAAATTGATATTCTTTTGAACCTGAATCAGATGAAGTTTAAAAAACAAAATAAGATAAAACTACTTCAAAATGGTACTACAAAAGGAGAGTCAAATGCAGTTCTAGTAAGGTACATAGCCCTTCTATAGTCACAGAAAGTTTATGTGGTAGGAATTGCCAATACCACATCCTATGTTCCCCCAAGATATTGATCTGATACTGTCAGATACTATCCTAACTTCCCAAACTCTCTTGAAATTTCTAACACAGAGTGACCTCTTTAAGACAGACATTCAAGTCAGGGGACCTGGCTGGAAAACGTGAGAGTCATCCTAAATACCAATCCCTACCTCTCCCCTCAATCCGTCAATGAAGCCCTGTCAGTCCTGCGTCTCTAAATTCTCTGCTTCTCAACAATTCTTTCCCTCTCACATAGTGCAGGCCGCCATCAATCCCTACTGGAGGGACTGCAGGAGCCCCCTGACTCATCACCCTGCCTCTCACCTGGCCACTTCCAATTATTCTCCACAATCCAGCTGGATTGGTCATCACTTCAAAAAACAAAACTAACACCAACTCAAAAAGATATATGCACCCCATGTTCATCGCAGCATTATTTACAATAGCCAAGATACGGAAACAACCTAAGTGCCCAAGCTCACAGATACAGAGAACAGAGTGGTAGCTGCCAGTGGTGGGGGTGGGGGTGGGTGAAATGGTTGAAGGAAGTCAAGAGACACAAACTTCCAGTTACAAAATAAACACATCATGGGCATGTAATGTGGAGCAAGGCGGCTATAGTTAGTAATACTGTATTGCATACTTTAAAGTTGCTAAGATCTTGTAAGTTCCCGTGACAAGGAAAAAATCTGTAACTATGTATAGTGACGGATGTTAACTAGACTTATTGTGGTGATCATTTCACAAAATATACAAATATTGAATCATTGTGTTGTATACCTGAAACTAACATAGTGTTGTATGTCAATTATACCTCAATAAAATAAAATAATTAAAAACCTCATTGTGTCACTCTCCTATTTAAAGCCCCTTAATTGCTACATGATTGGCCTCTCCTCTCTCATAAGCCTCTTCTCCTACAGCATCCCCCAGCCCCAGCACACCCTCCTCACACTCTGAATTTTTTTTCCACATTCTCTTTTGTTTCCAGGCCTTTTCTCACATTTCCTACTCTGTTGAGAAATGTGTCTTTTCAAACTTCTCTTGACTGTGACCCACTGTAAAAAACACATTACATCTCAATCCAATACACCTATATAATCATATATATAAATACTTAACTAAAAAGGCTTCACAAAATAACATACTATACCTTTCAGGTCATACAGTTATCTCCACACAAGGCTATCTGGAGACTGTGAGTAATCAGCTTTGACAACCAGTTCTGCCAAGCTGGGAGGAAGACTGACCGCCTCATCCTCTTTTTGCTTATGGAATGTTCTAATGAAACTAATTCCACCTTCAGGCTGAAACACATAAGAGACCATATAAGGTATTTGTGAAACATTCTACAAATTTTAACAATAGAAGGGGCGGTAGCTGAGGATAGGGCAGCATTGGCACCAGTGTGGTTTTCAGTGGCCCAGTCAAAAGAGTTGACCTCGATTAGCCTAAGACTTGTGATCTTTATGAAAATCTTCCAAGTATTCAATGTATGGGCATTAGTATTTTATGGTCAATATAAACACCTGCAAAAATATACACTGGTTCCCATGCTTACCAACACTCTCACTAATGACTCATTTCTTCTACTTCTCCCTATAACATTAGAGCAGGATCTGCTGCAAGATAAATCTCAAAATCTTACTATTTAGATTCCTAAATTTACCACAAAACTCCTTCCAGGTACCACTCACGGGCCATCACCAATTCTGATCACCCGTTTGCACTGTCAGCACCCACATCTGACCCTCTCTACCCAGCATTATCAGCAATCCCTCCAGTGATAGTATAACTACTGAAAGAGATCAGAAAGAGAAAAGCAGCCGTTCCTCAGGAAAACTGTGGGAACCTCTGCATTAGATTCAGAAAACACAATTACATTATCTGTAGCGAAGTTATCCCTGGATGAGCAAATGGCTTTTCAGAGATGAAAATTATAGTAATTTTTATTAACTATATCGTAACCTTTCTACCAATTCACTATACAGTAGCTTCCAGCAGGCCTTCGTCAGGGAAAATAAAGAGCAATTCAACTTCAGTGCTCTTGAGCCCATTACCCCAATGTCACTTTGTTGACTGCTACCTTAGAAACCTGAATATTCATGCCCTCTTTGTACCCTCATGGGATTTGCTCTCAGCAGTGGTACAGACCTCAAGTGACCTGGAAGCAATGCCCTCAGGTATAGAAAAAATTATATCATCAGCTTCCAGGGTTCGAAGTTCATGATGTGTAGAAAAGAAGAGCAAGAAAAGCAGTCTTCACTCCCCACATTCTCTATCCAGTGTACTGTGTTTTTAGGGAAGAAGTTCACTTGGCCAGCTGTAACACTGTACGTGGTAACGACAGCACCATCAACCGCCCCAATCCATGCTGTCCCCTGAAACATAAACGGAAGAACTCATCCAACACTACTTCAGAGCAATGCTCCTCAACCCTTTTTCATTACCTCCCTTCTAAGGTACCGTGACTTTTTTTTCTAATCACCACGCTATGAAATGTTAACACTACAGAGGTACTATAGATCTGTATACTGTATACACATACTGCTCATGTACTACATGTACATCTATGCTTTATACATAAAAAGAGTAATATTTTTACCCTGCTAACAACCAGTTTTTGCCCCCTTTTGGGCAATACCACCCCCACTGAGCATTTAGAGCTCTAAGTTCATGCTAGTTTGATAGTCTGAAAAGACTGCAGGCACATGTGTACGCACATGCATGTGTGTGCTTGCATGTGTTTCTGTGTGTATGCATACAGAGGCGTATGTATTTTCCAGATAAGAAAAAGTCTGCATATAATTTTGATAATAATAATAGTAATAACAGAGTGCTTTACTGTGTGTCCAGGTATTCTTCTAAGAAGGATTTACTCTCATATAGATAAAGCTCTAATCTCTCTTCTTGCTGTAAATTCTAAAATCAAGTGAATTGTCCAAGTATAAAAAAGGAGTTTTATTAACAACAACAGAAATATGTCACACACAAAAAACTGGCTGATCTATTAATAAGATCATCAGGGTAAGACCGAACTCTGAAAGTTCTATGAGAGCTTAGTCACTACAGCTTCCCCAGGGTCTGGAATACAGAAGCCATAAATACATTTCAGAATTAATGGCTTATTTGAAATTCAAGTAAGCACACTAATTTCACTTCCAAAGAATTCTGAAAGGTCTAAACCACAAAAGGGCATCCAACTGGCTGATCTCAGAGACTCCAGGCTGAACATCAGCAAACCAGTTTGTTATTACAGTCACTGCTTTATTCCTTACAGGGAAGCTGTAGTTTCTTTGATCATTAGATCACAGCTACCAGTTTTAGCTTTGGCTCAAAGGATGGAACAGTGGGGATTTCCCTGGTGGCACAGTGGTTGAGAATCCGCCTGCCAATGCAGGCGACACAGGTTCGATCCCCGGTCCAGGAAGATCCCACAGGCCACAGAGCAACTAAGCCCGTGCACCACAACTACTGAGCCTGCGCTCTAGAGCCCAAGAGCCACAACTACTGAAGCCCGTGCGCCTAGAGCCCGTGTTCCGCAACAAGAGAAGCCACCATTATGAGAAGCCCGTGCACCACAACGAAGAGTAACACCCCCTCGCCGCAACTAGAGGAAGCCCGCGCACAGCAACGAAGATCCAACACAGCCATAAATAAATAAATAAATAAATAAATTTATACATAAAAAAAAGATGGAACAGCGATCTTAGCTTAACAATGTATGAAAAATGATTTCATACTGAAGAAAGAAGTTCAAAGTGATGCCAAGAATAATTAAAACAAACAGGTTAATGCTTCAAGGCACTGATAACTAATCTAATTGAGTACACAGCCAAAGCCTGGATGTGGTCTACCACTTATTTAAGTAGGTTTTGCAACAACCTAAATAATAGCCTGAGGACACACAGTACAAATGCTTAAGGGCAGAAAGTGGGCAAACTGGTGATACCTGTACAAGATAGCCGTGTTCGGAGGCCATAGCTTTTTATTCTCAGGGTCCCCAGAGTCATCTGTGAGCTCTGACTGTTCAAGCTGCTGCCAAAGGCGTCTTCTTCAATGCTGAGATACTCTTCGGCATTGTTCCTGTACCAGGCCCACTGGATTGCACCACCGGGGAACTCAAACACCTGAAAAGCCATAAGCAAATCATCAGCATGGAGGCCACCTCCTGAGGAACATGAGGCCACCATGGCCTATGGGGTAAGCGGGAAGCACAAGGGAAAAGGCAAGGTGGTGTGGCGAGTACTGGAGCCCCCAAAAGGAAGAGAAAGAATAGGTCTGCAAGACTCCGGGAGACAACGTGGTACATGCAGTGCTATCAGTCTCTGTTTGACATAAAAAAGAACACCTGTCTTGGCAAGAGAACAGGGCTGTCCTGCACTTCTCCCCTCCAGCCAAACATAGAACTATCTACTAAAGAAAAATTCTGCCTGGAGCCAATATCCACCCAACTTTCCCCCTTCTCTATCCCTCACTTCCTTTCCTCCAAACAGCCCACAGCTGCTTCCTTCCAATGAAGAGAGAACAAAGCTTAGAAAACAAGCAATGGAAACTTTGTTCTGGAATCACCATTTATAATAGGTGATTCTTTTTCCTAATATGTGTGATCCATACGTTGGATTTAGGTAAATGATTAAGAAACCTGAATTTTGGATCAACACCCTTTTGCACCATGGGAATTGCTGTTTGCAGAGGCTGGGCTCCAGGTTCTGAATGGGGCTGAGAGTTGTTAACATAAACCAAGGAGAGAATCAGGACTCCAGATGCAGTGGTAATGGTGCAGGCCAAGAGACACACCAGGAAAATGCTCATCAGTGACCACTGCCTCTTCTTTTCCTAGGAGAAATTATGAAGCCATTATTCTCTACTCTTGATGCATGAGAAATATTGCCTCCTTTCTCAATTTGGTTTATTTTCTCTTTATTTAAAAAAATGCATTTGTGGGATAAACATACTGAGTAAAATACTACATGTGGGGCTTCCCTGGTGGCGCAGTGGTTGAGAGTCTGCCTGCTAATGCAGGGGACACGGGTTCGAGCCCTGGTCTGGGAGGATCCCGCATGCCGCAGAGCGACTAGGCCCATGAGCCACAAGTACTGAGGCTACACGTCTGGAGCCTGTGCTCCCCAACAAGAGAGGCCGCGATAGTGAGAGGCCCGCGCACCGCGATGAAGAGTGGCCCCCACTTGCCACAACTAGAGAAAGCCCTCGCACAGAAACGAAGACCCAACACAGCAAAAATTAATAAATTAATTAATTAAAAAAAAAGAATAAGGTTTTTGAATGCAGAGAATGTGCTTTAAAAAAAATACTACATGTGTAAATAAATACACACATACGTACACTCACAGTATGGTCAGGCCCCATAAGACAGCTGCTCTCTTGCTCCCTGTACACCCCCTGCCCCCCTCCCCAGCCCTGCCTCATGCTTACTTATGCACATGATTGCCTTCCCTCCTAAGTGGAAAGTTTAATCAGTAACCACCTGCCTGATCGCTGCCCCCCACAGCCACCTTCGCTAACCATTGTTCTAGCCCTGGGACCAGACCAGCTCCAGTATGTTCAGTCATCAACAGGAAACCACGGCACTTGCGTTGGATGCTAACCCAGAGAGCTGTGCGGAGATGTGTTCCACAGTCCCCCTGGCAACCAAGGAGCCCTTTTGATGTCATGCCCCCTATAATTGATAGCCTCTTCCTCCCCTATGCAGGGAAGATTGCTGTCTTGTCCTGCCTGCCTGCCCGTACACGGTGGGTGTCACTCCAGGACCTCGGCCTCTGACTTGTAAGATTCTGTGTCCGGTGAATCACTGATGTCTCTGCCGCTGACTCAGGCTCTCTCTTCAGTCTAGCAGCTGGGCAAGTGCAAGGACTGCAGGCTGCGGGGCACAGCCCCACACTCACACACACCCCGTATACCCAGATGACATCCACATAAACAAGGATAAAAATAAAAATACAAGGAGCTGGGGCACAGAATAATACTAGAAAATTAAGTACCCAGTTAAGTTTGTATATGAAATGCATTCCAAGTCAGTCAGTTAGCCCCTATTTACCAGTTTCTTCACCTGAAAATCAAAGAGGTTATAAGTGGTATTTTCTAAGAACTTTTTGGTTCCAGAATGTACAAATGCATTTACATGTACAGCTACATGCATGGGAATAAGCAACATATCAGTAGTCAATGGGCCTGACAGGTCTCTGTCTCTCTCTCCCCCTCCCTCCTTCATTAAATAGCTTCATTAAATTCCCTTCCTCCTGTGTATTACCTAAATGAGCTTCCAAGTCACCACTCATCTCCAAGTCACAATATTTCCATGTATTTCTATGTTACTATTTCCTGGTTTCATATCACAAATATATGCTATAAACAGCAGTATCATTTCTGAGTTACAATCCACACTACTGAAAGCTGCCAAGAAAATACACACCCTAACCTTTGGACCAATTTGCCCTCACTCCTCTGACCGGTAAAATGACCTTTATAAGCAATGATGTCCAGGACTCCTTTTCCACTGGTCTTTCTCCCTGAGCAAGCAAATATTTGATCACTAATAATTCTAAGAGACATTCTTACTTTAACATTCTTAAATATTCAAAAGAACACAAATAACAAATGTTGGTGAGGATGTGGAGAAAAGGGAAGGTTGGTGGGAATGTAAACTGGTGCAGCCACTGTGGAAGTATGGAGGTTTCTCAAAAAAACTAGAGATATAACTACCATATGACCTGGCAATTCTACTCCTAGGTACATAATAATAATTTAAAAAAACACTTATCAAAGAGGTACATGCACCCCAGTGTTCACAGCAGCATTATTTACAATTTCCAAGATATGGAAGTGTCCATCAACAGATGAATGGATAAAGAAGAGGTGGTATATATACAATGGAATACTGCTCAACCATAAGAAGGAATAAAATGTTGCCATTTGTAGCAACATGGTTGGACTTGGAGGGCATTATTGCTAAGTGAAATAAGTCTGACAAAGACAAATACTGTATGATATCACTTATATGTAGAATCTAAAAAATACAATAAACTAGTCAACATAACAAAAAAGAAGCAGACTCACAGATATAGAGAACAAACTAGTGGTTACCAGTGTGGGGGGGGAGGGGCAAGGTAGGGTGGGGCAGTGGGAGGTACAAACTATTGGGTGTAAGATAGACTACAAGGATGTACTGTACAATACAGGGAATATAGCCAATATTTTGTAATAACTAAATGGAGAGTAATCTTTAAAAACTGTATAAAAATTTTAAAAATTATCAATTCTTAAATGGTATATTTTGTATAACATAATCATTTACCAACATATTCAATTTAACATTGTATAAGGGTAATATATTGAACAATAAACAATTCATTAATGCCATGAACAACAATTCATAGAAAGCTGGGCCATTAAATAGCTAAAGGAGTTAAGAGTTTTTGAGAGATGGCAAGTCAGGAGATATTCACAGCAGGAGATGCTACCTTTCTGAAGAAGGTCACTTGAAGCGAGCTGGTCTAAAGAGGGACTGTTTCCTGAGCTCTGCATAAAGGTTATGGGGGGAACTAATCTCAAGACTTAAGTCCCCATTTACATTCTTACCATTCTGGATATGGTATTCATCTTCCCCCCAGACACAATATTCTGCTTTGCATCTTCATGCATTTCAAATGCTAAGTTGTCCATTGGCATAGATGGGCAAGCAATTCACTGAAAAAGAAAAACGGGGGAGGGATGTAGCTTTAGCAAATGGAGAGATCCCTGAGAGGAGAAGAATGATAATTCTTAAGGCAGGAAGTGCTTATATAGAGTTGAAAGTTAAGGAAATGAAACAAGGAAGTTGTTTCTTAAACAATAATCTCAGTTGAAAAAAAAAAAAACCGTTGAAAGCATTGCCAAATTAGAGACCAACAAAACACTTCTTTTGGTCCCCAACTCTTTGCTCACTGATAGCACATACACAGATAATAACAACAATAGCTAACTAACATTTATTTCCTCCCTTCAACAAAGTACCAGGCACAGTACTAAGTGCTTTCCATACATCATGGGATTTAATTCTTACAGCAATCCTGTCAGGTACTATGATGATTATTCCCATTTTGTAAATTAGGAACCTGAGGCATGAAGAGGTGCGATACCTGCCCAAAATCACACAACTAGTTTTAGTGTAGAAGCAAAGCACCCTTTATCAAAAGATTCTTCCATGGCATTGGTTCTCTGCAGAGTTTGATGGTGGGTGCTCAGTCTAGCATAACATTTTATCACCCAAATCAGTCCTGCCTCTAGATAATGTGATTGATTTTTCTATGTGGTTTACTTATTAGATAATTTTGTTACCTGAAAGTTAAATCTTCATTTAAAATTCATCTTGCATCAGCTTTCCTGGTGATGAGCTGTGGCCTGAGTAAGCTAAAAACTACTACTGTAATCCACAAAACAGTCACCCATCCTCCTTTCCTTTCTATCTTCCTACCTTTATTCCTTCCATAAACATGGTTGAATGCCTACTCTATTCCAGGCTGTATACCACTCTACACATTACGAAGCCTTTTATTACCTTATAATCTAGTAGGAGAAATGGAAAAGAAAGCAAATAATTTCCCCCCAAAATGTGCTGTGTTCTGATAGAAGTATGTACAAGATCTTGTGAGCACAGAAAGAATAATTGTGTTTGAGACAGGAAGAAAAGGCAAGGCCTCTCTGAAACCATAATTTTGAGCTAAGTCTTCGAGTCTCAACACTGTTTCACTTGGTAGACACACTTAGTCAGTTACATTCTATTTCATATTTCTGACTTGTCTGTAAGTAGTTTAGTAACAGACCATGTGGTAAAAAATATAGATTCTATCTGGGTCAGGCAGCTCAAGCTCTGACAAGGCTGAAGGTTAATCTATGCTCAAGTGATGGGGAGTGACTTTGTGGCTTTCCTACCATATCTCGTCAAATCTAAGATGCATCAGTGACTCATATCAATTTAGCCTTTTCTCACAAAGACCTGGAATTTAAATGTACGGCATTGATTTTTGAGGTAATAAAATATTCAAAATAATTTATCTGTGGAGCCAGCAAGGTGATTTTCTCATCATGCTATTAGAGTACCATAAAACATATTTTTCCTATTAAATTTTCCTTGTGCACTTGTTAGAATGAAGTCTACATTTTAACATCTCCAAAAATGGGATGTGCTTTACAATGAGTGGTCTCTAAGACTCAATGGAAATAGAGGTGGTGTGGTCACACCAGTATATACTAGATGAATATCAGTCCTGCCAGTGGCTATAACCAGTGCAGAAGTTTATCGTGTGTGATTAAAAGTGAAAATTCTAGAGCCAGACCACCAAGGTTTGAATCCTAATTCTGCCACTTATTAGCTGTGTGACCTGGGGCAAGGTATTTAACCTCCCTGTGCCTCAAGTTCTTTATCTTTACAATGGGGCTAACAATGTTGCCGTCATAAAGGTGCGAGAGGACTAAACTAGTTAATATAAGTAAAGCACTTAGCACGGTGCCCATACATAGTAAATGTCCAATGAATGTCAGGCTTTTCCTTTTTAATAAGCACAAGTAGACTCACTACTTTAATAACACCCTTATCTTAATATGGTAGAAGGACATCTGAATTCATAAACCACCTATTATCCCTCCTAGTAAGTCAAATTACTACATCCTCACCCATTACCTTGAATCATTTATAGAATTGTCCTTATTTTGCAAATTAGAAAATTGGAATAAAAGACCTGCTTATATAAAGATAACAGAATTGTAACTAAAACCCAGGTTTTCTTATTGCCATTACAGTGAACTTCCTATCTAGACCATACCTAAGTACTACTGGCAATATATTTCTTATCTTTTAACCCCTTCACCCACCCTTTCACCATTTAACATCATTTAAACCATGGTCACTTTAGTCTCCAAAATGGGCAGTGCTGGTGGGAAGGCAGGAGTCCTTAATATTTATGTAAGATATTCATCAGATATCCACCAAAAATATATTTTTTAATGAAAGAAACAGAAAATCACCATTAGATTATCATAATAATAATTGCTTCAAGCAAGATCCCTTGGTGCATGCTTTTAACTTTTTAGTAATTTTATTACTGGTTGAAAGGTTAAGCAGAAAACAGAATATATGCATATTGTTTCTGTTAGAAAACCTGAGCCAACCGGATTCTTCCTTTATGCCATGCTGGCATAGAAGAAAAGGCAGTGCTTCTTTGTTTCAATAAGAACATTTCCCCAGCGGCCCCCATCTCCAAGTTATCTGCCTTCTATGATTCAGGTGGAAAAAGCTAATAAGATAAAGTTGGCAATTATTTGATTACTTCCTTTGAAATGTCTACCAGTAACAAGATTGATCAGTGCTCTTATTGTGCAAATGTTTCTTATCTATTGCCAACTTTCAGATGACCAGACACTGGAGACTGTTACAGTATCATAGAAGATATAGACCCTTGTCTCAAAGACAATAATGTAATGATTCGCACCAGTAACAAATACACAAGGAAAATTAAACAAGAAAAAAACTATGTTTTATAGTACCCTGGTAACAAGATGAGGAAATCCCCTTACTGGCCCCACAGATAAAACTTAATTTATTTTAAATATTTTGTCACCTCAAAATCAATGCCATACATTTAATTTTCAGACATTTGTGGGAAAAGACTCAATACATGTTCCCACTGCTGCCATAGTCCACCATTACCCACTGCAGAATGTTCTCAGGAAGAACTCTAACACTAACAGGTGTTATGTGGGTATGGGCTCCTAAAATAAGTGTCAGAGAAGGGAAAGAGCTGGGAAGGAGTTCTGAACTTGTGAAGAAAATGAAAATATTCTATTCACGCAGCTCTGCATGACAATCTGATCTTGGACAAGTTCCTTAACCTTGCTAAGTCAGTTTTCCTCATGTGTATAAAATTAAGGCTAGATTAAATAACCCTTAGGACTGTCTAGCTCTACCCACTTGAATTAGAGATATAATTATTTGGGGAAATAACACTGCTGGATTCCCAACACTCCCACTTTTTTCAAGATTTCATTGACATAATAATTCAAGATATTCAATATTCCAGCTTTTGTTTGTTCCCCAATATAATTGCTTCATATGTAATTTTTAGTGCCAATCCAACAGCATTTTAGAACAGAAGGCTATTGAGTGGTGATATGAACAACAAAATCAGCTGAGTCCAACTCCAGAAAACTGTTACAGCTCATGTGCATTCATTCAACAAATATTGACTGTAATGGTTTATATCAGTGATATATCTGTTTAGAAGGGCATAGTTAACTTCTCCAAGAAGCAGACAACAGATAAATCACGAGAGATAACAATGATCTTAAGTTAGTTAGTATGAGCAACACTCTATTGCTCCAATGCAAAAGAAACTTAGAAACATTATACCTAGTGACTAATAACAATTGTAATAATGTAATAGTTAACATTTACCAAGGCTTACTTTATGATCTATTTTACTGTCCCATTAAATGCTCATGACAATCCTCTGATGTAGGTACTATCACTAGCCCCACTTTACAAATGAGAAAGGTGAAGTTAACTAAACCAGGGTCATATAGCTAGCATGTGGTAGAGCCTCGAACACAGACAGGTCTGACTCCAGAGTTCCCACTTAGCCCTTGGAAACAAACAAAGAAACACCCAACATTTCTTGTCACACACAACCTTTGTTTTCTGAAATATATGTAACTATGAAGATATCTTTGTCAGCATTTAAGGATGAAAACATACAATGTAACAGAGGCTGTCAACTTCTTTTTGTCTCCAGACACTGACACTTGCAACACATTATCCCTCATCACAACCCAGTGATGGAGTTGAGGAAGAAATACCACCCAGCTAATCCTGATATACCCACCCTGAGAATTCCACAGTATACATACTCATATCTGTATTCATAAGCAACACTACATATGGCTCCACCTAAATCTTGCTTGTGGCTCCAAAAGATTTTTAAATAAAATGTATATTCAAAGATTTTTGCCACATTTCTCTCATGCAAGACTCATGTTAAAAAAATTTCATCATACTTCAATAGCAGCTTATAATAAAGAAAACTGAATTAATTAAAAAAATTTAAATGATATATCTGTTTATAAATTACAGGTATATTATTTCTACATAGATACTGCAGTAAACTAGGGGAGTGAACAATGAGTAAGATGAGTAATCCAGGGAAAGCAGATACTGAACCCAAATCAGGAAGGACTGAGACATAGTCACATATAACTGGAAGAAGGTTCAACAATTAATCAAGCTAGCAGAAGAAGTATAACACGGCTTCCCTGGTGGCGCAGTGGTTAAGAATCCGCCTGCCAATGCAGGGGACATGGGTTCGAGCCCTGGTCCGGGAAGATCCCACATGCCGCGGAGCAGCTAAGCCCGTGTGCCACAATTGCTAAGCCTGTGCTCTAGAGCCCGCGAGCCACAATTCCTGAAGCCCGGGCGCCTAGAGCCCGTGCTCTGCAACAACAGAAGCCACCGCAATGAGGAGCCCGTGCACTGCAACGAAGAGTAGTCCCGCTCACCGCAACTAGAGAAAGCCCGCGTCCAGCAACAAAGACCCAATGCAGCCAAAAATAAATAAATTTTTAAAAAAGTTATTAAAAAAAGTATGACTTTATTAAAAGGATGACTACTTCTACTAGACTGTTTATAAACTAGTCCCTGTACAACCAGTGGTTGCTCACTTTTTTTTTAAACATCTTTATTGGAGTATAATTGTTTTCCAATGGTGTGTTCGTTTCTGCTGCATAACAAAGTGAATCAGCTATACATATACATATATCCCCATATCTCCTCCTTCTTGCATCTCTCCCCAACCCTCCCTATCCCACCCCTCTGGTGGTCACAAAGAACCAAGCTGATCTCCCTGTGCTATGCAGCTGCTTCCCCACTAGCTAGCTATTTTACATTTGGTAGTATATATATGTCAATGCCATTCTCTCACTTCGTCCTAGCTTACCCTTCCCCCTCCCCATGTCCTCAGGTCCATTCCCTATGTCTGCGTCTTTATTCCTGTCCTGCCCTGGTTGCTCACTTTTAAAGCCAGTAGTGAAATTAGTCATCTCTAATTTCACCCCTTATCTCAACTCTGCCACCATTAAAAGCATTCCTAACTTGCCCTCTTTTTATTCGAGGTCAGAAAATGTGGTTGTTTCTTTTTTAAATTTTATTTATTTATTTTTGGCTGCGTTGGGTCGTTTCTGCACGCAGGCTTTCTCTAGTTGCGGTGAGAGGGGCTTATTCTTTGTTGCAGTGCACGGGCTTCTCATTGCTGTGGCTTCTCTTGTTGCGGAGCACGGGCTCTAGGCACATGGGCTTCCGTAGCTGTGGCTTGCAGGCTCTAGAGCTCAGGCTCAGTAGTTGTGGCGCACAGGCTTCGTTGCTCCATGGCAATGTGGGATCCTCCTAGACCAGGGCTCGAAGCTGTGTGCCCTGCATTGGTAGGGGAGTCTTAACCACTGTGCCACCAGGGAAGCCCAGAATATGTGATTCTTGGACAAGATACTGTTTAAAGTACTGAACCAAAGCCCTCATTTGTGTCATTCTTGCCAAGTGAGGCCTTCCAACAGTCAGAAAGGCTCCTGCTACACAGGTAATGCTAAGAGTTTGGACTTTCCCACCTGAACCTGAGACTATGGGGCAGAGAATGCTATAAAAACTCTGTGCTATAAAATCTAGACATTTCTAGATCCTAGAACTGGGATACAGAGACATCAGCTCCTACTTTTACAATTCAGAACTCTACAAAGATGACTCAAAGGGGAGTCCCCCTTCTATCCCTACTAGACAACAGACGATTTCTACCCTTCCAATCATCCTGGCAGATGTCCCCTCTACTCCTCACCCCTCACCTCTATACCTTACTCATCCTTTCATACTTGGGGGCTCCTCTTTGTGACCATGGCTAAGTAGAGACCTGACACTGAAACTGAACCCCTCAAATTTGACATTCTACTGTATACAGAAAACAAGTCACATGCAAACCAGGATACAGATGTTGTAACATCCCCTTGTAAAGTTACTTTGTAGGCATGGTCACCAGCTAGGAATCTGAAACTTCTACTAATCCATGAAAAAACTAACCAAAGCAGGGTCTGTTAGTTCAAAATAGTGATGCTATCAAAGTTCGTATTTCACCTCGTTGTCCCTTTCTGTTTTTACTCGTTCCCCACCTCACACCTTCTCTTTTCTCCTACTAGAAGTGAGAGTGTTGGGGAGGCTATGGCAACTGGCCTAGGCTACCAGCTAAACTTGCTTTAATCATATGTACGGTGAAGAGGTCTAAAGGATAAGTAACAAGTGTACTTCCCTTGAACCTCCACTCCCAACTCATGATGTCAAGCCTATACCTTGCTGAAGACCCAAAGCGAAGTATCCTTTCAAGGGCCACCACTTTACAATGGCAAAGCATTGCCTAGGCTCAAACACCCTTCCATTATGTGAGTGTGGGGATGGTAACTAGGAGAGACGGAGCACAAAGGACATCAGTGGTCCAACAGGAACCCTGGGCTGAAGCATGCTGAAGAGGAAGAAGAGAATTGGGATCCTAATCATAATGCTTACAGTCTAAAGAATGTATGTGGCCTACAGAATGGAGAGAGATGTTTCTTTCTCCTCAAAAGAGTTATACCTTGGTGTGGGAAGAGAGGGAGATAAGAGCATTTCTTAATATATTCCAGCACAGTTTTCAAGAGTTGTAACTGGTGAATGAATGCCAGGGGCTGAGCTCAAAGCCTCCCCCCACCTAGGTGTATTAACATTATTAGCTGCTAGTGTTTACTGAAATCACGTGAGAGACATTACCATTTAATTCTTGAAACAAAACTGCCAACTACCTACTACAAATGGAAGGGAAAATTTAAATAAAGCCTCAGGCAAGATCAAGGAGCTTGTTTACAACAAAGAGCTAATAAATGGTGGAATCATAAAACAAATCTGCCCGATATTAAAGCACTGGTTTCTTCCACTAACAACACACAACATACCCTTCCAAGTCAGTAATTTTGTATCAGACCTTTTTAATGACTCAAGTCTTTACACGTCTTACTCTCTGCCTAGAGCAAACACCCTTCCATCCAATTTCTTTGATGGCAAATATGTTCATTTTGGAGATCAGCTCAAGCATTCCCTCCTGAGCGAACTCATTCCTGATTCTTCTGGCCACTTAGCTGCTCCACCGCCTGTGCCTTAATAGCAGTTGCTCCATCTTCATTTCTCTGAAACAATACTTACCTGGGGTAGTGTAACTGTATCCACTTATATATTTCCATCGAGTTCCTCACGATAGCCATACTTTGTCATCATCTCTCCCACCCTTACACTCCTCTCTCCTCCTTCCACCGCCATGCAGAGCCAAATAAATGAATGCTGAATGGAATAATAAATTATCAAAGAACAATATGTAGATCCTTTATGATCTATTCTATGCATCTTGGACATCTGATGCCACATT
The DNA here is from genome assembly GCF_005190385.1 of Monodon monoceros. Classification (NCBI taxonomy): domain Eukaryota; kingdom Metazoa; phylum Chordata; class Mammalia; order Artiodactyla; family Monodontidae; genus Monodon; species Monodon monoceros. The sequence goes on from NW_021703765.1 coordinate 19,465,306, forward strand.
TCTTAAAAAATGAAAACAACTCACCAAAAAAGAGAGAGATAAATATGAGGTGATGAATGTATTAACAAGATGGAGGAATCTTTTCACAACATGTGTATATCAAATCATCACGACATACACTTTAAACATCTTACAATTTTGTCAATTATACCTCAACAAAGCTGGGAAAAAATTAGCTATGGGTGGCAATAAGAAAAAATACAGTTGATGGATGTTAACTAGACTTATATACAAATAACAAATATACAAATATCGAATCATTATGTTGTATACCTGAAACTAATATATGTCAATCATATATCACCACGAAAAATAAAGTGCATACTCTAGAGTTTTGCTGTTAAGTAGGGCTCTGGATCATTTGTATAATATAGACATTTAAACAACACAGGGAAAGCTAGACAGCATTCAAAAAAAAGTGAGACAATAATGAACATAAAACTTTGTCCAAAAAAGTAATTTAGAAACTAGAAACAGCCTGAAAGATGGAAGTAGCATTATTTTTGTTGGTTCCAATATTAGGAAGACCAAAATGTGAGATTGTCTTGAAAGGCAAAATTAAGAGTAATATGTGGAAGACACAGAAAAAATCATGGCTTAATTGAAGCAATATACTACAAAACAAAGCATTCCAATTGCAGGAAACGCTCAATTTCCAAAAACACTCAAAAGTTATGTGGCACCTTGATGAAACACAATTGAAGGAACGCAATCTACTCCCCTGATATTCTGATCTTCTTCCATATAATTCCAGAATATTTATAATAGTCCCAGATTTCTAGTTCAGATCCGTTTTCTTTTACAAAATTATCAAATTCATTAGATTTTGAAAATACTGGCCCAAGGTTTCTTACTGGGCCTGTTTTCCAAATGACCTGACATTTTTGCTATTTTACCTTTATTCCAGGTTCTTGGCTTGGACAGGCTACATAGTATATTGCAAAACAGGGAGGTCAGAGTTGGACAGGTGAAGCATTTTTTTAAATTTCCCTTATGATGTTTTCTCCCACCAAAACCTTTCTAGAACCTGACAAGTTTCCATACCAGTCATCAATTTATAGTCTCTCAGCTCCAAATTCACCCTGACGGGGCTCACCTGCTGCTTTCTGGCAGCTCCACCATCAGTAAACAAGGTGGGTATAAAGACACCAGGTAGTTCTCTGCCCCAGTCACAGTCCCAGAATGTATGGTTCTCCTTGGCGACCTCACAGACCTGGCCCAGGCTGGTGATCAACTTCCTTCAACTTTCCCAATACAAACCCCTTACGCTCCAGGTGTCCAGCCAGCACTGTCCAGCATGCAAAAAGAATCCTCACTCCCTCTCCAGGCCCACACCCAGACACCACCTGCAGCTTCCCTGAACCTTGGAGAATGGCTTCCTGCTTGCCTAGTAACTGAAAACCGACTCTGGTCCGGACAAACCAGTAAACTGTGCCATCAAGTGGACTGCAGCTACTCCTTCAACAAGCTCTGACCCCAAATCTTAGCTCCTTCTTACAAGGTTGTCCTTCCTTGAGTACTCTCCCTTATCTCTGGGGTACCATATAGAGCTCTCTTATATCTTATCTCTTCTGTCACAATTTAAAACTTTTTTTCCCCCTGTGGAACCCGGGAGAGAGGGAGGCAGCCAGGTCCAGGGAAACACCACTTCTTCAGCTGCTGCAAATGCTGAACTCCTGGGAGTCTGACCAATTTAAAACTTTTTTTATATTAAGCTTCTCTTGTTTACAATCACCGTGTGGTTTCTGTTTCTAGATTGGACCCAGACTGATAGTTTCCCAACAAGCCAGGCTCAAAGAAGCAACACAATGAAAACCAGCCACTGAAAGTTTCCCTAGACTTAGTCCTAGACCTGTAAAATAGTTCATGTACCTGATGAAATGCAGAATATATAAAAACTAAAAATCTTAAAAGTTTTCAGGGCTCAAGAGGTTAGAAAGCTTATAACCAAGTCATCCAAAATACAAAAATGTTAATCTTATTTGATAAACTGCAATATCAAAAAAGAAATGTCTTCCATAATAGGTTTAATTTACTTCATTTTAAAAAGGATTTGCAGGACATCACATAAATAAAAGACGTGGTTTCTCCTATCTTGAGCTTACAACCTTATATAGGAAATCAGGCTTAGAATTATCAATTAACACTTTAAATTTACATGTTTCTGGTTATACATCATTATGTAAGAGACACTATCAAGGAGACAAAACAAAATCAATCATCTAATACTTTTTGAGACATTTTCTCCCCTAGGGATACAAATTTGCTACGAGAGGAATATCAAAAACATAAACAAGAAATATAACAGCTAAATGAGCGATGGGGAAGGAAAATGGAGAGCCAACCTACCAGAGTTTGGAAGGTGAGAATGTTTGGAAAAGTAAGTATAAACTCTGTCAGAGCTTTAAAGAAATGGCAGAGTAAGCTTTAAATAACCAGAATGAAAGAAAACTGAGTATTTCAAGTATGGGAAATAATATGCATAAAGGTGAGAACATACACAGAAAGCTTGGGAGAATCTGAGTAAAGCAATTTAGCTGCAGCAAACTTGCTGAAATAAATCAGTAAGATGACAGTGGCGGTGTGTACAACAGTATCTTGTAAACACTAGTCAGGATGTCTTTGGATGTATGAACTGAAAATGAGGGGAAGAATGGTCATGGGTGAAACAAATATTAGGAGGCAAATGGACTAGTCTCCGTTAATGTAACGAAGTTGCTACATTGTAAAAAAAAAGTTGTTACGCAGACATGTCTGGTCTACCGTAAGGACAATGTAGAATAAACTGGGAGGGTAAAAAAACTAATATTTTTGTTCAAAAAAGGAAAATGATCTTAGCCACAGATGAATTTTGTTCCCTTTCATGCTACTTGCCTATTGTCAAGTTTACTTCTTGAGAGTACTTCTAACAAAGAGGTTTTGAGACACAGTGAAAGGTGGGACAGGAAAAAAGGAAACAAATTCAAAGTAATGAGTGATTCCACATATTCAAAACATAGGGGGAAAAAAAGAAATCTTGTCATGATTTATCTTCAGGCAACATTTTGGTATAACTGCATATGATTTAACAAGACATTATCCGAAACATTAAATACAAAAGAATAACCCCCCAAATCCACATTTATAAATTTCAACACAAATAACATAACTAGAGAGACATATAACCCAAACCAACCCAAGAAGACAAAGTTCCTCAGTTTGGTCAGAAATCTCTATGAAGCTGAAATGAATTGTCCCAGAAAAAACTGAGAGTTCTTACTGATAACAAAGAAAATACAGTTGAGTTTCAAGTCTTCACATATGCATCACACTTTTATCACTTGATCTCAAATAATTTTTGGAATTAGGTTAAATTTTTTCATGCTCAATTAAAAATCTGAAATGTCTTATTCAAATTTTATCACTTTTTCTATTTAATATTTTTCAATATACCTAAAAGAGAGAAAAAGGTTGATAAAACTTTATATTCACAATTCTATTTTTAAAACTAATTGTTCTCATCTGCTTTAAATTCCCAACTCAGTCTCAATACTGTTGTCTCCTTTTTTTCCTCTGGAAATCTCAAAATAAAAAATACTGAAATATTTAACAATTAATTAAATCAATTCCTTAAAGAATTTATTGAACATTTATCATTTACATTTTTTTCTTATTTGAATCTCCTATATATTTTTTGAAAGGTTAGAATTAATCATTTAAAGTTCTCTTTTTTGCTAAAAAACTTAAACTTCCATATTTAATACAAAAGGAAAAATACTCTGGGGTAAGTATAATCAAGTTTCTTAAAATACTAGTTATAACAAAATTTTAGAACAGGCTTATCTTATTTAGTACTGGATATATGTTCTTGCAAATGGGAGAACTAACCAAATCAGTGCTACTCAGAGTCAACACAGCATAATAATCCCTTTGGAGATGCTTTCTAGGTATACTAAACATATTATATCTGATCAACAGATAACATGTAATTATCTGATATCTTTGTCTGCTCTGCCTTTAGAATTCGTTAGATACTGGATTTCACTGGAACATGCTCCGCTCAGATCTATGTTCATCCACTTAAAATCTATCTGCACTTTTAACAGCCAACCACATTTCAATCATCAAAGTAACGTCTTGTTTGACTGTATGCAAACTATCTGCTGTGAAGCAGAAGACCATAAGCAGAAATAGAATGTCTGCGGCAAAAACACCTCCACAGAGTAAACACAACAAACTTATTAGCAAGTGACTCTCAAACTGGGCAAAAAGAATAGTACAGTGACTGACTCACTAGGCAAGGAAAAAAAAGACAGGATTCACTCCACAGTCTCTGACATGTAAGTTCTATAACAAAGGTCTTAGATAGTGCTTTAAATTGGGGGGAAAAATTCTTTGACCCAATGTACTTAGAAATTCCTATTTGACAGTGAAGCTACTTATATAATAGCAAAAACGCTCCAATTTGGGAAGTGTTAATTTGTACTATTTGTATACATACCTATTCTTTAATTTCATCAGCCTTTTTTAATATGCTTTGCCATGTCTTATGAATTATTTCTTCATTTTGTTGGTAAAGATGCTTCCTGCTTATTAGACGCTCACTTGGTAGAAGTTGCAAAATTATAGAGCTCTGTTCAGTCCTAGCTAGTGACAAACCTTAAAGAAAGTTCAGCACTTACAAAATAGCTTTAAAATACAGAGTTACTTTCTAATTTTCCATATTCATTTAAGTTTAGTTATCAAATTTCATAAAGCAACTGGCCACTGATATAGTTTTTACTAGTTTGAACTAACCTCACAACTTAAATCTGGGAAATAATATCAAAATATTAACATCTCAAATACCCCCCCCCCAAATATTTTATAAACTGTCAAGTACTGTCAAGATTATCTTACATATAGAATCAAAGCATTAATTAAATGAGGTTTTCCTGGAATTCACAATATAAAACATCCTTTTAGCACTGCACCAATTAATGTTATTTGCAAATATAACATATTCTTAAATGTTTGCTTTATGAAACTTGAAAGTAACATACTTCCATATGGATAAGATACACCATAACAATTTTGACATTCCTCAAGCTCCTTAAGTGGATACTAACTTTATAAAAGAGTCTATTTAAGAGATTTTGGATAGAAACCAGGAAAAGCTTCTTAATGATCCAGAATCAGATGATAAAATGATGAGGATGCTGAAGAAGGTTAAGTCCATGTAAGCTTCAAGAACGGAAATCATCCACCTTTGAATATTAGACATTTGACAGCCTGAAGACCAAAGTCAGACTAGGCCATATAGTGTGGATCCTTCTAGTTCACCTCCTGGTATTTTGGCACAAAATGAAGATAGACCACAAAAATCTATGGACATTTTCAAGTCTGGTTTTTAAAAAATATATAATACTTGAACCAATCACAGAATAATATATGGCTTCTAATTACTTTGTCAGTTTAAGCAATAGGAAAAAAATACATTTTTGTTCTGTGGTGACTATTTATTGGTTAGACTTTTATTTTCCTCTTCATATTTTCGGTGACTGTTTCCCACTGGAATCATCAACCAGGTCTCTCAGGCGAGATAAATGTTGCAAAGCCCTTCATTAAAAAGTATAAAACACATTATAAACCAATATTAAGGACTGAAAAGGTAATGCAAAAAGAAATGGTGATTATATTGTTTCTTAACTTCAAAATTAGTATGAGAGATAAGTTTATGGAATAGTTTTAGTATCAAAACTGAAAATTTTTCTTTACAAAACCTTGCAATCTGAATAACTGAGGGTTAAAATAATTCATCTAAAATTCTATAAACACTTACTTAAAAAAATTATATGTTTGACATTTAAGGGTTTTTTTTTGAAAGTGTGCCAAGTAGCCTAATAAGAAACAATAATAGGTATCACTTGTGTCGCACTTAAAGCATCTTTTTCATGTACTTTGCAGAATGAAATGATACCTTCTGATATACTGTGTGTATCATTTAAGAAATAAAGGACATAATTCATTTTTAACATGTACAATCAAGGCAGCTAAATTTAAATAGCACTAAAGAATCAGTTACAATTGAGGAAAACTCATTTTTATTGAGCATGGGGGAAAACAAATGACAATTACATTGAATAATGCAGTATTATATCAACAACCTGGTTTTTCTCAATCATCCCTCAGACAAACCAAGAAGATAGGAGCCCTTAACTTTCCAGTCTTCCTCTAAAAGTATTCTTCCAGCTTTCCTTCTCCCTTACCCTTCAGATCCTTGAGGATCACTCAAAAATATCAGTTAATCAACCATATTTCAGATCTCTGATAAATAAGAGACCAAGAAAAACAGAAATAATATACCAGAATCTCTAAGGTGAGAAATTAGTGAGAAGTTACTGAAAGGTGGTGACTACAACACCTTATTCTAGTCTCCAACACAGGTTCAATTGATGTACATTAAATAAAATACATCTTCCACTTTACCAAGGATAAGGAGAGGGAGGAAATTAGTAGTGTTAATTACTGCATTACGTCTATTTTCCTGTACTCTATTTCTTAGACACTTCTACTCAAATGTATTAAGAATCTGAATTCTGCCATCCTTTTGGCAGCTTCTGTTAATTTCTGAGATTGTCATCTTCATTAACTAAATGACAATAACTCACCCAGAGTTACTAAGCAATCAGAGGTAAAATTAGACTTTATTATTTCTACATCCTAACATCTCTCTACTTAAAGAATTATTTTCTTCCTACAGACATATTTACGAGGAAGAAAATAATCTGTAAATATACTTGGGGCTTATCTTCCTTTTTTCTTTTCAGGCTGTGACTCTAGAGAAGGAAGATGACAAGTGGCTAGAATCTGATGTTACTGTTTACAAATCGGAGGGTCAACAGATCCTTTAGATTTAGAGGGTCTATGAAATTGGATGGGGAAAAAAATCATCTTTATTTTCACAAAATGCTATCTTTAAATTAGCATTTCCTTCCATTATGAATGTAAGCAACAGCCAAAATCTGTGACCTCATATGCCATAGAAATCAGAGGTATTTTCATATCACATTATAGTCATTGCAAGTATGTTTTATACTCATCACTACTTCAAAATTACAATAGTTATATAATAGTTACAAAATTACAACAGTTATTAAACCCACTGCTAAAACATACGTCCTCTAAGTCTTTCTGTCTACAGTCCAAAAGTTCGTATGACATAACTGGCCAAATATTAGACAACTTTTAAGTCTAGTTTTCATCCTCCAAATAGTGAAGTCTCACTGGTAACCCAGACATCAATGCCTTCCAATATTCCCTTTCTTTAATTGTTTGCTGATCAATATGTGAAAGGTAAGTAAAAGAGCACACCATGGTTTAATGCTTTTATTCAAGTTATGCAAAAGGCCTTCACACTAATACATGTTTTTACAAAATGAATTTTAACTTACCTGTATTTTAAATGTATTGTCTTATTTTAAATGCAATAAAGAGAAGCATATATTACTAATTAGAAATGTATTTTAATATTTTCATAGTTAATTCACTATAACTGGTTTCCTTTCTAATCCCATGTAGTATATTTTATGTCTTTAAAACAAAATGTCACATAGAAAGGGGAGTGGGTAATAATGGGAAGGAATAAAAAAGCTAAGTAGAAGTGTGAAATCTTCAGTCTCCCTACCTCAGCTACGCAATCATTTGGCAGTTCCTTTCATCTAACCTCTATCTCCCGTTTTGAGAATAAAGCGATCTGTTTAGAGAAGAGTCTATCAAAAGTGATTGGTATTTCAAAGTTAAGTGTAGGGAGAAGGGAAGGATAAAATTGTAGAAGGAAATTATTCTTGATTTTCTTCTCTCAAAAAGTGAAAAAGCAGGCTAATGGGGAAAACATCAACCTAAGGGTTGTATTACAACATTGAATAGTCATTCACCTTCAAAACTGAAATTAAAAAACTCATTTCTTATTGTGACAATGTATCTATTGATGATCATTCAAGTAAATACCAATCAACCCACAGAAACTCAGTAACACTGATTATGCGACGGCAATTTAGCTATACTTTACCCATTGACATCTTACATTTGTTTTTCTACTAGTACTACTATACTGGCTGTTCTCTTAAATACTATGTTTACTGGCCTCTATTCAGCCTAGAATCCAGCAAGAACTGAATGAAAGGCTTTTCAGAACAAACTGCCCACTATTTCCTAGATCTAAGTAAAATATGAGCACATTAGAATAAAGAAAAATGTTTGCTTTAGGGTCAAGTTTTGCAAGTCTGAGAGCTAATTCTGTCTATCCCTAGTGTAGAACGAAGACCAGAAAATTGAGCAAGAAAAGAGATCTGAGAAATGAGACAACTTTCCAGCTATCATTAAGTTTGGTTTTCACAGCATGGCCTTTAGTATTGAGAATTACAAAATCTTACACATTCATATGTGTAAGGGCGCTTCATATTCACACAATCAAATCTATAAAATAAATACCCGTCTCTTCTACCAATATCATGACTATAGGAAATTCTTCCCAACTTTTTAAGATATGTAACTAAGAAAATAAGTAGATTAACACCTTAGGGCATTTAGACCTATCTTTATATCCAGGACATTATATCCACTTAAATTTCTGTGGCGATATGTCAAATAATGATATACTTACTTAGGATTATTTATCTCTTCTAGAGGGCATATATGACAACACATTTCACGTGCAAGTTGTTCTTCCAGAATATCCACACCAATACTATCTCAAATTGTTGGTATTACTCAGAAATGAAAAGATACTTTCCCTAGGCCATTCACATCTATTATATTTTTAGTGTCTACAGTTATCTCATTAGGTCCTAAGAACATTTTAAATAGAAAATAGCGCAAATTTAAGAGAAAATCTCAGGATTAAAAATTATGCTCCAAGAATCTTAAATATACCTAGCACACCTCCTCTTTCAGCTACTTTAATTCCATTCTGTAACCTTCTGATTTCAATCAGAGATGTTTGTATCCATAACATACTCAGAAATTAACAGAGAACACTTACTTTTGAAGTGACCTATTAACAGGAGCCATACTTTCCTTCAGCTGTAATTTAGAGAAATCATCTTCTGAAACCTATTATTAAAAACACCAAATATAATAAAACTGAAAATATTATATAATTATAAACTTATATGCTATTTAATATGTGTGATTAATAAGAACATTAAAAATATTGTCCGCATTCCCAAGGAAATAATTCTAAGCAAATAATTTTCAGTAAAGCATTAAATATATATATATATATATTTTATTCTAAAAATACTACAACTTTTTCATCTTGCAACTGTCCTGAAGTATGCTTCAAAATGTTTGTTCATTAAATATCAAATCTTGGCTTGAAATTATGACTTTACTGAACAAGGCTTTATCTCAAGAATGTTTAAAAGGGGAAGGAAAAGAAGGATGGATTGCACTGTATGTTAGTGTTATGATCGTTAGAATGTAAGGAGAAAAATTAAGAAATACAACTTAAGTGAGTAGCATGTGATAGTTCCTAAAATCTAGTACACTCACTTGTAATGAAAACTGAATTTTGTAAAGCTCTACTGAATAACAAAATAAACAATATCAATTAAAATGTATTAAGTATTTTCCAGGTATTAAGTTTTTACCAGGTGCCAAGGACTATAATAAGTACTTTCTATAGTTTGTTTCAATTTGTCTTCTCAACAATCTCATTTTACAGAAGAGGAAACTGAATTAAGGAAGTTAAGTGATCTGTACAAATACTGCACTTGCTAGTAAGTGGCAGAATTAGAATTCACAATCAGGCTTGGAAGAACATAAGCTAGGTTTGTAAACACTATACTACTGTGAGGAAAATTCGACCCCTATGAAATATCAGCCCAAAGCAGAAACAGATTTCCAAATTCCTAGGAAATACACAAAAACACAATTACTTTAAAATAAAACTTTACATAACCGTATTAAGAGTCAATAAACACATGGTAACAAAATTAAACTTCAGATGACAAAGGTTATGGGGAGAAGTCTAATGTTGAAAGGTTCTCTAGGCCACCTCAAATATAAACACAGGAAGTTGGACTACACAGAATAATTTTGTAGGGCATTAAAAAACAACTCTTACAATTCTTTCATCTACAGTTTTAATAACATCATATCTAAATACAATGTTGTATTTATAACCATAAACTTAATAGAACAATCCATTCAGGGGTACACAACTGCAAAAATCTTACAGTATTAAATTTGAGTAAGTTACTTTCTAAAAAAAAGAATAACAACAGTACAACTCTACGACATGTGTTACATACCATGTTTATTAACATAAAATTAGAGGTGAGGCTAAGAAAGATCTAGGAGGAAATCTTATCCTTCACAGATCTCAATTCACATTCATAGATTTCAATTCATAAATTAAGTTTGTGCTTACTTGTTTAATTTCGCCTTTTGGCTCTGTGGTTTTATTCTGATTAAAACTTTCTTGCACTGCTTGAAGATTAAATAACATTTGTTTCAGGGCTTCAACAGGACCATGGTGTTTCCCTCCAGAAAGGGTACAGCTCTAGAAGTTAAAACAGATGAATCATGAACCATCCAAATTCAGAAGGGGAAAAGTTCTATTTTGTATTATTTCCCCACAATATAAATTAATGCAAAATCCAAACAATACATGTCAATAAAGTGTTCCAACAAATCAAAACTGTAACTCATAAACCTCCCCTTACCCAGTCACTTAAAGACAATCACTATTAACAGCTTGGCACATCCTTCCCAGTCCTTGTTCTTTTAAAATGAATGGTACATGTTTACATTTGCAATGCATTCACTTAGTACATTTAAAATAATAGATTTTTCGAACTGAAAGGTCCTCAGAGAGCAGGGAGGTCAATATGCTCTTTTCAAGTGTGTAAATGATGCTGGTAATCAGCTGAACAAGGACTAGAATTTCAAATATCATATTCTCTGCACACTTCCAAATACGTTTTCACACAGGGAATGCTGGTTTTTCACCTCTTTATGGACCACACATTCCTTGCTACCTTAAAAACACTCACACCTCGATTACCACTGATCTTATCTGCATCCAAAGAAGGCAACAGCACTTAGCCACATAAGGTAGTCAGTTAAGAGAACCTGTACAGGATATTTTTAAACTTCTTTTTTAAAGTCTTACCTTTATTTTTACATCTTTCAAATGAGTTGCTGTGTCCTGATAATCATCCACAAAGTGGAAAATAGGCCTCTTAAGATGTCTATAATTTAAAATATTTCAACATGGACAGTATAACATATATACGAAGTTAAGCACAGTGGCCAAAAAGATTTTAAAGGCACTCTCCACAGTTATATGAACAAGGTATAAGAAACAAGGTGTGGGAACGTAATAAAATGGTGCAGCTCCTGTAGAAAACAGTATGGTAATTCCTCAAAAAACTAAATACAGAATTACCACAATGACCCTGCTACTCCCCTTCTGAGTATACACCCCAAAGAAACGAAAGCACAGATCCAAGCAGATATTTGTACACCTATGTTCATAGCAGCATTATTCACAATAGTCAAAAGGCGGAAGCGACGTAAGTGTCCACCAACAGATAAATGGATCAACAAAACATGATACATACACACAATGGTGTATTATTCAATCTAAGAAAGGAAGGAAATTTTGACAGATGATACAACATGGATGAACCTTGAAGACGTTAAGTGAAATAAGCCAGTAACAAAAGGAACGATATAGTATGAGTCTTCTTATAAGATGTTATGGATTGAATTGTGTCCCCCACCCCAGAATTCATGGTGAAGCCCTAACCTTGAATGTGGCTGTATTTAGAGATAAGGTTATAAGGAGGTAATCAAGGTTAAGTGAGGTTATAAGGGTGGGACCCTGAAACCATAGGATTAATATCCTCATAAAGAGACACTTAAGAGCTCAAGGAAAGGACATGTGAGGACAAAGTGGGAAGGTGGCTTGTATGCAAGCCAGAGAGAGAGCCTTCACCAGTAACAGAATCAGTCAGCACCTTGATCTTAGATTCCCCCACCTCCAAAACTGTGAGAACCAAATATCTGTTGTTTAAGCCACCCAGCCTATGGTATTTTGTTATGGCAGCCTCAGCAGACTAAAACATATACGGTTCCTAGAATAATAAAATTCATAGAGACAGAAAGTAGAATGGTGCTAGCAGAGGCTGGGGGTAAAGGAGGGTGGGGAGTTAGTGTTTAGTGGGTAGAGTTTCAGTTGGTAAAGCTGAAAAAGTTCTAGAGATAGACAGTGGTGATGGTTGCACAGCAATGTGAAGGTACGGTACTTATTGCACAGAACTATACACTTAAAAGTGGTCAGGGCTTCCCTGGTGGCGCAGTGGTTGAGAGTCCGCCTGCTGATGCAGGAGACACGGGTTCGTGCCCCGGTCCGGGAAGATCCCACATGCCGTGGAGCGGCTGGGCCCGTGAGCCATGGCCGCTGAGCCTGCGCGTCCAGAGCCTGTGCTCCGCAACGGGAGAGGCCACAACAGTGAGAGGCCCGTGTACCACAAAAAAGAAAAAGTCAAAATAGTAAATATTATATATACTTCACCAAAATTTAAAAAGAAAGAAAATGAAACAGGGCATAAGGATCCAGTTCCGCTTATACTGCTACAACCTTGGAGACAGCACCTGAGGCATTATCTCTAAATGATCTGCATCCAGCCACTGGTTTAGAAGAAATTCAGGTTGCCTGATGCCAACCATAAAAGTTACAAAAGCTTGCCTCTGCAATTTGCTATGTCTGCCTTGAGTGAACTTTTCAGGCAAAATTCTGGTCAGAGTACCAAAAAAGAAAGCTACAAAACAGATTATATGAACTGTTCTGTGCCACTCACGAATGAATGTTTAATAAACGTTGGCATGTTTGATAGAATTTGTTCTGAGACTTCTCATTAAATCCTTGTAGTGAATGTCTCTACGTCTTTCTGTAGAGTACAGCTCTGACTCTCAGAACTATAGTACTGTTTCATGTATTCAAAAAACAATTATTTAAACCACATAAAATGTGGGAATAACCCAATTTACACAATAAAAAAATGAGCCACCTAACAGCATTACAAATGAACAACATGACCACACTGAAAGGAGTTGGGCAGAAAATAATTAACCACGGTAACCTTGGAAAAGAATATTTTGACTGGATATTGTAAGGTAAAAGACAAAAAGAACCATACACAAATAATATAATCTAATTAGTAAATGTGTTTCTTACAGCAGTATGGGTTAGCAATTCTGAAACTATGCATATGCTAAGACTGAAAAAATAAGTAAATCTATTATAGATAATAAGAGTAAAGATTCTCACCAGATGAGAAAGAAGTTACAAATAAGGAACAGAGGGGCTAAAACAAACCCTGTGGTATTGGACTGGAATAAGTAGTATCAGTACGAACTCATGATTTTATACCTACATATAAAATATATATATGTAAACAGATATACAAATAAGTATGTGTGTATGCATGGCTTAGTAAACTTATGTTTCCTAAGTCTGCCTGCTGAGAAAGTCTAGAATAAATAAAAACCCAGCAGCAATAAGCACACCTAGTGCCTAGATCTTAGTTTCTAAATACCATTTTCCAATAAAAAGAACCATGGCTCCTCAGAGAAGTGCTCAGAAAAGCATAGGGACATGTCAAAAGGACACAGGAGCCAACCTGAAGCAACTCTTTATGGCCTAAACTAAAACAATTTAAGCAACAAAATAAGTAATAATATTGTATTGTATTAAACCTAGAATAAAATAAATATCTATGAGTCCTAATATAAATAGTTTAATAAATAAATGGGGGAGAAGGAATAGCTCTTCATTACACAAGAATTTCAATTAATAATACAGACAAAAAGTCAATATCCACCAATGGATACTAAATTAGTAGATGAAAGTTTGAGACTACTTGCATAGTCTCACAGTATCTCCCCTACGATATTTATTAATTACAAGGGGAAACCATGATTTTACTAAAGAGAAAACCAGTAGGCACCACGTGTTCAAGACTAACATCACAAGTATTAATATATTATAATTTTATATATTACATATTATTGTATTAACATATTGCTCTGGACTGAATGTTTGTGTCCCCCTACAATTCAAATGTTGAAGCCTAATCTCAATGTGACAGTATTTGGAGGAGGGGCTTCTGTGAGGTAACTAGGTCATAAAGGTGGAACTCTCATGAGTGGGATTAGTGCCCTTATAAGAAGAGAAACAGAGAGCTTTCACCCTCTCTGCTCTCGGCCATGTGAAGATACAAGGAGAAGATGACCATCTGCAAACTAGGAAGCAGGATCTCACCAGACACCTTCATCTGGACTTCTCAGTCTCCAGAACTGCGAAAAATAAATGTTTGTTGTTTAAGCCAACTGGTCTAAGGCATATTTATTATAGCAGCCTGAACTAAGGAACATATCAATATTACCAATGATATCAATATATCATGAACCCTCTGATATGATGCACTGAGAAGGGCACAGCATGATTTCTGTTGCATTCTTGCCAAAAATTCATAACCTCATTCTAATCATGAGAAAACTTCAGATAAATCCAATTCAGGAACTATCTACAAAAAAACCAACGACCAGTAACTCTGAAAAAGTGTCAAGGTCATGACAGACAAGGAAAGACTGAGGAACTGTCAGACTGAAGCAAATTAAGAAGACATGACAACTAAATGCAATGCTGGATCCTGCAACAAGACACTGGTAGAAAAACTGGTGAAATCAGAATAAGGTCTGTAGTTCAGGTAACAGTATTGGGCCTATGTGATCATTATGATATAAGATGTTAACATTAGGGAAGCTGGGAGAAGGGTGACAGGAACGACCTGTATTATTTTTGCAACTTTCTGTATATCTAAAATTATTTAAAAATAAAAAAACACCGTGGTAGTGAGGCTGTGTATGTAAAGGCATAAGAAAAGGGATTAGTTGGTTAGTATTTAACAGTCATCCATCTCAAACTTTGAAAAACTTATGCAAATTTGTGCCTCTACCAGCTCTCCTTACCCAAGTAAATTGCACCACCCAATCCTTTAGTTGCTTGGCTCAAACATCTTGGACTCATCCTTTGAATGCTCTCTATCTCCATCCTACAAGGTCACCTTCAAAACACATTCCAAGTCTAACTATTTCTGACCATCTCCAATGTACCCACCTAACCCAAGCCTTTACAATCCCTATCCTGGAAGACTGCAAAAGCCTCCTAACTGGGTTCCCTGTCCTTCTCTAGCTCCTTTCAAGGTCTATGTTCCATACAGCTGCCTGTTTATATTTTAAAATGTAGATCTGATAATTTCATTCCTCCAAAGTACTCCAGTGACTTCTCATCTCGCTGAAATAAAACATAAAATCTTCATTCCATTACTTACATAGCTACATGATCTGACTCCTGGTTACCTCTCCATCTTATCTCTTAACCATTCTTCCTTGTTCTTTCTGATTGAGCTACACTGACTGGACTCTGATATTCCTTGAACATGCCAAACACTTTTCTGCCTTGGGGTTTCTGCACTTACTATTCCCTCTACATGTAAAGTTACTTCCCTATGGGTACACACACGGCTTATTCACTCATTTTAGGTTTTGGTGCAAATATCACCTCACTAGAGAGGCGATTCCTACCTACTCTAGTTAAAATTTCTCTATCCCCAGTAATTTTTCTTCATAACATTTGTAGTATTCCCTCATATATTACATTTTGATATAGCTTATCTCTCCAATTTGGAATAAAAAATCCAAGATGCAAGGTTTCTTCTCTCTTATTTACTGTTAGGAATACAGTTCCTAGAAAAGTGCTTGGTATCCAAATATTTGGCAAATAAATATTTGATAATTAAGCTTCACTTAATCAGCATCTGCTATAGTATCTTATACAGGGCTCTAAGGTCAGGGACTTCCCCGGTGGTCCAGTGGGTAAGACTCTGCACTCCCAATGCAGGGGGCCCGGGTTCAATCCCTGGTTGGGGAACTAGATCCCACATGCATGCCACAACTAAGAAGTCTGCAACCCTGCATCCCACAACTAAGACCAGGTACGGACAAAATAAATATTAAAAAAAAAAAAAAAAAAAAAAGAGCTCTAAGGTCAGACATATTCTGACAGCCTCTACTTTCTCTAGTAAATTTCACTGAAGGAAAAGATATATATTGTATTAAAATTTTTAGCTAATTTTTGTTTTGAGTGTTCAATCTCTCAAATCTTCCAGATGTTAAAATATCAAAAGTGTATTTCAATATTTAACAGCCATGGCTTATACTTCTAAATCATATTATATATCATTCCTTATGTGTATATATACACATTTACACTTCATTTTAGGGTTACTTGCAAGATACACATATGCTGATTTTATAAAACTGGATAATAAATTTCCCTTTTTTTTTTTTTTTTTTGCGATATGTGGGCCTCTCACTGTTGTGGCCTCTCCCATTGCGGAGCACAGGCTCTGGACGCGCAGGCTCAACGGCCATGGCTAACGGGCCCAGCTGCTCCGCAGCATGTGGGATCCTCCCGGACCGGGGCACGAACCCGTGTCCCCTGCATCGGCAGGCGGACTCTCAACCACTGCGCCACCAGGGAAGCCCAAATTTCCCATTTTAAATCATAGGGATGTATAATTGCATCTTAGAAACATAACTCTCAATAAGCAACCGCCCTATGGGAAAATATAATTTACTCTATAAGATTCTGTTTTGTATGTTTTCCAGAAGAAAAAAAAAAAACATTGTAATAACAATTTAGGCTCCCTGTAGAGTTCAATCCCAGATCACTCTACTTTAGAATACTAAAATAAAATTATCAATAATTCTAGGAGTGATGGTTTTATGGATGTGTGTTGGGGAAGAAGGGATTTGAGTCATTTTTTGTTTTATACTATCTAAATAACTTAGAAATTAATATCTATATATATTAGTCATAAATATTCTTTTAATAAGTTAAAAAGATTTAACATCACCCACCTGATTATCATTATTTAAGAAGTCTTCAAGGAACCCGTCAGCATACTTTGCCCTTGAAGTTTGTTGAACACTATCATCAGAGTTAACCGGAACAGGAGATTTGCTAGGATTTAAGGATACGAGACAGCAAATAAGTTCCCAATTTACAAAAATTAGACAGTATAAAACTGATGGTTATCATTTAAAGTGGTCACCACTAAATAAGCATTAGGATTCATATTGATGCTGCTTAGTGATTCCTTCACCTTCTCCCTAAACTTCTTCCTTCATCCCGCCCTATCTCCTTGCTTCTCCTTTAAAGCTTTAAGGAAAAACTATATAGAAACTGAAGACATTAGTCTTCAACTAAACAAATAAGCCTTCAAATATAAGTATCCTCCAGAAGCTCATTTGCTTGAAATAAGCAGTGCATTTTTCCAATTAAACACTGTTAGTTACTCAATATTAATACACAAAACTGCCAGAAATTTATTAACAGTTTCTACTGGGATGGCAGTTACATGCTCTTCTACGTCAAAGCAATAGGACAGACTTCTCCCCCAGAACTGGCACAGATTAATATAGAGGACAGATTAAAGTGGGAGAAGGATCAATTTTGAAATTAAAATTCCTGAGTTCAAATACCAGTCCCACTCACTTATATGACTTCACAAAACTTTATCTTAACTTCAGTTTCTACATTTGTAGTCCCACTCATGTCACAGAAGTATTGCATAAATTAACTCTATATACCTGGTACGTTGAATAGAGCTCAATAAATAATAGTTTCTATCTTGATGTTCAAGCAGAAGGAAAGGGCATCCCCAGCAAGAGTAAAAATTTTCCCCAAACCAAATTCTATTAGTTACAGAGAATAAAGAAACTCATTTTATCTTTTTCATTTATATATCAATATAAGATGTATCTCTAACTCAAGTACTCAGATATCTAAGAATGTTCTTAAAACATTTAAATGTAATAATGCTTTTTTCTCAATAATTAGCAGCACTTCATTATTGACTCATTTGATTTGTAATTTACTAGGAACTTTTTCTCGCTTCCAAGTAGTCTTTTCTCCCATTCTTTACCAAAGAGTTTGTACATCCACCAACTATCAACAAAAAAGCATTTACCTCATTATAGAAGATGGGTGCTGGATACATAGGGAATCATTATACTATTCTTATACTTTTGTATTTGTTTGAAATTTTCCATTATAAAAGGTTAAACCAAAAAAAAAATTTGTCTGGTTGTAGTTATTCTATCTCTCAGTACACTACTTGGAGTATTTCCCAGTCAATTTTGTTTCTGATGACAGATTGATAATAATTTGTCATTATCACAGTGAAGTAAGGTCTATTCCTTCTTCTCACACCATCATTAATTTAATGTAAAACATATCCATCATAATATGAATTTAGTCTTCCAAAAATCAACTACTGTACCATAAGGTACTAGGGCAAACCATTAATAATAATTATACAAGTTAGAAGTCATAGTATCTAATTATAAAATACATTTGATGCATTCAAAAATTTTACTCTTAATTTAAGCATCTCTGATATGATTTGCTCACCCATTTTGGTTCCATTTGAAAGCAAAGTATTGCAGCTATAGGACTTTACAAATACAGATACAAACACAACCAACTGATAAGAAGATAAGAAATTAGTAAAGATGAAAGATAAGTTTAAGAATTAAGTGAGCTAATTATTAACCCAAGTTTTTTTTTTTTTAAAGATATTAATGAACCAACAAGTGCGAAATGAAGCTAAACAAACAAAAAATACTCTGGATGATCATCGTCACTATTAAAATTTTTAAGAGAGCATCATAAATCAGAAACTGTCCTAAGTACCTTATATTTACTTATTTTTTTTAACATCTTTATTGGAGTATAATTGCTTTACAATGGTGTGTTAGTTTCTGCTGTATAACAAAGTGAGTCAGCTATATGTATACATATATCCCCATATCCCCTCCCTCTTGCGTCTCCCTTCCACACTCCCTATCCCACCCGTCTAGGTGGTCACAAAGCACCAAGCTGATCTCCCTGTGCTATGCGGCTGCTTCCCACTAGCTATCTATTTTACATTTGGTAGTGTATATATGTCAGTGCTACTCTCTCACTTCATCCCAGCTTACCCTTCCCCCTCCCCTTATCCTCAAGTCCATTCTCCACATCTTCATTCCTGTCCTGCCCCTAGGTTCATCAGAACCATATATTTTTTCTAGATTCCATATATATGTGTTAGCATACGGTATTTGTTTTTCTCTTTCTGACTTACTTACTCTGTATGACAGACTCTAGGTCCATCCACCTCACTACAAATAACTCAATTTTACTTTTTATTATGGCTGAGTAATATTCCATTGTTCATATGTGCCACATCTTCTTTATCCATTCATCTGTTGAAGGACACTTAGGTTGCTTCCATGTCCTGGCTATTGTAAATAGTGCCGTATATTTATTTTCTAATCAACTGAATCCTCACAACCCCAAAGTAGAAGTGATTTGTACAGAGTCTCAGCAAGGAAGTGACAGAGCCAAGATTCCAAACTAGAATTAGTCAGTGTCCACTTACAAAAGAATAAGATGTTCAACTGCGAAGGAATCAAAAAAAGGATTCAGGAATTAACTGACTGTCTGTAACAGAATGAAGGCTTAGACAACTGAAGATAATAAATTATCAGAGCCTAAGGCAGGACACAGGATTACCAAGAATGCATTTCTGATGAATATACATGTAATAATATCACTAAAAGAAACTTTCCTACCTAAGCTCTCGATTCCTCCTCTATACTCACATTCACGGGTATCTAGGCAAACACTTTTTAAATTATTCTGAGAAACTATGGCATAGAAAGGTTAAGTACACAAATGAAAACAATCTTAGAAACTGCAAACATTTACCATACAAGAAAATGCACCATTATTTACAGAAAATAATGACTAAGAAAGTAAACTGTAAATGAAAAGAAATGAATAACTCTAATACATGGAGAGAATATAGAGGAAGAAAAAACTTAAAGTAAAAGAAGTAACAAGAATTTCAAGCCTTCTCCATTTGCAAAATAGTTGCTTTTGGTTCTAATTCCTCATATTTAATATATATTAATATTTTACAGTGCAAAAGGACCATGTAACAAAGACAAAAATTATATAATGTACCTAAGATTATGAAATATTACGCCATCTTGTGGTAACAAATGAAAAATGCAACTTAAAGCAAGCAACACTGAAAGCTATGCTCTACAGAATTACCATGCTATTACCAGTGTTAATTATCATTGTAATTTAAAAGATAAATCAGATGTTCACATGACATTCTTCATTTGGAAAACTGAATAGTTTTTCTATTGTAACTTACTTACAAAGTAACAGGAATATTTTCCCATGATCTTTCTGCTTCAAGTTTATCTAATGAACAAGGACTGTCATCCTTCTTCATAGACTTCGGTAATTCTTCAGTACAATGCTCTAGATTTCTCTTGGCCTTCAGGATAAGCAATTCAATTCTGTCACCTAATTTAAAAGATCACATTAATTCTTTAAGAAAAGAAATAAATGCAAAGCACAGCAAAACCTCACAAAGGCAACAAGAATTCAGATAATTTGGAATATACACATATCTGTAACAGCAAGCTATGTTAAAATGTGACATCTGGGGCTTCCCTGGTGGCGCAGTGGTTGAGAGTCCGCCTGCCGATGCAGGGGACATGGGTTCGTGCCCCGGTCCGGGAAGATCCCACATGCCGCGGAGCAGCTGGGCCCGTGAGCCATGGCCGCTGAGCCTGTGTCCGGAGCCTGTGCTCCGCAACGGGAGAGGCCACAACGGTGAGAGACCCGCATACCGCAAAAAAAAAAAAAAAATGTGACCTCTGTTGTGACATAAAGAAAAAAAGAAAAGACATTTTCCAGTCACAAAATGCTACGTAAATGAAGACCATAAGAGTTCAAAATAGATATATCACTTGATGGTTACATCAAGAATATGACATAAAAACTCCTAGATGTGAGGTCAAATTTACAGCACTTTCTTTGGTTCTTAAAACAACAACAAAACAAAACAATTACCACTGAATGGCTTTTTGGATCCTGGGAGAAGTGGATTGTCACACTGACATTGGCTATGTTCAGAATCACATTCATATTCATTAACTAATCCTTTATCATCACTCAAGGAATGTGAACTGTTTGACGGTTCAAAAGAATATTCAAAACAATCTAATTTATTCATTAGCTGAGAAGTTCTTTGTGCCTGGTAACTATGCCTAGGGGAACAGTGATCTTCTTTAAATATTTGATAAATCCTTTGACTATTTGTATCGGGCAGCAAGTCTTGATTGTAGAGCCAGAGTGGGTATTTGAAATCCGGTATACTCGTTATCCCTGAAACATTAAGGTCAGACTTCTGGCTAGTGAGCCATCTTGGGTAATTCTTTTCAAGTTTGTGTTCTGGACTGTCCCTAAAAGATGATTTCTTGTTAAAAGATAAAGATGGTACAGAAACACATTTATTAACCTTATTCACAAGTTTTGGGTTTTTCAGCCTACCACACTGCTTTCCTTTTACATTTGTGTATACAACCGGGGTGACTAAGTTATCCTTGCCCAGGAGAGTGGCTGGTTCTTGAAAATTTTGATTCTTTTCACTGTTGGATGAACTCAGTCTTCCAGTATGTTTTTTGCTTTTCTTGCTAATTCCATGACCTGCTCCAACATAAGTGAAAGAAAATGATCCATCTGCTGGAAGTTTTAATAGATCATCAGTTGTTAGGCTAATGGAGTCCATGTCATTAATAGTCTGTCCTCTACAGGATAAGGACAAATCTTTTTTGTCATCAAGATTTTCAAAAGCTGAAAAACAAAGCATAGTTCTGTTTACCTTCCTGTATCACATATAAAAATACTTTATAATATTCAACAGTAAATGAAAATTAAGAATTAAGAATCATGTTTGCCATTTTCCCTTCTGGAATATATTCTCCACTTCTAAGAGCAGAATGTAACCTTTTTCCACACTAGGGGCCATTCTGTAAGTGCTCAGTAAAGTGTTAACTGGATTATCAACAGATGCATTTTCCAAACTTGTATTCATGGAAACCAAGGAAAAACCCTTAACATCTTGTGAATATTACTGTCCTACAGAATACAGATCAGGAAGACTAACATAGCCCTAGCCCATCAATTGGAACTGATCAAGTATAAATTCTGAAAGGCTGAGATTTGTTTTAAGTCATTAAGCTAGTTAATGGAAGCTAGAACCACCAAGTCAATGCTATTTCTGTTATGCTATAATAGAACGGCTTAAGGGTTTAGGATCAGCCATCTACTATTATTAGTTACATTTCATGAGCTTCTCCTCTAAGGTCAAAAGGGGATCTTACCTGAAAACCCCTGAGAACCAGAAAATTACAGAATCATTTAAGAAATATAACCAGATCTCAATATTACAAGTCATTTTTACCCCAAAAGAAGCATTTAGTTTTCCAAGGCTACAATACATCTCTCAAAATGCTTTAAATCAGTAGGCAAAAAGAAAACAAAGAATAAAGCATACCATTCTTTGGTTTATAAACATAGTTGGAGAATTCTGGCATATTAGCAGAACATTTATCGATGTTAATCTTTCCAGTGCTTGCACCAAGATACATACGGCTTAGGTCAAAATCATCAATATAGGCCTGTAGAGCCTGAGATGCAGAACTGTACAGTCTATCCTTATACTGAAAAGAGCCATCAGAGTTAGAGGAATTACTACCACTCAGGTTGCAGCTTGCTAACAGAGAAGATACTGAAGATTCCCGAGAACAAACTCTGCGCTTTGTATTTAATTTTGCCATGGCTTCCTCAAAATGGGTTATTTCCACTCATTTCTCTTAGAAACAACTGTAATACAAAAACAAAAGGTTAAAGTTCCAATTAAAAGGAATAATAGCTATACACAGAGAAATTACTAAATCTGTAAACGTTTTATAACTTTCTTTAAAAAATAAAATCCATTATCTATAAATTATTTTTAGGTAATGCACATTATAGATTATCTGTTTTAATTACTGTGTATTCCTTCATCATCAATTTAGAAAACATTTATTGATCACCTATTATGTGCCTGGAATTATGTATACAAAAATCATCTAAGACTATGTATAGAAAGTACCAAGGGAAGAATACTCACTTTTTTTTTAAAGTCCTAAAAACTACGATGTACAGTCTTTTCTTATGCTGATATAGGCTATGACATCACAATACCTAACATTCCCCTATACAAAATATTTTTCAATTCTTAAGCCTACCACCACGCACTGCACATAGTAAGTGCTTGATAAATTTGTAAAAGGCATCAAATGACGTAGCTGAAACAAGAAGGAACAATGGAGAATACCCACCTTCAACATTTTAAATGCCAATTTGTAACTTTAGCCAACCCCTTCCCCCAAGACTTGAGAAAACAAAACAATTTACAATATTCATTTATAAAGAAATAAACTGCAAGTCTTACCATATAATGAGCTAGCAAAATGTTCTTTTCCTAAAATAACACTGTCAATAATCATTTTCTGACATTCATTTTTGATACTATCCTCATTATTTTCAATTCTTATGTAAAACGGATTCAGCCCACCTCTCTTTCAAAGGAGGCAATAGTTTGGAAATTGCTTTAATGTATTCATCTGTTTTTCCATTATTAAAATTGAGAGAATTCCAGTCTACCTTAATATAGCAACAATAGGATCTATATTTGAAAACCTAAGAAATAACAGAGTGAACAGGTACTACTTCAGTAAATAATGTGACATTCTTTTAGAATTAAATCAATGGATTTTCTGAAGTAAAAATGAAAGCTTAATGTCTAGGACTTAACACGTGCTATGATGTTATAAAATTAATGTTTAATTTTTGGCTATAATTTTTGGAATGTTAAAGTTTTAACAACTTTTAATGTAATCTTAATAACTGTCAAATTTGACTTTAAAATACTGAGAAAGTTTTCCGTTTATGAAGAAAAGAGTAAAAGGTCAGAGCTGACACTAGTCAGTGCAAGGCAGCAGCAGAATATAAGATAATGGTTATTTAGCCTCTGCTTTCCCTGAATGCTGTGATGCTATTGGTATACCTCTAAAGAATGGCTAGGCCAAGTCAGCTCTGCCCTTTCTTCACCCCTCTCACTAATGAATTTAACTTTTCTCAAGTAAATATTGCTTGGATAACAAACTTGACCAAACGTTTCCTCCCTTATTCCAACACAGAACAGGTTACCGATTTTATAATTTATTTTACAAAATCTTGAAAACGAAAACAAAACCCTAAAAAGGAAAGCTGTTGGATTACAGTTCTCAGTAAGTGGGTAATAACATTTATTTTAATTCACAAAAGGCAAAAAGAAAATCCACAACTGAATTTTTATTGTGCAGTTTCCAAAAGTACACCAAAGAAGAAAGAAAAGTTTAATCAACTCCTATGCACCCATCATCCTGCTTCAACTACCAACACGACGAAACTCTATCCACCCACTTCTCCTCACTTCTGCCACAGAATTATCTGGAAGCAAATTCCCTGCATCTTACCATTTCTTCCGTTAACACTTCCGGGTGTATCTCCAAAAGGAAATCCATCATTCCGACGAACAGAACGTTAGCACGAGTGGCCAGAGATCTCTACTACCTTTCATTCAAAAACAGAACGTAGAGCGTTAAATTACCAATGAGAATAGCTCACAGGAAATGAAGAACAACTCTTAGAAATAACAGCTCTGCTTTATGTTATGAAAATGAACATGTGCTTGTTCTGCAGCAAAAAGACAAGAATTAATGACCCTGGAAAGCGAAGATCGCTGGCGCCCCTGCAGCGGAGCATCTTCGGCTTCAAAGCTTCCGCCCTTAACTAGGAAACACCCCCCTCGGGGATTCCAGCACCCACCCACCCATCCCCCACCGCAGTCCCAGACACAGGCTTCTCACAAACCATTGATCAGACAACAAGAGCGAGCAGCCAGTTTTGCCGAGGTGACGGCCCCTAAAGCCCAAGACCCTGCCTCCCCGCCCGCTTCAATCGCCGACAGCGCCTCGAGGTCCAGGTCAGGTCCTCTCCTTCCCGTTCCGCGACCCTCCCCCTAAAGTTGCCCGCTTTCCACCGGGACTCTCATCCCGCCCCCTCCCTCGGGAGACAGCCCACCCCTCCCCTCGGGCTGTCAAAGGATGAGACGCCTTTCGAAAACACACGCCCTTTTCCGGCCAAACTCACTGACGAAGGCCTGGAAAGAGAGAAAAGCGCACCCGTCCTCAATTCTCCACCCAAAGCCCTGTCCTGCCACCCGACGGGAGACGTGACAAAGCACCCAGACCCGGACGCCGCCCGGCCTCAGGTTCCGCTAGCTCGCAGGCTCCTCCGCCGTCACAGCCGAGCGCGGAGCCCGCGCTCCCTTTCAAACTGACCCAAATGGCGCTGGCTTGCGGTGCGCATGCGTGGCGCTCGGGGGCGGGGGCTAGCAGGGCGAGGGGCAGGGGGAGGGGCGGGGCGTTAGGTCGCTCTCCCTGCTGGGAAGAGTAGTTTCTCCCTCCTGGTCTTTCTTGGGCGGGGAGGTTCTGAACTACCTCCGCGTCGATACCCCGCGTGCCTTCCCCACCTCGGTCACGGTTCTGCGCGGCCGGTCTGCGCATATGACAGGCTGAGCTGCCTTCGGCCAGTTTCCCGGGGCTTCGAGACGGGACGGGGCGGGGATGGGGACCTGGGGCCCCGGCGGCTGCCGTTTCGGTCGCTGAGAGCCAGCCCTACAGCCACAGTCCTTCCAACACGCTCGGCCTCTCCGCTTTCAGAGCACCCCCTCCCCGGATGAGACACCGACTCGGCCGGGGGGGTCAGATCCCCCGACCACTTTTTTCCCTCCTCTTCAGGGCCTTCCCCTTCCCATCCCTGAGCCCGGCCTTCTTGGGTTTCCAGCCGGCCCCTCACCCTCAAAGCAGACGCGGGATTGGAGGAGGGAGTTTGGCCAGGGATGGGACTTAACAAACTCCTTGGGGACCTTGATTCCCAGGGAACAATGGCAGTGACCCAGCACGGATTGGGAACCCAGTCAGGCAGCCCAGAAACAGGGAGATTATACAAACAGATGTAAAGACCCACTTAACAACATGTGTGAACCTGTCTACAAGGCTGGGACGGGATATGAGTTGCGAAGAATTCAGCTTCAACCGAGTGGTGTATCGGAAAAAGATGCCATCTCAGTGTTGGTTTGTGTTTATTTTCCACTGACCCTATGGGTGAAGATATCCTTGACCATTACTCCATCTGAATATGTTCCAGCTCATCCGATGTTACATCACCAGGTGATACAACTGTAGTCTTGCTGTTTGCTCTTTTCTTCTCTTCACCCTCTCTAGCCCACTAAGCTTAACCTTCCCTTTTTTCCTTGGCAAATGAAAAAGTCCAGAAGCTACAAAATTTAGTTGAGTGGTTCAATTAAACACATGTTTATTTTGGCAGTAAGTAGTGCTAGTGATTTGAAAATGAGTAAGACAAAGTCCCTGCAGGAAGTTTACATGCTAGTGGTTTGTTCCAAAAATCTGCAATTTCTTGAGCCTTCAGTATCAAGTATGTTGCTGGTAGGAAATAAAGAACCGTGTTATATATGCTGGGACAAGCCCAGGTCAGGGACCAGCCAGGATTGTTAATGGCGTGACCTTAAAAACTTCGACGTTTTTATCCACATTCCACGTAAGTATCTTTTTAACCTATTCTTTTAAAAGATAATTTCTTAAAGGTTCTTTTTCATTAACATTATCTTTAATGTATCTCTTACTACGTTTTTCCTTCATTGAGGAAAGATATATCAAATGTTTCCAAATGAGTAAATAAAGTATAAATAAAGGACACTGAGAAAATATTAAGGAAATTATCAAATATATTTACCTAATTCATGGATCAAAATAATTCTACTTCCACTTCATTCCTTCACAGGTTGAAAGCTATGGAGATCTCCACAAGGATTTGGAGAAGAGTCCTAATAATTATTAAAATTCTGGACTAGATCTACTAGGAAAGGTGAAGTAACCATGAGTCTACTAGGAAGGAGAAATTATCATGGTTTACTAATGCTTTTCAAATATACATGTCAACTACGTGCTGTGCCTTGGCAGAGAACTAAACACGAGAAAATAGATTTATGATCCCACCTAAAGGCCTTTAGGTGAGAACTAAGGAAGACGTGTGCTGATAATTAAACTTTAAGAAGATTTATTCAGGCAGGTCTTAGGAGAGTTTTTTTTTAAGGTAGATGTAAATGTGTCCATTTTAAGAAAAAAAACTAACTTTTTGATCACCAAGAAGGGGCCTGACACTGTTTCAATCACTTCTACATATATTAACTCACTTAATCCTTACAATGACCCCATGAGATAGGTATTACTATCCCCAATCTATAGAAGTGAAAATTAAAGTTCAAAGTTTAAGTAGTTTACTCAGAATGATAAAGCTGGTGGTGAGTGGCAAAACCAAGATTTGAATCCAGCTCTGTGTTGTCATATTCTTTCCACCACACCAGCCAGCTTCCCTTAATTGAAAACTGGGTGATGGGCCAAGGGACCAATGAGACTTCACCTTCCTGAGCTCATTCAAAGCAGAAACAGCATCTTACTCAACCTTTTTTGCCACATCTACCACAATATCTAACCCTTAGCAAGGATTCAGTAAATGTGTTTGAGTTGAATTGATGTGAATTTGATCCTCTCTGAAGAGGTAACATTTAAGCAAAGACACCAATGAAGAGGAGTCAGTCCTCTGAACATATTGGGGAAGAACATTAAAAACATAGAGAACAGCAAGTACAAAGACCCTGAGGTAGGAAGTTGCTTGGTTGTATTTGGGGAACAGCCAGGAGGTCAGTATGAGTGGAGCTAAGTGGGAGAGAAGGAGACAGGTAGGAATTGTCTTTGGAGAAGAAGGCAGGGGTCAGATCATTTAGTGCCACTGCCACTCACTTTAAAAAGATGAATTCCCAGTAACACATGATCAACAGATTATGCTGCTTTACAAGAGAAAGGAAGCATGATTTAGCTGTTAGAAATAACAATTTATTGAATAACTATTATGTGCCAGGCAAAGGGGTAAGACATTTAAGTGCATTATTTCATTTAATCCTCATATCAGTTCTACCAGGTTAGGTATTGTCCCAGCTTTACAACTTGAGAAAATGAGGAAAGAGAAATATGAAATAACATGGTTCACAATTAGTCTGTGGCAGAGACAGGATTTGACCCAGGTCTCTTTGACTCCAAAGCCAAAGCCTGCTCTTTTTACTATATCACATTTTCTCACTTGAAAGACTATGAATAAAAAGGAAGAGATTCATGCATGCATGCATTCCAAAAGTAGTTATTGTTCATTGCTATGTGACAGACATAGAAATAGTATTAAAATGTAACACAGCATTTTAAAAAATTTTGTATGATTACATTCTCGTCAGTCATTTGTTTTTAAAACTTTGCAGGTAGATGGACTATAAGGCACTTGTCCAACAAACTGCTCAAGAAATTTTAGGTTACTATCAAGATATATCAGGCTGGAAAGTGGTTAAGACTTCAGTAAGAAGAGAAGTTAAATATGTTTCAAGAGTTTGTTTTTTAATGAGAAACAATTCATTGCAAAGACATTTAAAAAAATATTTTCTTCTACAAACCAAAAAAAAGTTTTTACGTTTGCTTTATTTTTTGTTTTTCATTTTTTCTGTATCTGACAGTTAATTTATTTGTGGATTTTTATTCCCCTTTGAGAAAAAGATAACTGTTTCCAGCAAGGCTTCTAAGAAATTCCATGGAAATCTGTAAGTACAATCTCCTATTTACAATCATTGTTTTGAATTCAATGACATTGATGTATCTAGAGTTCAATGCTACTTCATTAGCTATAAAACGTTATTTGATAGTGAACAGGAAGTAGAAATTAATTATAAAGTCACTTGTTTGAAACGTAAAATTAATAAAATGAGCAATATGTACCATCTAATTTCCAAATCGGAAGACAATCAGAAAAGAAAATCACTTCTAGTGAATAATTCACTAAGATAGGAAATTTCCACTTCAAGAAATAATTGCTATAAAATTAGATTGATATTTTCTTTCTAACAGTATTTCGTGGTCTTTTAAAACTTCACCTTTCCATTAAATGAACCACTTAAAAATAAAGTTTATTTTCCCAATATATTCCTCTTGCTAACATATATAATTTATTCTGTAAGCTGCTTTTAAGGATATTTTTGAGGATCCTGTTATTTCAGATACAAGTACTCTAAGGGAAATTGTGCTGACATCTTTAACCTTCTTTTTAAGAGTTGTTCCTTTGTTGCTCGTGATATCACATTAATGCCATCAGATCATCATATGCTATTGAGAAAACCAAATATTATTTAGTTTATTTTTGAGGGGTAGGGGTCCACTCCTTCTTTTCACTACCCTGTTTTGTGCTTATTGCTCTTTTTTTCATCTGACTATAATTATCTATCTTGTGTTTCATTTCAATTTTTTTACTGTAGGACAAAGCTGGTATACTTTCTCCTATTCATTTTAATAATTATCAGGAAGGTAATCCCTACCTTTGTTATCTAAATAATTAATGATTCTAATAGTGGCACTTGAAAAAATAGATTGAGCAGGGAGTGGGTAACGTCAAGCCCAGGCACACTATGGGAATAAACTTTTGGATGTTGTAGTTTTTTGGTGCCTTCCAGGTCAGACCAGTGTGGACAGCAACCTATGCATCAAAGAAACCTTGGAAGGTATTTATTCTACAAATACTTGCTGGGTACTTTTATACAAGGTGCTCTACACAATGCCTAGAGCCATTCAAAAAATAGCCTCAATAAGGCTGTTTTAAAGCTTTATTCAAATTTTTCATCAACGATATTGTACTCTTACATGCCATACTATGCAGACAAAAAAAATTGAAACTTTTTGCACTTGCTTTAAGAGAAATTTATATGCACTGCATACTAGTTTATTTATTAATACACAGTAATATCTTATCCCAAATCTTAGTAATTTAACAGACACTGTCTCATGGTTTATGTCATCAGGAATCCAGGTGTAGCTTAGCTTGGTGCCTGTGCCTCAAGGATTCTCACAAGGCTGCAGTCACGGTGTGGTCTGGGGCTTAGGTCGCATCTGAAGGCAGCTCTGCTTCCAAGCTCACTTACACAGTCACCGGCAGTCAGTTCTTCGTGGGCTTGTTAGACTGGGGACCTCAGCTACTTGCCAGCTCTAGGCTGGAAGCCTTCCTCAGTTCTTGACGTATGGGCCTCTCCATAGGGCTATTCACAAATGCCAGTTTGCCTCCCTCAGAGGGAGGGATTTAGGAGAGAGTCAAAGAAAGAGCAAACAAGATAGAAGCCAGGGTCTTTCTGTAACCTAATCTTGGAAGGGACCACCCCCCCATCATTTTGGCAGTATTCAGTTTATTAGAAGTGAATCACTAGATCCAACCCTGACTCAGGGGAAGGGGATTACATAAGTGTGTCAATACCAAGAAGTGGAGATCACTGGGGGCCATTTTAGAGGCTGCCTATCACACGATGATTTTGGCAAACTCTCTTTTAATTCTTTTTTACAGTTGAACTATCATCCAATAAATATCAAGCACAGCTTCAAAATTAAGACTGCTAGAAGATACACAAACCTCAATTTTGCATGCTTCTTTTGTCAAGCACAGCTCACTGATCCTTCTAAGTTTAGCATGTTTATGTACAGAAGGAGAGTGTGACTGGAGCAGTTAATATTTTTCAAAATGTCTATATTATTCTAAATCAGCTGGGGCAGTTATTTAGGTTCTTCCAAAGGAAATCAATCTGAACATGTTGATCAGGTTGGTCTGCCTCAGTCGAAACGTTTACCTCCCCCAGCTTGGAATGAGAAGAAGGTGAGATTGCCGTCAAATAAATCAAGGGAAAAAGCTAGGGAAGCTTAAAATTTTCCAGTACTTCAAGCTTCATAGTTTTATTTATAGGGTTATAAATAATCAAAGCAAGAAACATATGCATGTTAATTTAGACTGGACAACCAAGTGTAAACATTGCACACTTTGGGGATATGTAGCATGGTCTAATATGGTTTGCCAAGCTAGTGTCTGGGAGAAATTATCCTTCAAAATGCCCTGTGGGAAAAATGGGTTGCATTGTCAAGTTTTTCAAAACACTCTAGACTATTTTCTCTTCTCTAAGGTTCGGAGAAGTCCTAAAGTAAAGACATCTGTCAAACTGTAATTCAGACTCTTCCAAATGTTTTCAACAAAGAACATGCTTGCAAAACATTGACCTAGATAGATAATGGGTCACTCATCTCAGATTTGGATTCTAATAGAAGCTCTAATTGACTAGGTATGTACAGAGAGAAGTGATTTATTTTTCATTATCTCCCTACTATCATTCTCTCGCATCTCATGGATTATTTCAGTAACTTCCTAGTGGATTCCTCATATATACCTTTACTCAACTACATCCTATTCTTCACACAATGGTTAAAGTAGATTTTTGAAATATAATTCAGTGTTGCTCCCCTGCCTAAACTCTTCTAAAGGCTTTATTATGCTCTGCAAGGCACTATCTGGCCCCCACCTACCTCTCTGACCTCTCCTACCACTGCATCTTTGCTCTCCTTATGCTACAGCCACGTAGGACTACTGTTGGCACGAATGCACATCTCAGAGCCTTCGTAGTTGCTCTTTTCTTGCCTAGCGTGCTCTTCACCCAAATGAAGGCTGATGTCATTTTTGTTTTCAAGATCTCAGCTTCATTGCTTCTCTTCAGAGTGACCTTCCTGGCCAATTGGTCAAAGTTCTCAAATACGCCAAACCACTGTTTACTACCCTATTCTGCTGTTACCTTCTTCATAGCATCTATCACTAGATGAAATTTATCTTCTTCATTTGTTGTCTTATTTATTACGTCTCTCTTATTAGAATATAAACTTGAGAATAGGAACTTGAACAAGAAGCAGACTAGAAATAAACTCTTGTTCATCGTAGTATCCCTAACACCAGAACAGTGTCTGTCACATAAACACTTAATAAATATTTCCTGAATGAATTTATGGACTTTAGTTATGTTATATTGGCTGCCAAATAGAAAGAATTTAAACATATTTGTTTCCCTTATAACTACAGAACAACAACAACAAAACCTGAAGATATTTTCTCAGCACTTTCACCTTTTCTTATTAATTTCCCACCCAAAAAGCTCCTTTTGTGGTTAGCTTTGAGCACTTGCCTATATGCATGAGAAGGGGGCCAGTTCTTTGGTTGGAATTTTTTTCCTTTCTACCCTCAAGAGATGAAATACAGACCTACCAGCACACAGTTCAGCTGACACATTCCCCTATGTTCCCTATTAATTCTCCTATTAATCTACTGTATGTCACACAGTAAGCTAAATAATTTTATTTTTAAATTTAACCCATATATCCCACAAATACTTTCTATTGCCTGTTGTTTTTCCTGTGTATAGATCACACTTTCCATGTTTCTCTGCATGCATGCCTCACAGTTTTCTTGAAAACTGGACATTTTAGGGAATTCCCTGGAGGTCCAGTGGTTAGGACTCTGCACTTGCACTGCCGAGGACGCAGGTTCGATCCCTGGTCGGGGAACTGAGATCCTGCATGCTGCATGGCTCGGCCAAAATCAATCAATTTTTTTTTTTAATCCTTAAAAAAAAAGAAAACTGAACATTTTAGGTAATATAGCAACTCTGGATACAGATCCCACCCACTCACCCAGGGCTTCTTATTGCTTGGGCATTTATTTGTTTAGTGATTTGTCTGGACTAATTCCATGAAGTCTGTTCCCCCCCCCGCCCCCCCAGTCTGCAGCCTCAGATATACCTGCCCTGATTTTTGTCCTTGTTTTTATCTCTCAGCCTGGCATCCTATAGGTCATCCCTAGGTTAACACAAGCCATTACTGGTCACAAGTTGTGCTTAGCACCCAAAGCCAGTAAGGTTTTTACTGTCAATTCTGTGTGTGGCTTGGAAACTGTTTTCACAGTTCAGGGAGTTTTATGGTTTTGCCTTGCATGTAGCCAGGGGGCCGGTAGCTTGGAAGTTGTGTCACCAGTCATTCCCCAGAGGACATAGCCTTGGGGTGCACACATTCTTCCAAACCACCAGCGATGAGTATGATTTTATTTTAAAGTGGTCAGAATAGCTTATTGCTCAGTCAGTGATGACTCAGAGATTATGCTTAAGTCTCTTGAGCCAGTAAGACTTCAGCCCTTCGCTACTTAATCTGTGTATGGCTTGGGGAATGCTTGCAAGTCAGTGAAGCCACATATTGGACTGATTGCTCCTAAGTAGGGGCAGCCTAGCATATCCAGCGTGATTTGTCTGAGTAAGGACAGCCTAGTACAAAGCTCCCATTGCTTCTCGGTTAGGGACAGCCTGGTACATCACTCTGATTTCTCCTGAGTGGGCAACCTCGTATAACTAGTCTCATTACTCTGATTAAGGGCAGCCTAACATTCACTCTGACTGCTCTGAGTAGGGACCTATGCACTAATACACTGAAGCCAAGTAACACTTCTACTCCATGAGCAAGTGGGTAGCATAGGGGAAGGATGGTACCATGACTTTCTCAGTTTGCTCCTGTTATTCTAGGGGTGAGGGGCAATTTAGGCCCCAGGATTCACAGCCTACTGTGCCTTAGGCAAAGCCCTCACCCTACCAGTGAGATCAGGGTGTCAGGAAACCCTAGTCTTCTGAGCAGTGCATGCGGGGAATAGAGCTTCTACAACATGAGCTGAGAGTTTCGGTGATGAGAGATGTCAGTGTCCTGCTGATCCCAGGATGAAACCATAGCCCTAGCCTGGATCTCGTGGGGAGAGGGAGCCTCTGTCTTCTAGTCTGCACCCAGCTGGAGCAGAGCTACCATAGAGGGAGGGGGGTGGCTGGAAGGAGGTTGTGGCTCAAATGCTACAGACTCTGACTTTTCCTACCTAGATTTAGTAGATTTTCTTGAATAAATGTTTCTTCATTTCCTGTGTGCTGTTAGGTCAATTTCTAGGGAATTTAAGTAGTTTTTAAAAGTAATGTTCACCAGTTCAATGACTGTAGAAGAGGGTTTCCTTAGCTCCTCACATAGCCACTCTGGAAGTCCCACTCCCAACTCTAATTATCACATAGGAAATGCCAAGAATAAGATCACTAAAAGCCTATCATCTTACAGGTGCTTCCCCAGGTTTATAATTTCTAGTATGTAAAAACAGGCACTTTCCACTGTTTTTCTCCTCCCTTACCCTCCTAGTTTACTGTTCAGCAGTACTCATTCACAGAAGCCATAAAAGGCTATAAAATGATTTAGCGATGCACGCTCAAATTAGCATGTTGAAACAAATGCACATTTACTAAAAGGTGTTCATTGCTTCATGAAATGATGATCTGTAAGAAACATAATTTCATGTATCAATTATCCCACATACCAGCTAAAGCTTGTCAGAAACTGTGAGAGACAAGAGAGAATAATTAAAATATTTTTAATTTGACTTGGTCACTTTATTCATAATGAGCATGAAGCTTTATTATAGATCTTAGTAAAATATCCAAAGAACCAATCATTTTAATGATCAATAGATATAAAAATATAGTTCTTAGATTCAAATATGACAAAATTGATATCTCTGAAGAGTCTTGAACACAGTAGATACTGAATTGCTCATTCAGTGATAGATTCAATTATTCAAGACATAGAGATGTTTTATGTTTTCAAAGAGGCATGATATTTACATATTTTTTAAAAGCCAGTAACTCCAATACACCTCTAACTAGTGAATTAAGATATATTTTTTTAAAGATAGATTTTATTCATTTTTTAAAATTTGGTTTATTTTTGGCTGCGTTGGGTCTTCGTTGCTGCCCACGGGCTTTCTCTAGTTGCGGCGAGCGGGGGCTACTCTTTGTTGAGGTGCGTGGGCTTCTCATTGCAGTGGCTTCTCTTGTTGTGGAGCACGGGCTCTAGGCGCACGGGCTTCAGTAGTTGTGGCATGCAGGCTCAGTAGTTGTGGCTCGCGGGCTCTAGAGCACAGGCTCAGTAGTTGTGGCGCACGGGCTTAGTTGCTCCACGGTATGTGGGATCTTCCCGGACCTGGGCTTGAACCTGTGTCCCCTGCATTGGCAGGCGGATTCTTAACCACTGTGCCACCAGAGAAGGCCAAGGTAAGGTACTTTTTAACTAGTAACCTACCCTCTACCCAAGACACAACTTTAATTATATTTCATAATCTTATAGGAAGCAAAATAAATAATTTCTGCCTTGCAGTCATATAATACCAATAACTCAAACTTTTCTCACCTTTACAAATGACTGGAAAATGAACAATTAGCCATTGAGTAGACAGTCTAAACCAGGAGTTGGCAAGGTTCAGCAAGGTATCTAGACTTATTTAAAATGATGTTGTTCATTCATTATATTCAGTTATTCATTAATCACTTTCTAGGTGCTGGTAGTATAGTGGTGATCAAAACAAAATGCATATACTTGTAAAGCTTATAATCTTGACATTCTCAAGAAAAAAACCTCTTAAAGTTAATTTTTCATTATTTTATCCAGCAGATTTGCTCCTCAAGGAGTTTTTAGTCTTTGTAAGAGAGAAAAGTACATAAATACCTATAATACAAGGCAGAGTGGGATGACTATCATAAAAGACTCAATGTATGTGAAATAATAATGGCTAACATGTATTGAACAGTTAATACATGCCATGTACTATCCTGTAAACATATTAATTTATTCAGTCCTCATGACAGCCCTATGAGGTAAATATTACTCTCTCTACATATGAGAAACCCAAGACTTTGAATAAGTAACCTGCCTAAGGTCAGATAACTGGTAAGAGCTAGAATTTGAAAACAGGTGGGCTGACTCTATATGCTACTCTCCTAACATTTTAATTTTATTGCCTGTGTGTACTGGCAACTATGAAACATCAGCAAAATCAAATATTAAGTATCTCAGTGTAAAGAACTATGCAGATACAGGTGTAAAGTATTATTAGAATTATTACAAGCCAACCTCAATCAAGAGAGTTTTTAATAAGTTCCTGTCTCTTTTAGGGAGCTTCTTTCAAATGTCAGGGAGGCTCTGCAATAATATATGGGTATGATCAGGCCCTACACATGTGTGGAAACTTAATATGTAACAGATAAGGCATTACAAAAAAATGGAAAAGGATGAACTATTTATAATCAATTGTGCTAACATAAGTGATTATTTATATGTAAAAAGTAAAATTTGATGCTGACCTTACACTATACACAAATATCCATTCCAGGTAGATTAAAGTCCTAAATATGAATACAAACTATAAAATTGTAGAAGAAAATGTATGAAAGTAGCTTAATGATCTTGAAGTAGGGAAGGATATCTTGTAGAAGACATAAAAAAGCACAAACCATAATGGAAAATATTGGTCAATTTGACTATGGTAAAGTGAAACACTTCTGTACCAAAAGAAATAAGTGAAAAGGTAGGCTGTAGCCAGAGATATAATATTTGCAATATACATAATTAATAAAGGATTTTAATTAAAAATATAGAGAACTTCTATACTAAGCATTTAAAATATTATTCAAGAAGGATAGCTATCCATATGCATAAAATTTTAAAACAAAGTTTTGAAAGAAAAAAGCAAAATGCTTTTGTAAATTACATGTAATGTGTGTACTGTTACTTAAAGTTACAAATCGAAACTTCCTCTCCAAAATAGAAGAAACAAAGCAGCTGATGCCTAAATGTCCTGCATTTCAATATTGTCCATCCCTAATTTTATCATGAATAACGATGAAAGGGTTTGGGCAAACCTTCCAAAAAGAGCTTCAGCACATTATTCCCCTTCTTACCTTGATTTTTTTTTTTTTTGCTTTCTGTCTCTTCAACACTTAAACCATATAATAATTTTTTGATTGTATGTCTGAGTCTCTGCTAGGCTGAAGTATATATATAGTTAACCCTTAAAAAACACGGGTTTTAACTTCGTGGATTTTTTCTTGATAAATACATATTACAGTACCGCAGGGTCTGCAGTTGATTGAATCTTTGGATGTGGAACTGTGGATATGGAGGAACCACAGATACATAGATCCGACTCTAAAGTTATACACGGATTTTTGACTGCATGAGGCTCAGTACTGATAACTTTCATGTTGTTCAAGCGTCAACATAATAAATAGTAAATGTTTGATCACTCAGTCAATAAAAGAATGCTATTAAAAGATTAAGGGTAGTCATTATCAGTAAATATATAGTAAGTGCTTAATAAAAGATACCTAACTCGATGTTAGTTAGAAATACAAAAAGGTCAAAAGCTCTTTATCCTCAAAATTTACAATATAATTAGAGAACAGATTAATTAAAAAAAGCAATCTAGGGAGGTATATACAAACCCCTTAACAATAGTCTTGTGCTTAAATTTTAACTGTTTTATATCTGCCTTCTTTTTCAAAGGACCTGATAATTATTCAGGTTGTTTTGTCACTGTCTTCTATAGAGTTTAATAATAAGCTCTTAAAAACTTTGTAGATCTGAAGGAAGGAAACCTTACATACTAAGAAAATTTTAGGATATCTCACAGAGAAAACTAGGGACCAGTTGAGCTTTTAAAGAGAGACTAACATACAAAAAAATAGTCTAATGACTTACTTGTTTACCAAATCATAAAAACAAGGTTCAGAGGAAGAACTCTTCATAAATATAACAACTATTTTCTGTAATAATAGCATTTAGTTTTTACCTCACTTCCTCCAAAAATTTTAACTTTTTAGAGGTTTAAAATTTTGATTTTACCTAAACCTATCTCCTTAGTTTAGAAAGAATGATTAACAGAGAGAGAAAGTATGGCCAATATTATTCAGATTTCATTTTCATTTAACAACCTACTGCTAAATAGTGGGTTTTAATCCTGTTTTCTCACATTGTCCTAACTTCATTGGTTGTGATAGCCCAACCCAATTCTATTGATGGATTAACATAAAGGTTAGTTACTTCTCCAAATCTTGACATGTGAAAAATAAATGAAATTCAGAAGTCAATGTCTATAAATGGAGTTTAATTGTAACACAAGAGTGCCCATTATATATTGTCTGTGGCTGCTTCACTGATACACTAGCAAAGTTGAATAGTTGCAACATAGAACATGAAGCATGCAAAGCCTAAATTATTTACCATCTGGCCCTTTACTGAAAAGTTTGCTGACTACTGCTTTAGACCATATTACATCCTTCAATTAAGAATTAAGGCCACAAGATATTGCACAACCACACAAACTTCTCATCAGTTACTGTTGGCTTATGATAAATACAGTAGGTAAATGTTTATGAGAAAGAGTTTAGAAAAATTCTAAATGAAAGTAGCCCCTTTAAAAAGACAACTATAGAAACATTATAAACAAAATTTGTAGAAAAGTGAATTTTTAAATAATTTATATTAATTATTACAGTGCATATTTTTATAAACTGGCTACTTCCAATTGAATATTAGTATTTTTTTTTTTTTTTTTTTGCGGTACGCGGGCCTCTCACTGCCGTGGTCTCTCCCGTTGCAGAGCACAGGCTCCGGACGCGCAGGCTCAGTGGCCATGGCTCACGGGCCCAGCCGCTCCGCACATGTGGGATCTTCCCGGACCGGGGCACGAACCCGTGTCCCCTGCATCGGCAGGCGGACTCTCAACCACTGCGCCACCAGGGAAGCCCAAATATTAGTATTTTAAATTGCTGATATTACCTTCAAGTTTTCTTTACATTATTTGCTAAATTAGTGTGCTTTATACTGTGATAGCATTATATTTTCAACTTAGACTAAGCTTATTAAATTTTGAATTTTCTTTATTTTGTTAACTATAGATATCGTGTTGAAGGAATAATTCCAGAATCAACATCTAAACTATCTGATTTCCTCTACAAACCTGAAAACAGGGTCACATGGGACAAATCATTGAAAATGTACAGCATGGTACAAAAAATTGATTCGGTAGTTTACTGTTTAATATTGGACTTTCACTGTATGAGTACGCTTTTAGTTTTCTATCTTAGTGATTTGAGTTTATTAAATCTGTATTATGTGGACACTTTGTATTTTATAGGTTCAAATCAAGTTGAAATTTTTATAAAAAGCTTAAAACTTCCTTCTTTATTAGTCAAGAGTTCAATTCCAATTACCTTTATTCTGTTTTAAATGAATACCACATTCTGAACTTGGTCAGCTCTCCTGCAGATGTGTGCCTTCGGTTACTGAGGGGACTGAACTCATGGATTCACCTCCTCCATTAGGTGGAATAAAAAGATTAAGCATGCCTTGTTGATGGGAAGTCAGTAGATTTATCTTAGTCATAATACACTAGATAACAGGAACATCGTAGACACTTACTGTAAGGACTTAAGAACAAACAGCATGTGACTTTTTTAAAGAGTAAATGTGAAATAACATTATATTGTGGTTTTAGAAACACTTTCAAATACATTATCTCAGAAATGAAGAGGGAGAATAAAAACAGAAAAGAAAAATATAGGTAATGGACTAGAAATCTAAAGTCATAGAGGTGAGAGAAAGAAAGACAGAATGCAAGAGGCAAATAGGGCTTAAAAGGGGAGAGAAGATCAGGGTGAGGTGAGGGTAGAGTGAAAGCTCAGGAGGAGAAAAACATGAATGAAATGAGAAAGACTGTTAGCTGGTAGAAAGAAGGAGGAACAGGAAGAAGACAGGAGTGGGGTGAGGGATTCTGAACTCTGGTACAGCACAGTATAGGTCTGACACTTATTAAGACTGCTAGTATGTAAATTATACCTCATAAGCAGCTTTTAAAAATTGAGTCCTACTGTTTGGCTAATAATAACTTTATTAGAAGGAGCTGGTAAATGTGAATGTTGGAGTAATG
This sequence comes from Monodon monoceros, assembly GCF_005190385.1. Taxonomy (NCBI): domain Eukaryota; kingdom Metazoa; phylum Chordata; class Mammalia; order Artiodactyla; family Monodontidae; genus Monodon; species Monodon monoceros. The sequence continues at coordinate 19,505,144 of NW_021703765.1, forward strand.
CATACTTAAACAGTTGCATTTGTAAAATTCCACATCACTGAGTCTTTGGTTCTTAGGGTCTCCAAGCTGCATTTTACTCATCAAAACAAATGGCCCATATATCTGCCATCACCTTATCATTTATTTAGAACTCTGTAGGTTAACTTTACTGCCTTTTATTAAACTGATTTTGAAATCTGGGATGGGGGTGAGATTGTAGAAAAGCCCAGAAAGGTAAAGCAGTTTCATCTTGTAGAGAGGCCTTGAAGTTCTTATCCACAAAGAACGCCTGTCCGTGACCTTCTTGGGATTTGAACATGGCCCATCACAAATGAAAATCCAAACATTGGACTGTTTCATTCATGATTGTATGATACTAATTATACAGTTTCAGTAGCATTTCAGATATTTCTGCTGTTGCTGCAAGTCAGCTGTAATAATGGAAAGTATACTAGATTTGGCATCAAAAAACTTGAAAACATAGAGGAATTTTGTGATTTGCCCAAGGTCACCACAGCCAATGTATGGTATAACCAGGACTTATACCTGATCTCCTCATTCCAAATTTGATGCCTTTTCCAGTATACCACAGTATCTCTGAATCACATTATACTGTGAGAAGAATTAGTCTGCCTTGCAGTGAATGTTTGTAGCATTCACTTCCAGGGGTGCATTTTAATTGACTCATTCACCCCATTGGTGAGGAAGGGATTCCTGCTCTAGGGTTATGGTGGTGGTTAAACACATGACACCAGCACTAGACAAATGAGATCCACAGCACTTTGTTAATCCTTAATCACAGCCCAGGAAGGACTGTTAAGACTTTGTTAAATTAACATTTGTTAGTGGAGCACAGGGTGCCAATAGTGAGCCAGGTTCAACAAATGACCACAAGAGAAATTGAAATAGAGAAGTTTATTACTCACAGGTCGAGGAGGAAGTGTACAGCACGCCTCAAGGGCCCCATGTGGGGAGGTCAAGGCAGGCTGCAGACAGAGGCAGGACCTGAGGCACATGCCTTTATTAGTGTCTGTGGGTGGAGTGCTTTGGGGTTCCTGGGCTAAGGCCAGATTGATCAATTGGAACCAAAAAGAGCAGGGTTTTGGTAAGCTCCACAGGGGGGCATCTTACCTAAGGTGCTCACAAGGGGAAGGCCCTGGGAAGTGGGAGAGACAGTTGATCAGAAGCGCTGTTGGGGAAGTCATATCAGGAACTTACATTTGCTTGTGACCCTGAGGGCTGTTATCTGGGGGTGTCCTTACATGAGAGGACTAGTGTTAGTTTAAGGCCCCTGCAGGCTGCTCGGACAAACAAAACGGATACTGACGCAGCAGTACCATGGAGTAGCTTAGCTATACTCTCAAGGATGCACCATGTCATGCAGTGTGACATGGGAGTTGCACTCAGGAACAGAGTGAATAACTACGGGACGTGCAAGGCAGGCTTTGTAGTATCAAGAGGTTGAGGTGACCCCTGATTCCTGCAGGAGGATCTGATTGGTTGTTGGAATAATTCTGCAGGGTAGCAGGGAGCTGAGACGCACTACTCAGGTATAAGTAGGCGTTGTGTCTGATCCTGCTGATCAGGAGGGTTGTTGGACTAAGGGTTCTTATCTGTGGGAACAGAGTGGGGAGAGGAACTTGCAGTTAGGCCATTCACAACCCTCCCAGTTTTACCAGATGTCAAAGCAGTGCATATATTGGCCTTTAATTTTAGGCCTTACACCACAGGCTGCTAAGTCAATATATTTTTCAGAATATATTACCTAGTCAGTGTGGGGTAGTAGACACAATATTGTACTGGAAATCCAGGTTCTAGTTCTATACATATCTCTAGTTCTACATGTAATTTAATGTTAGGCTTCAATTTCTTCATCAAAAAATTCAAAGGTTAGATAATATCAAGATTCCTTTCTGATTCTGTCACACTTATGATTATATTAACTCGTGTTAGATATATGATTTGCAAATATTTTCTCCCATTTTGTAGGTCATCTTTTCATTTTGTTGATAGTTTCCTTTTCTGTGCAGAAGCATTTTAGTTTGATGTAGTCCCACTCGTTTATTTTTGCTTTTGTTGCCTTGCACTTATAATTATACATCTAATGTTTCTTTAACACTGAAAATGCAAGTTGACTTGGTGATAAATTCTTAAAACCTCAAAGCCCTGCTTTTTCCAAATACAGTCCAACCTTATGCAGTTTGTTTCAGGACACATTCATATGTCATACCATTACACAAAGTTTTGCCATGGGCTCAATATCCCCCCGAGACTTTATCGACTTAGTGTATTTGAAGCACTGCGAAGGGAATATGGATATTATCAGTTGTAAGTTGAAACATTTTGCCCACACTTTGGAATTACTGTGAGTCATTAATAAACTTTTTTACTTTTAACTCACAGTTTGAAAGAATATTTTCAATTAATTATTTTTGTATTTACTTAGTGAGGCCAATAAATGCATGTTAATATAGATAAGCCTGAAGTTTTACCTAATTCTAGAGGTGCCATTTATATCACAGTCAATGATTATGGCATCTCCTGGCCTTTTTGCAGCATATACCCTGCAGCACTCAGTATAGATAGATAATATATATATATATATATAGATAGATAAAATATAAAACTACTAAGAAACAAAATTGATCTTTGGATATATACTTTTGTATTTAAATTACATAGAATGGGTATATCTAGAAACTGAAAAAACTCATGAAGAAAATTTCAATAGATAGGTGTTTTCATAAATGTGCTTATATTTCTTTTAAAAACTGGAGGTTTTGATATACCCTTATCCACCCCCCGCCAAAAAAAAATGTGTCACTCTGTAAAATACAAATACATAACCACTTCCTAATTTGCGTTATTCACTTAAAACATACCAGTTCACACCCCAAAGATCTTCGGACTCCAAGAACTCAAGATAATTCATGGTGAAGGGACTTTGGTAGGACAATGGCCTAGAGCCCTTTTTTTCCCTGTAATTCAATTTAATCTCACTATTCCTATGTGAATAGTTTCCCCTACTGTAAACTACTTGGGGAGGGACAGTTAAGTGTTGTTAATTATTATTTTCCAACAAGGTTGCAGTTACTTTGATATATCTGTAGGACTCTTAAGTTTCTGAGTCCAGGACTGAGTCATTGCTCTGCTGATAGCACTCATGTGCACAGTTAGCTCTCTTGCCCATACCACTGGGGACTGCTGTTCATCACTTTCACATATTCGTCTCGTATAGTTTCATATAGTTGTCATTTAGTCGTCTCATTTTTAAATGAGGGCACATAAAAATTTATTCACTGCCTATAACACAAAATACTGTCCATTTGAATCATAGATCTGTTATTATCTATATTTTGAAAGCATTCAATTTGTATCTCATTTTTAGTGGTCAGAGGGAAGGTAAAAAATAAGTATGGAAGATAAAATCAATAAATAGTTATAATCAGTCATTCAGTGATCACTACTGAATTTGCTTTAAGTGATTTTCTTTGAATGAGTTTTTGATGATTACTGATAGTTTTCTTCTTAATGTTTCTGTTGTTGTCTAGCTTACTGTGTATCTTGCTGTGAGCTAAATATTTTGCATGCATTTTCTCACCGATGAGGAAACCGAAGTTCACAGAAATCAAGTTACATAGCTAATAACCAGCTCAAGTCTTTCTGATTTTCCAAAATCTGTACTAATTACCATACTACGTGCCTCACAAAAGACCCATACTTGTTTGTGGAATACAACAAAATTTTTAAAAATAAAGACAAATATAATCTCCATATTTTAAACAGTGAAAAAATATGTTAATATCACTTCTGGCAGTACCATTTTGCCAACATAATTGGCTCTGTTAAGATGATGAAACAGGTCATGAAAATGGGAAATTGATTCCACCACATTTGTCTCCTAAGCTAGTGCTTAACATTATATTTCTACAGAAGTGACTGCTTATGTTAAAATCATATAGGAAAATTCTCTGACAAAAGCAGGATTCAGCTGCACAGAAAAAACAAATATATTCTGTTGCACAGAATAAACAGTTGCACAGAGTAAACAAATATATTTGGAAGAGTATATATAATTATCATAAACATGATCAGATCACCTCCCTTATGCTGCATAATTCCTAAAACAAAATCTACTGATTTTTAATTATATACTGAAGTTCGCTACAGGGAATTGGCAGAAAGGGGCATTTAAACTACTTCTATTGACAGACCAAATAACTACATCAAATATTTTATTTTAAAAATTTATAAACCAAAACATCTATAAACCCACTATCCTAATAGAATAGTCTCTTTCTTTGTGATTTCTGCTTCAAATCTCAGAAAGTAATTGAACAATACTTTTAACAGTTTTTCCTGTATGTGAAAGATAACAGCATCTTTCAAAGTTCTACATGAAAAAGTGTGAGAGGACAATAGTGATCATACTGATATTCTTTCATTTTTGGCCTGTGTACACATTCAAATGTGCAAACTTACATACATATGTATAAAACTAATGTCACTGCTGATAATAACTAAGTTAAATCAAGCGCTATATCATACATTTTTTAAAATATGCTACTGGAGACAGAATTTTTCATCTTTGTGGAATAAGTTTCATTTTAATTTTTTTTTAATCACTTAGCTACTAGTGTGGATTTTCCAGCATATCCTCCATCTTCAAATTATATCCGTGGTTGTAACCATGCTTGTGGCTCTGTGTGCTCACCTCTGCAAGAGTACGTGTTATTTCCATATGTTTATTTTTTAACAGTTTTTTAGTTCAATTTGTAATTTGTTAACTAACTCACCAGAAATATGTTCTGGTATATTCTGTTGGGAAAAAAATTGCCCCAAATACAATTTTTAAAATAATTTTTTAAGTATTTTTGTCTTAAGTATAATCAGAATGGATAATTCCCTATAAAGTATGATTTGAGGTTTCTGGCACTAGTCACATATATACAAACATCCTCACCCCCTCCTATTAACCTTAACCTGATGTTTTATGTTTCTCCATTAGAGTCACTTCTGTGAATTATTAGGGAATTTTTGCAAATTAAAAATAAATTCACTAGAATTATAATGCAGTTACGTTTATCAGCAATGAATGCTTTACCTTGAATAAATTCTTTCCAATGGACTACCTACTGAGAACAGATACCTTGCAGAATGAGCCATCCAGTAGGTAAATTCAGAAAAGGAAGAGCTGGAGAAGTTAGAGATGAGTCACTGCCCACAGGTGGCCAGCCTAGGGATAAGATGGTAACATCCAATACACATAGTCTTTAAATGCCTATATATTAATTCAATGTATATCATTCTACAAATTCGTTACATTTTAATTTTTGGTAAATGATTTTATATTAAATAAAAGATATCGACACATAAAACCAGGTGTAAAACTTTATAGTGGTCAGATATAAACAACTCAATATGAGAAAAATATTTTTGTGAAGGAAGTCAAAATACAATGACATTTAGACCCGTACGCCTTAATATTTTCTCTACTGAATTAGAGAACTAAAAGATATTCACAAATACTTACATTAATGGACAGGATCATTGATGCAGATGATAATGTCGATGACGACATGGCCTTCCTGCCCATCCATCAGTTTTGTGTCTATGGCCAGGACTTTATTCTCCACAGCAGGAGAGAACAAAACAGGGAAGGGTTATTACTCCAGATCAGCTAGGTACATCAGCTGCTGGTGGGGACTCTAGTTGGGAAGCTACACAACCTAAAGTGTGCTTCACAGGCAAAGTCCCCTTCTTGCACCTTGTCACCGTTCCCTTTCCACTGCAAAAAGCATAGGACAAAAGCTCTGATTAAGATATCCCACCTAGGGCGGAAACTCTGCCTAGCATCCTGCTGGAGAAGGGTACCGACAAAAAAGTAATTTTGTACCTTCTCTTTCCATGCAGCCCAAGTCCTATAGTAAACTTATAAAACATATTATCTGTAGTAAAGGTACTCTACAGTAAATGTTGGAAAGGCTTTGTTCGGTGTGTAAAGCCCTAGTAAGCTCGAATAGAGATCTAAGACTATACAAACTGCTAGTGCGTCCAGCCATTTGACACCCCCCAAGAGAATTTTGTAAAACTGTATACTGCCTTGCACATTTTTAAGTTGATATTAAAATTTTTCATAGCATTATATTAAGAGGGCGCAATGTCCAGCATACTCTAAATCCTGACATTTAAAAAAAATGGTTATATCACCCTTCTAAGTGCATCCAATGGAATCTAAATACCATAACAACTTGAAACCCACCATTACATTATCAATTTCAAAATACATATAACCTTTAACAGTCAGAAAGTTTGTGTCATGTCTTTTCTTTTCTCCTTGATCCCATATTTTTACTCTTTTTCCCTTGCATAATTTTATCCTAATAGAATATATCTTATGCTTTGGGTTCTTTTATTAATCACTATCTATCTATTTTCAATCATACCTCAGCAAAAATAAGTACCTAATTTTTAAAATTTGTTTTATTTTCTATGACCCCAAGTATCTAGATGTTAAAATATATATATGTGTACTGGTTTAAATTGTTATTACTACACATTGATAAAAATAAAAATATATTACATAATTGTTCAATATAAAAGCAAATTGTTGGGCTTCCCTGGTGGTGCAGTGGTTGAGAGTCCGCCTGCCGATGCAGGGGACACGGGTTCGTGCCCTGGTCCGGGAAGATCCCACATGCCGCAGAGCGGCTGGGCCCGTGAGCCATGGCCGCTGAGCCTGCGCGTCTGGAGCCTGTGCTCCGCAACGGGAGAGGCCACAACAGTGAGAGGCCCGCGTACCGCAAAAAAAAAAAAAGCAAATTGTTATTGGAAACACATATTATTAGCAAAACTTAGCACTTACTATGTGCCAGACACTGTTACAAACAATTTACATATACCAAGTAAGTCAATTTTTTGATCCTCACAATTACCTCATGAAGTTGGTTGTATTACTGTCCCCATTTTGCAGAAAAGAAAATGGAAGCCCAGAGAGATTAAGTAACTTTCTCAGGGTTACACATAGGTAATAGCAAAGCTCAGCTTCAAACTATGCAGACTGGCTTCAGAGTCCATGCTTCTATCAATTACACTAATTTAACTGTAAAAAACATGGGACAAAAATGCTGATCTAGATGTCCCATCTAATAGAATGAGACTATCAAGTCTACTTCTACTTTGCATTTTTATAAAATAAGCATAGGAAACTTTGTTCACATAAATGAGTGAATTAAAATGGAGAGAGTGCAACCCTAGCACTGTCATTCAATCCCTTGAAATTCTTCTGAGTTATGTGCTGTGAATTACATAGTCACCTATAATCAAAAATTGTTTTTAACGTCCTATCAGGTGACAGCTCAATTAGATCCTTACATTTTATTGAAAGCAAAGAACTGACATGACTTGGTAAGGTTTTATTACCCAGTCATCTGTCATTCACTTTCTCAATTCACTTCCAATAGATTGAATTTTCCCTTTAGCATCTCAAAGACTTTTATATGCCAGAGTAAAGCACCTTGGTACCATTCAGTATTATTCAGGGGGGAATGACAGGCATCCCTTGGTTCTGTAAAGCAATAGAAGGGTGGTGTGAACAGGCTGGTGGCAAGAGAAAAGCCAGCATCTCCATCAGAGACGTATTCTCAGATCAGTTTAAGGAAAAGTTACATGGAAGTTAGAGATTTGAAAATGTATTCCCTTAAATGTTATTCAGTCCCTCATACCCCTTGGCAAGTCTTCATATACTCTAGTTTGAAGATCACTGGGTTAAAATGTAAAATACTACAGTCTTCTTGGAAGGCAATTTGGAGATAACATTTCAAAATGTTAAATGCACAAAAACCTTGACCTAGAAACTGAATGTAAGTATTTATAGAAGTGCAAATGGATACATTACAAGATGCTTTATTGCAGCTTTATTTATTTATTTGTTTTTATTTTTTTTTTGCGGTACGCGGGCCTCTCACTGTTGCGGCCTCTCCCGTTGCGGAGCACAGGCACCGGACGCGCAGGCTCAGAGGCCATGGCTCCCAGCCGCTCCGCGGGATGCGGGATCCTCCCGGACCGGGGCACGAACCCGTGTCCCCTGCATCGGCAGGGAAGCCCTATTGCAGCTTTATTTACAGTGGCAAAAAGTGAGAAACAACCCCATGACGGTCAATAGAGGACTGGTTAATAGAATATGAAATACCATGTGCAATCATGAAAAACAATTAAGCTGATATAGATTGACACAGAAAGAGGTGCATGATATCATACTAAGAGGAAAATGAAACTAGTTCCAGAAAAATAAATATGTCTCATTTTTGTAAAACCAAGAATGTACATGTGCGTATATGTGGGGTACATATACATATATGTACATACATGCTATCTTTGTATATCCATAGACAATAACCTGAAAAGATACAAAGTTATAAATAGTGATTATCTCTGGTGAACAGAGTGAGGGGGAATTGTGAAAATGCTCTACAGTTTAAATTTTCATAAGCATATTACTTTTATAATTTTAAAAAGTCAATAAAATGACAAAAAGGAAATGATAACTAAAACTGAAGACTTTAAGATATAGTCTGACTACTTAATATTTTTATGTAAAATATTTATGAGTGTGCAAATCACTCTACATTTTGTCCTTCCTTCCTTCAGTAGCTGTTTACACTGTCACAAGCGCTATGTGGGCAATCACTGGCAAATAAGACAAGCTTCCTTCTCCTTGTCAACTGGTACACTCCATAGATAAACTTAAAAATTCTTTATATTTTTTAACTCTTCCTTTGTTTACAGGAACCCAGCATATTCCAAACTAGTGATGTTTGTCCAGACAGAAATGAGAGGAAAATTGGCCCCATCAATAATTGAAGCAACCATGCCTTCCAATTTAGTAAGCTTCCTCCTCAATGTAAAGGATGGAGTAAAGACACAAAATTCCATCAGGACGTGGATGTCATCATAATGGGCATTCGTCATTCCTAAAGAAGAAATGAGGCCATTTAAAATCATGCGTGGCAGTTAACTGCCTTTTACTTCTAAGTCAATATGCATAAATACTGTTACACTATTCTAAACTGTATTCTTGAACAAACTACTAAAGGTACTTTGTGAAAATAAGAGCTCATAGTTGTACAAGAGAAGCATTAAATATAGTTTTTAATCTCATATAAGAATAATGTTAAACAACAAGAGTTCTTAATGCACTTTTATCTTTTGCTTTTTTCCCCTGGAAAATGCCCTGCAAGAAAACATCAATAAGAAAGCATATACAGGCAGAGGTCAGCATTAATTAAAGATTAAAATATATTTTAAATTGTTTTTCTTTCACTTACTGCTTAAATTGATAACTGTAGGAAGCATGAACATAAAAATTGAAAAGAATTCCACTAGAATGTTTGACAACTGATATCTGGAATCTGCAGCTGAATCATGAATCAATTTTTGGTCTGGCCAGAATGTAGTAGCCCGTTCCTCCCAAGTCCTTCCTCATAAAACTAGAAGACCTGCACTTACCACAACAGACAAGCATAGGAAGACTCCAGCATAGGTGGTAAGAAGAAGGCGAACTGGCCAAGGACCTGGAGACTTGAGGAATGTTTTAGCAGCGAGTTCTCTGGGTTTCCTTATTGCCATCCATATATTCCAGACAGGGGGCTGCCGAAGCCTCCAACCTGGAACTGCTGACAGGAAAGAAGAAAAAAGAGAGGGGGGAGGCTTTAGGAAAAAGCTTTCTCCTCCTCGCCATAGGAGTGCCCGCAAACAAAAGGGTGGCCCTGCAGAACACCAGCCAAACATCAACCTAAAAGCTGCACCTACCCCACCGTGTGGGCAAAGCAGAGCGAATCTTCCACCCCACCTCATCTCTGCGCCGCAGAAGCAGGCGGTGGTGCCTGGACACCCCCAGCCTGTGGTGTCGGCAGGGTTGAGCAGGGAGCTCATCTTCCACCTTCCATCCGGCAGAGGCAGGTATGGTGCTTTGATATCCCTGCTGGGGTAGTGTTAGTGGGATTCAGTGGCAGAGTGAGCTTCCACCCGCACCTGGCAGCAGCAAGATTTAACCAGCTAGGTCAAGGAAGAGCTAGTCGCCAGTCAGCTTCCCTGATCCTTGGTGCCACCAAGGCCCAGCACGATGTGAGCCTCCATCCCCACCCAGCATCAGTGTTTTGCCCTCTGTAGTGTGTTGAATGGTGACCCCCAAAAGGTACATCCTTGTCAAATCCCTGGAACCTTGAATGTGACCTTATTTGGAAAAAGGATCTTGGCAGATGTAATTAAGTTAAGGACCTCATAATGAGATCATCCTGGATTATCAGGCTCTAAGTCCAGTCACAAGTGTCCTCATAAGAGATGCACAAAGGAGGGACATGTGGAGCGGAGGAGGCCATGTGAAGACAGAGGCAGAGGTTGGGGTTGTGCGGCCATAAGCCAAGCAACACCTAGAGCTGCCAGGAGCTGAAAAAGGCAAAGAAAGATTCTCCCCTAGAGCCTTCAGAGGCAGTGTGGCCCTGCTGACACTTTAATTTTGGGCTTCTGGCCTCCAGAACTGTGAGAATAAAGTTCTGTTCCTTTAAGCCACCAAAATTTTGGTAGTTTGTTACGATAGCTATAGGAAACTAATATACCCTCACTGGTGTCAGCAGGGCTCAGTGGGAATCTGGGCCTCTGCTCCTAGCTTGCATCAACAAGGTGAAGCAAGGTGTGGGACATGGGGTCAGTCAGTACTCCACTTCCCCTTCCCCTCCCTGGTGTCATCGGGACCCAGTGGGGAGCTGAGCTTATATTTGCACTTGGAGGCAACAAATCTATGCAAATCAGTGCCCATTTTTGCCAGCAAGGGGAGCTGAGCTGCCCCCTCACATCTGCAGTGAGGGTCGGTCAGTGCTCTACTTTCACCAGGGTGGTGAGAGCAGGGCCTAGTGGGGAGCTGAATGTACATACCCACCAGTCCTCGCATTACACCTCAACTAGGAGACTGCCTGCTGAGATGGAAGGTTCAATAGGATCCAGAGTCCTTTGGAAAGGAAAGAAGAACATCAGAATGGGTAAAAAGAGGTGAAAATGTCAAATGTCATATGCTATTCTCAGGAGTATATTAAATCACATTTGATGGTTGACAGCGGTACCAAAGCAATTCATTGGAGGAAGGACAGCCTTTCAGCAAATGGTGTTGGAGTAACTGACATCCAAAGGCCTAATCCTGCACTTTGTACAAAAACTAACTCAACATGGAACATGGGCTTAAATGTAAAACATTAAACTACAAAACTTCTAGGAGGAAAATCTTCAGAACCTACAGCTAGGCAGAATTCTTACACTGGATACCAAAAGTATGATCCATATAAGGAAAAATAGCAAATTAATCTTCATCAAAATTTAAAATGTATGCTCTAGGAAAGACCCTATGAAGAAGTATTATGGAAGGTGTCATCTGTAATAACGAAAATCCTATATAACGCAAAAGTTTGAAGGTAATACTGTCATCCAAGTAATATGAAAAATAAAAATAATTTAATTCTAAACTTAGATTTTTCCTTAAATATTTTAAATAATCTTTCTAATCATACAGCTCTCCTAATAATTTCAGATATTCAGACATTACTGGAATTACCAAAACAAAATGTTTATGTTTAATCAAATGAAATGCTTATTCCCTATGCACCTTCAAATCTTGGATATTATCTAACTGTGATGTTGGACATATAACATTAATGAACCAGAACCGTGCAACATGATTATATCAGTTAAGAAAATATTTGGCTGCAGAAAAAGAGGACTTTCAAAGAACATAAATGTTGAGAGGTTTATTGCTCTCACACAGGAAGTCTGGGAGTGTGCAGTACAGAGCTAATAATAATTGGGACCGGGGAGGCTCTTTACGTCACTCGATTCTGCTTCGATTGTAGCTTCTGTCTTTCTGTCCCAGTGGCACTGTCCCAGCGTTCCAAGCAGGACAAAGAAGGGTAAAACCTAAAAGACATTTTAGCTGATTTCATCCTGGTACGTAGCCTTTTTGGAAACCTCCACGTTCAATCCAAGATGTTCGCATCTCATTAGCCAAGAGTGGAACACATGGCCAGGCCTGGCATCTGAAGGTATTCTAGCATCTGTAGTAGAAAAAGAAAAAGGGAAGTTCTACTGGGGTGCAGAAATAAAATATTACAACTTCTACTTATGTTCATTTTTTTCAAAAAATCACTAATATATGCTGTGTACCTTGCCTACAGTGTCACACTTCACCAGTTATGAAAGGGTCCTGAGACATATTATAGAAGACATTCTGAGGAGTAAGAATAAGTTCCACAATGTGGAAGTTTTGAAAGTGATTGTTGGCTTTCAGTATATTTTGACAAATTGGGTTTTCTAGGGTTACAGTTAAATTGATATAGTTTTAATGAAAAAAAAACCCTTGGAAAATGGAGAAGTGAATTTAAAAGATTTCTATAAAGAAACTAAGGATTGAAAATGCAAATAATGAAAGCAAAAACGAGAATATAGCAGAGCTGACGTTTCATTAATGTGAGATCTTTGCAACATTATAAAGTAAACAATAACAATATATGTAATTAGATCTCATAAGAAGTTAGAAAAATTATCAAGACTATTTGAAATATAAAATTGCATCCACTGTCAACGAAAATGAGCTTCATCCTAAATGTCTTTCATGTCTTAAGATATCTAACAACAATAGAATAAATTTATAATTTTAAACTATGTAAAAATAGAAGTACATTGAATTAAATATACATTTTGGTCAAACAGTAGGTGAGTATTAAAATCAGTATTTGTCCAAATCAAGGCCAGCTCCTATTATCACCATCATAGAATGAACTGGGACATAAGGATAAATCTGAAGTTTTATCAAAAAATATGTATTATAATTTTGTTTAAAATTTTTAGAAGTCTACATTTTCAAGTTTGACAATAATGTGCAGGGAAAAATGATTTCTCAGTATTGTCAGCTTCTAGACTATACCTACAGTCACTATATTGTACCCCTTCAATACACAGGCTCAAGTGGCACACATAATGATATTACTAACTCCTTTGGACATAAAATCTGGGGAAAGTTTCTTCAGTTCTGTGAGTTTCAAAATGAACTTTGGGGGCTTCTCTGGTGGCGCAGTGCTTGAAAGTCCGCCTGCCGATGCAGGGGACACGGGTTCGTGCCCCGGTCTGGGAAGATCCCACATGCCGCGGAGCGGCTGGGCCCGTGAGCCATGGCCGCTGAGCCTGCGTGTCCGGCTGACGTCCATTCTGACGACAGGGAAATGCTCCCTGATTAGACCCAACCCTGCTCTCTGGGAGCTGCTCCCTGACTCATTGTTCTCCAGCTTTTTGTCACACTATCTGAGATGCCCTCCTTTTCCCATCACCCTCCTTTATTCTTTGTGAAGAAATGATCCTTGTTAGCAGCTGAATAACTTTCTCAGGATGCTTCCTACCCAGAAAGTCAAGAGCCCAGAGACCTTTGTATAGCTTGACCCCTCTTTTCGTCCAGGCAGTTGGTGTTTTTGCTAGTAGTACTCTCTTTAAAACTTTTGAGTTTTCTGTAACTGTCTGGTTATGGTCCATTACATATTCAAAAGCCACACCCCCATAACTGGTATCAACATATACTTCTCTAGATTTTCCTATGGCTAATTTTGGATCTGACTTCTGTGCAACCACACCCTTAGGCTTTTGTCCACTTCAGAAGATCTCAGCACCACCTTAACTCTCTCAGAAGTCTTATCAAAATATCTGATAGTCACAGTGTTCATTTGATGTTTGACACATGTTCACATGTCACTTTGAGACTTTGCTAACTGGGGTGGCTGGAGATAAGGTGACAAGTTTTCCAATTTAGCAGTTCTGGCTCTCTATGTTACCTTTAACTTCTGCTTGCAACCTAACCATCTTTTTTTTTTTTTTAAAGTTCAACTCGTTCTTGTACGTAGTATACTCCATGTAGCTAAAAGCCACCAGGTGGCGGTTTCTACATTTTGCCTGGAGATAAACTTGCCCAAACCCCAAAGTTAATTAGGTGTATTTTCTGTTTTCCAAGGTACCATAGGCAGCTGTTTTATCAAATGTTTCATAAAAGCTTTTTAATAAAGCAGTTTCCTCGTCATTATTTCAACCTCTGCTAACAGTTTTCTCAACTCCCTACTGAAGCCAATACCATATTTTCAGGGTTTTGTTGAACAGCTCCCCACTTGTATGTATTAACTTTTGTAGTAATCTATTAACAAAATAATGCCACAAAACAACCACACATTTTTTGTTGACTCAAGGATATGTGTTCATCATAAAGTTATCAAGTATTGGTACTCTTTCAACATTCATATTAACTGTCAATCTCTTTCCCTACTCAATAACTGAAAATTGTTCATTGTTTTTAATATAAAATTAATAGCTTTCATAATTATTGATTACTGCAATAATAAGCACTCCTTGGCGTGAGCCCTCCCAGAGTCCACCATTAGCCCCAACAAAGAGCCCAGGTAGTATCCAGTGTTGGGTTGACTCAGGCCAAACAACCAACAGGGAGGGAACCCAGCCCCACCCATCAGCAGACAAGTGGATTAAAGTTTTACTGAGCTCTGCCCACCAGAGCAACAGCCAGCTCTACCCACCCCCAGTCCCTCCCATCAGGAAACTTGCACAAGCCTCTTAGATAGCCTCATCCACCAGAGGGCAGACAGCAGAAGCAAGAAGAACTACAATCCAGCAGCCTGTGGAACAAAAACCACATTCATAGAAAGATAGACAAGATGAAAAGGCAGAGGGCTATGTACCAGATGAAGGAACAAGATAAAACCCCAGAAAAGCAACTTAATGAAATGGAGAGAGGCAACGTTCCAGAAAAAGAATTCAGAATAATGATAGTGAAGATGATCCAGGACCTCAGAAAAAAAATGGAGGCAAAGATCGAGAAGATGTAAGAAATGTTTAACAAAGATCTAGAAGAATTAAAGAACAAACAAACAGAGATAAACAATATGATAACTGAGATGAAAAATACACTAGAAGGAATCAATAGCAGAGTAACTGAGGCAGAAGAATGGAAAAGTGACCTGGAAGACAGAATGGTGGAATTCACTGCTGCAGAACAGAATACATTAAAAAGAATGAAAAGAAATGAAGACAGCCTAAGAGATCACTGGGACAACATTAAATGCAACAACATTCACATTATAGGGGTCCCAGAAGGAGAAGAGAGAGAGAAAGGACCCGAGAAAATATTTGAAGAGATTATAGTTGAAACATTCCCTAACATGGGAAAGGAAATAGCCACCGAAGTCCAGGAAGCGCGGACAGTCCCATACAAGATAAACCCAAGGAGAAACAGGCCGAGACACATAGTAATTAGATTGGCAAAAATTAAAGACAAAGAAAAATTATTGAAAGCAGCAAGAGAAAAATGACAAATAACATATGAGGGAACTCCCATAAGGTTAACAGCTGATTTCTCAGCAGACTCTACCAGCCAGAAGGGGGTGGCATGACATATTTAAAGTGATGAAAGGGAAGAACCTACAACCAAGAGTACTCTACCTAGCAAGGATCTCATTCAGATTCGATGGAGAAATCAAAAGCTTTACAGACAAGCAAAAGCTAAGAGAATTCAGCACCACCAAACCAGCTCTATGACAAATGCTAAAGCAACTTCTCTAAGTGGGAAACACTAGAGAAGGAAAGGACCTACAATAAACAAACCCAAAACAATTAAGAAAATCGTCACAGGAACATACATATCGATAATTACCTTAAACGTGAATGGATTAAATGCTCCAACCAAAAGACAAAAGCTGGCTGAATGGATACAAAAACAACACCTATATATATGCCATCTACAAGAGACCCACTTCAGACCTAGAGACACATACAGGCTGAAAGTGAGGGGATGGAAAAAGATATTCCATGCAAATGGAAATCAAAAGAAAGCTGGAGTAGCAATACTCATATCAGATAAAATAGACTTTAAAATAAAGAATGTTAAAAGAGACAAGGAAGGACACTACATAATGATCAAGGGATAAATCCAAGAAAAAGATATAACAATTATAAACATCTATGCACCCAACATAGGAGCACCTCAATACATAAGGCAACTGCTAACAGCTCTAAGAGAGGAAAGTGACAGTAACACATTAATACTGGGGGATTTTAAGACCTCACTTACACCAATGGACAGATAATCCAAACAGAAAATTAATAAGGAAACACAAGCTTTAAAAGACACAATAGACCAGATAGATTTAGTTGATATTTATAGGACATTCCATCCAAAAAAGGCAGATTACACTTTCTTCTCAAGTGCACATGGAACATGCTCCAGGATAGATCACATCTTGGGTCACAAATCAAGCCTCAGTACATTTAAGAAAATTGAAATCATATCAAGCATCTTTTCTGACCACAACGCTATGAGAATAGAAATCAATTACAGGGAAAAAAACATAAAAAACACAAACACATGGAAGCTAAACAATACATTACTAAATAACCAAGAGATCAGTGAAGAAATCAAAGAGGAAATCAAAAAATACCTAGAGACAAATGACAATGAAAACACAACGATCCAAAACCTATGGGATGCAGCAAAAGCAGTTCTAAGAGGGAAGTTTATAGCTATATAAACCTACCTCAAGAAACAAGAAAAATCTCAAATAAACAATCTAACCTTACACCTAAAGGAACTAGAGAAAGAGGAATAAACAAAACCCAAAGTTAGCAGAAGGAAAGAAATCATAAAGATCAGAGCAGAAATAAATGAAATAGAAACAAAGAAAACAATAGCAAAGATCAATAATGCTAAAAGCTGGTTCTTTGAGAAGATAAACAAAATTGATAATCCATTATCCAGACTCATCAAGAAAAAGACGGAGAGGACTCAAATAAATAAAATTAGAAATGAAAAAGGAGAAGTTACAACAGACACCACAGAAATACAAAGCATCCTAAGACACTACTACAAGCAACTCTATGCCAATAAAATGGACTACCTGGAAGAAATGGACAAATTCTTAAAAAGGTATAACCTTCCAAGACTGAACCAGGAAGAAATAGAAAATATGAACAGACCAATCACAAGTAATGAAATTGAAACAGTGATTAAAAATCTTCCAACAAACAAAAGTCCAGGAACAGATGGCTTCACAGGTGAATTCTATCAAATATTTAGAGAAGAGCTAACACCCATCCTTCTCAAACTCTTCCAAAAAATCGCAGGGAAGGAAAACTCCCAAACTCATTCTATGAGGCCACCATGACGCTGATACCAAAACCAGACAAAGATACTACAAAAAAAGAAAATTACAGACCAATATCACTGATGAATATAGATGCAAAAGTCCTCAACAAAATACTAGCCAACAGAATCCAACAACACATTAAAAGGATCATACACCATGATCAAGTGGGATTTAACCCAGAGATGCAAGGATTCTTCAATATACGCAAATCAATCAGTGTGATACACAATATTAACAAATTGAAGAAGAAAAACCATATGATCATCTCAATAGATGCAGAAAAATCTTTTGACAAAATTCAACACCCATTTATGATAAAAACTCTCCAGAAAGTCGGCATAGAGGGAACCTACCTCAACATGGTAAAGGCCATATACGACAAAGCAACAGCAAACATCATTCTCAATGGTGAAAAAGTGAAAGCATTTCCTCTAAGATCAGGAACAAGACAAGGATGTCCACTCTCACCACTATTATTCAACATAGTTTTGGAAGTCCTAGCCACAGCAATCAGAGAAGAAAAAGAAATAAAAGGAATAGAAATTGGAAAAGAAGAAGTAAAACTGTCACTGTTTGCAGATGACATGATACTATACACAGAGAATCCTAAAGATGCCACCAGAAAAATTTGCTAAGGTTGCAGGATACAAAATTAATGCACAGAAATCTCTTGCATTCCTATACACTAATTATGAAAAATCTGAAAGAGAAATTAAGGAAACACTTCCGTTTACCACTGCAACAAAAAGAATAAAATACCTAGCAATAAACCTACCTCGGGAGACAAAAGCCCTGTATGCAGAAAACTATAAGACACTGATGAAAGAAATTAAAGATGATACCAACAGATGGAGAGATACACCATGTTCTTGGATTGGAAGAATCAATATTGTGAAAATGACTATACTACCCAAAGCAATCTACAGATTCAATGCAATCCCTATCAAATTACCAATGGCATTTTTTACAGAACTAGAACAAAAAGTCTTAAAATTTGTATGGAGACACAGAGGACCCTAAATAGCCAAAGCAGTCTTGAGGGAAAAAAACGGAGCTGGAGGAATCAGACCCCCTGACTTCAGACTATACTACAAAGCTACAGTAATCAAGACAATATGGTACTGGCACAAAAACAGAAATATAGATCAATACAACAGGATAGAAAGCCGAGAGATGAACCCATGCACATATGGTCAACTAATCTATGACAAAAGAGGAAAGGATATACAATGGAGAAAAGACAGCCTCTTCAATAAGTGGTGCTGGGAAAACTGGACAGCTACATGTAAAAGAATGAAATTAGAACACTCCCTAACACCATACACAAAAATAAACTCAAAATGGATTAGAGACCTAAATGTAAGACCTGACATTATAAAACTCTTAGAGGAAAACATAGGAAGAACACTCTTTGACATAAGTCACAGCAAGATCTTTTTTGACCCACCTCCTAGCGTAATGGAAATAAAAACAAAAATAAACAAATGGGACCTAATGAAACTTCAAAGCTTTTGCACAGCAAAGGAAACCATAAACAACACCAAAAGACAACCCTCAGAATGGGAGAAAATATTTGCAAATCAATCATCGGACAAAGGATTAATCTCAAAAATATATAAACAGCTCGTGCAGCTCAATAGTAAAAAAACAAACAACCCAATCCTAAAATGGGCAGAAGACCTAAATAGACATTTCTCCAAAGAAGCCTTACAGATGGCCAAGAAGCACATGAAAAGCTGCTCAACATCACTAATTATTAGAGAAATGCAAATCAAAACTACAATGAGGTATCACGTCACAGCAATTAGAATGGGCATCATGAGAAAATCTACAACAAATGCTGGAAAGGGTGTGGAGAAAAGGGAACCCTCTTGCACTCTTGGTGGGAATGTAAATTGATACAGCCACTATGGAGAACAGTATGGAGGTTTCTTAAAGAACTCAAAATAGAATTCCCATACAATCCAGCAATCCCACTATTGGGCATATACCCTGAGAAAACCATAATTCAAAAAGACACATGCACCCCAATGTTCATTGCAGCACTATTTACAATAGCCAGGACACAGAAGAAACCTAAATGCCCATCGACAGATGAATGGATACAGAAGATGTGGTACATATATACAATGGAATATTACTCGGCCATAAAAAGGAACGAAATTGGGTCATTTGTAGAGACGTGGATGCATCTAGAGACTGTCATACAGAGTGAAGTAAGTCAGAAAGAGAAAAACAAATATCATATATTAACGCATATATGTGGAACCTAGAAAAATGGTAGAGATGAGCCGGTTTGCAGGGCAGAAATAGAGACACAGATGTAGAGAACAAACGTATGGAAGGCGGCGGGGGGTGGAGGTGGGGTTGTGATGAATTGGGCAATTGGGATTTGCATGTATACACTGATGTGTATAAAATGGATAACTAATAAGGAAAAAAAAAAAGATCTCTAGTGGGAAGCAGCCGCATAGCACAGGGAGATCAGCTGGGTTGTTTGTGTCCACCTAGATGGGTAGGATAGGGAGGGTGGGAGGGAGATGCAAGAGGGAGGGGATATGGGGATATATATATATACGTTTAGCTGATTCACTTTGTTATAAATCAGAAACTAACACACCATTTTAAAACAAATATACTCCAATAAAGATGTTAAAATAAATCAATGAATGAATTTTAAAAATGTAAAAAAAAAAGATTTGAACACTAAGTTAATTGGCATTTAAACAACACTCCACCAACAGCAAAATACATATTCAAGCAGACACAGAATATTTACTTAGTTACAGCACATTTGGGGCCATAAAACATCTCAAAACTTATTTCAAAATGTTCTGCAGTAGAATGAAGAATTTTTCTGCTCTTCGTCCAGAGTCCCTGGCATGGAGCTCCTAAAACATTTAGAATTTCCCAAATGGGAGTGTCTTTTTTATTCATCATGGACACTGACAATGTATGCTAATGAGGTGATTCCTTGTGGGTCCCTAGATAGCTTATATCAACAAGATGACTTAGGATGGAGATAGCCCACATCAGAAAGACCAACCACTTGATTAGAATGTTGAGGCTTTGAGCCAGCCTGACATCCAGGGAGGGTAGCACAGGGAAGCTGGAGATGGAGTTCAATCACATGGCCAATAATTTACTAAATCCTCCCTATGTAATGAAACTCCAAGAATAACTCTTGACTTCCTTAGATCTTAAAAGTTCTCATCACAAGGAAAAAAAAAAATTAACTATGTGTGGTTACAGATGTTAACTAGACTTATTATGGTGGTCATTTTGCAATATATACAAATACTGAATCAATATGTCTTACACATGAAACATGTTATATATCAATTATATCTCAATTAAAAAAAAAACTCCAAACTTCCTGATCCCTTGATATATTTTATTTCTTGACCTGGATGTTACATAGTTTTCGCTTATGATTACCCATTAACATGTCCATTCATTTATGTACTTTTCTGTACACATATTTGACAACAGAAATTTTAAAATATTGATATTAATCCAGATTCAATGAAAGACATAAATCCGCAGATTCAGAAAGCACCCAAATCCCAAACATGATAAAAATAAATATATATTTTGACATATAGTAAAAACTGCAGACCTCCAAAGATAAAAGTAAATATATTTTAAAACAACTCGAGAAGTCAATTCTAAATCCACAGTTCTGAAGACATAATTTAAGAAAGTAAAAATAATCCTATTTTGAAGAAACATCCGCAATACAAGAAAAAAAGGTGAGCCTCCCCCCCACCAACCAAGATAAACATGTGAGCAAACCCAAACATTAACTACATAAAATATTAACAATATCCAATTTGGAGGTTATATAAAGAACTAGAGGAATTTGATTAAAATTAATATATTTTAACATCTTTGTGTTGTTTGGAAAGAGGGTACAGATATATACAATTTTTAGATGTTAAGTATGTTAAATTTTTAAGGATAATCAAAAACTTAGAATGTTTAAATTTCAAATCAGTAGAAGGAAAATAGAAAATTCAACCAAGCCAAAAGGAAGACAGTAAAGGGATAAGGATGGGAAAGAAGCATAGCATAGAAAAAGAAAAAAATAGAAAGCACAAAATAAGATGGAAAAAGTAAATCCAAACAGACTTGCACTTCTGCACTATGGTGGGATAGATACTCTTAAGTGTTCTCCCAATACAAAACACTAGATTCTGAAGAAAACAAACGATTTAATTCATTGCTGGGTTGTGCTATGTAAGAGAAATTTCCAGGTCCCATCCCTCTACACTCACACAGGGGAAAAAAAAATTGAGCTGAAACAAAAGCAGGAAAGGAGCAGGAAGCATCAGGCAAAAAGCAAACTTGTCTGAGTGCTGAAAATAAGACAAAGACAAACTGCATTCAGTCAGGAACCTTGCCGGGGCTACAGTGGTGCCAATGGGTTTGGTACTGCCTCACTGGAAGCAAATGCAAAATCACATCTGAAGGAAAGTATACACAATTTAGGTCCTTTGTTTTCCCACAGATTTAGCTTAGCCACACACTAAAGAAAACAAGCCAAAATAGTACACAACAGTATTTAGTACACAATGGTACACACAAAAATTTAGACTTATAAGACTTAAAATACTGAAATGATCAGAAATAGAATATGAAATACTTATGAAAATTTTAAAATTAGAAATGGACTTACAAGAGACTATAATGAATAAACAGGAAGATTAGAAAAAGAATAAAATGAAGAATATAACTACTGACATTAAAACCATCATTAGTGTTTTTAAATCGATCAGACATTGCCGAAAAATGAATTACTAAATAAGACACAGAGCTGATGAAATTAACCAAAATGCAGCACAAACAAGATGATGAAAAATATGAAAGATTAAAGACATGATAGAGTAAGGAAGTCCATCATTTGTGCAATCAGAGTCCTAGAAGAACAGAGCAGCAGTATTTGAAGCGTGGCTAAAAATTTAATAGAACTAAAATGAATTGAAAGATACAGAAAGCCAGCATACACCAAGAATAAATAAAAAGAAATTCACATCTCCAAACATTAGAGTAAACCTGTAGAACACCAAAGAAAAAAGAGATTATTTTATTAAAAGTAGATAGAGATAAAGAGATAATCTAAAAAGTCAGACGCTGAGGCACAAAGATGTTGAAAGACCAACTTAAGGCCACAGAATAAATAAATAGCAGAGCGGTGATATACCCCTTGCATTCTCACTTAAGAAAGTGTACTTTTTACTACTTTATTTTCTCTTTTTAAACTGTCCCAAACTGTTTACTTTACTTTTCTTAACCTTTTTTTTTTTTTTTCTAACTTTTCAGTTGTCCAATGGTTTCTGGCTGAAACAATTACAAGGATTATTAGAAACTTTGTAAAAATGTATTATCCAAAAAAGTAATATATCCCTTCATATGAATTTTAACTACCTTACCAGAATACTGCATGTAGAAAATTCTATAGCCTTTGATCCTAAGCACTAAATATTTGCATGGTAAATAATTTCTGACATTCTTGCTCCAAGTTATTGTTTTTGATAACCCCAACTCCCTGTTAAAAATCCTTGTTAGGGGATTTTCAGATGTCAAGAAATCTAAAACTAATTAAAAGTCCTCACCAGGAAGAAAATATTTTTAAACAACTTTTATTCATGTTTGTACACTTTATTTTTATCATCCTTTCTTTCTTATATCTGGAAAGGATATAAACTTGAGAACAGACCTGCTCCAATCCAATGCTGACCCACACTTTGGTGCCTTCTAGAAACATCCTCTATGTCCTGCAAATTATAAAATGTCCACAAGCTTATATCTGATTCTTAATCTTGAAGGCAAAAGGGGAACGCAACAACAATGGGAGAAATAGGATACCCATCAATTTAGTCACTGTGTATATCTGTTGTGGGTATGATATCCTTAATCTCATCTCCAAATCTTCATCTACAAAATTGTAGAGATTAAAACACACCTAATCCATTGTTTTTAGACCCTACAGACTAGCCAGAGGAAATGGACTTCTTCCATTATCTGACATTCTTAAAGACCTATCCCTTTGAATTTTTCTAGTGTCATCCTTCCCTTAATCAACTTGTATGGAGAGTTCCTTCTAGTTCTTTACAACAAATACACTCCCCAGACCAATTCCCTGCTGGGCCTCTGCCACACAACTCATTCGTTCAATACTTACTGAGCACCCTCTGTGTGCCAGGCATTGTGGTAGGTTCTAGGTATACTAAGAATCATTAATTGAATATACATTGCTTTGGTATTTTTTTTAAATCAACTTATCGAATGGTACATAGTACTTCAGTCAAAGACATACATTTTTAGCAGGTTAGCTGGCAACAGAATTTCTTATAGCTATTTCCTAATGAGGTGAATTTCTTGAGCAACTCCATAGTTCATAGAAAAAACCTGCTCTTTGGTACAGCATACCAATGATTTGGCCACTCTATTTTTTATATACAGTCATATATATCTTCCTCCCAATGCTTCCACAATGAATGGAAAATGTACTAATGCTGACCATGATATTCTTTTTATTGAAAAGCAATATAAAATAGCTTTAGAAATAAGAGGAAGGTAATATTTTACATTATTTCTGTTACGAATATTTTTATGCTTTGTGCCAGAATTTACTTCCCATAACTATGTTTGCTTTATCTGGAACATTTTATATTGTGTTTCTACATTATTGAAAGTATTAGTGTTTAATTTAGAAGAGCTTAATAAACTGTTAATCTGAGAACGTCTTTCCCTTTTTTCTGAGCATGCTTATTTATGTACAGTGTGGAAATCTGATCCTGTTCTCTTCCAATCAGCCAACAGTTCTTTTTGTACCTCTTCTGGTAGTTCATAGAAAACTTCAGGATCAATGTCAGAAGGAAAAGTAATTTTCTCTTCGGTAGAATCTTGCTCTCTATTTTCTGTAAGTCCTTCATGAATAAAGACTGTTGCCATCGGTTGTTTATGGCTGTCTGTAGTGCAGTTTTTGGAGAAAAGTTGCTCACTCTGCACATTTGGAAATGAATGGAAAACAGATACAGCAGGGTCTGTTTTTGAGAAGTGGAATCCTTGAGACTCTTTAGGTCCTTGACTCATTAGTTCATCTTTTAAGTTACTGTCTATATAATGTGAATAATCCTTTTGGCTAGACACATAAGAGGAACTACTGCTATTTAAACCTGATGTTCCTGGTGCACAGGGAGATACAGAGGATATCTGTTTGGTATTGGATAAATGATCCCTAGGATTTAAGGAACCATCTTGCATTTGTTTTGTAGAAAAGAAAGATAATACTCCTCTAGAAGCATGTAATGGACAACTCAAACTTCCTTTCCCTTGAACTTTTTCTCTAGATTTTCCAGAAAGGATTTCTTCTTGAATATCTACTGGAAGCTGCTTAAAGACCTCTTGGTCAATACCCGCAGGAAGTGAGGAGAGTGGAAATTCGTTACTGTCTTTTTCTTTAGAAAAACTTGTAGTATCTGGTGGAGACTCCCCAGTTCTTGTACTTTCAATTCTTCCAGTTGGTAGAAAATCCCAATTTGTTTCCTTGTCTTTAGAAAAATCCTCCATATGAATGTCTTTCATTTTCTAGAACACAAGGGTAACAGAAAAATTTAGATAACTGATATCTTTTAAACATTCATGCTGCTGAAGTGTGATTGTAGCTATTATCCGACCAACATGTTTCTATCCTACTCCATAACTTCAATCCTTTTGGCCAGTTCCAAACAACTAGAAATGATCAATCCACCACAATTAGTCACACAACTGTGTGGATCTTTACTCACTATTCCAGGAAGACGGCTTTCTTCCTAGAAAGCACTGAGCCAGAAGGTAGGTATGTACTGGAAACCTGGAAAGGACCTTAACAATCATGTATTCAAACTTTCAATTCTGTGAATAAAAAGACTGGTGGCCTATAAAAATAAAATGATTCACCAAGGGTATCTAAAATATATGTATATGCACAGATAGCACCAAGGGCTGGTTTTCTAAAATTCCCTATTTTGAAGTGTAACATTTAACAGAAAGAAAAAAAAATACTTCTATGGTAAAAACCCAGTATCATTATTAAGATGTAACACTATTCTATATTTACATGAAATAAAAATTTTAAAGCACCTTCCATTTTAATTTGCCTAATTTTCCCTCTAGTTTCAAGCACCATAAAAATGTACAGATAGTCATATATAATTCAGGAAACATCAACACATTAGTAACTTCCAAAAAGTAAAAGGAGAAGAGATTTGGGTCACTGTTTTTATTGAGCATGAACTGTGTGCCAGACATGTACAAGGTACTTTCACTTATGTTTACTCTCTAATACTACTGTGGATGAAAGACCTTTAATTCTCATTCTACAGACTAATTAAAAAGTAAACATCTTTTTAAATGTCAGTTAATATACAGAATAAAAAGGGTCACTGAAAAAAAGTAATTAGAAGAGGGCACTAATTCAGTATTTCCATAACACTATTCTGTTCTCATTATAAGCTTAAATGTAAATGGAAATATTACTAAAATTATAATGACTGATTAAACAATAAAAATAAAGAAAATAATAAAAACATTTAAAATTAAGAGTTGGACTTCCCTGGTGGCGCAGTGGTTAAGAATCTGCCTGCCAATGCGGGGGACACGGGTTCGAGCCCTGGTCTGGGAAGATCCCACTGCAGCGCAGCAACTAATCCCGTGTGCCACAACTACTGAGCCTGCACTCTAGAGCCCGTGAGCCACAACTACTGAGCCCATGTGCCACAACTACTGAAGCCCACGCACCTAGAGCCCGTGCTCTGCAACAAGAGGAGCCACTGCAATGAGAAGCCCACGCACCGCAACAAAGAGCAACCCCCGCTCGCTACAACTAGAGAAAGCCCATGTGGAGCAACGAAGACCCAATGCAGCCAAAAATAAATAATAAATAAAATTTATAGATAAATAAATAAAATAAAATTAAGAGTTAATTGTAGGCATAAACAATTTAGTAAAAGATGATTATTTTTTAAAGCTTTTGGTAAACAAAAGTTTGCATTTTCTTTTAGTCATGTGAAAATATGACTAGCCTCTGCCTCTCTATTGCCACACTCTTAATTTCTACAGTTGTAAAATGAGGAGTCATATTCTATCAATATTGCTACCAGAATTTTATGTAATTTCAAAACCAAGAAAATTTAAATATTTGAACAAAGACATTTGGGGGGGCGTCGCTGGTAGCTTATGTATAAATTGACAACAAGATTAGATTTCCAGTATTTGAAAATATTTTCATGTGAGCTAATCATCATATTCCTATATACTGTTATAAAATGTTTTAACAGTTCCAAAACAGAGAACCTCTATCAAGGTTTTCCCTTTTATCCAGCGATGTTTATGTTTTATTCTTAGGTCACAGTACAGTATACTTAAGGCTAGAAACCATAATATGAAAGGCACTATTACAAGTAAGTCATTCAAATCATATCACCCAAAAGAATCTCTAAATTATATCAGTTAAACACAAATTTATACCTCTAAATTTAACCATACAAATCCAGTAACAGTGTACTTACAAAACTGTGCTTGCCAGAGCGTGAAGTTGTTGATAATGATGGTGTTAAATAATAATCAATAGTCCCTTTCTTAGCAGTATTTAGGGCTTTAAGGTTGCAGAAGCACACACTTAAAAGGGTAAGATGAAATGGCATCTTCACATTCACCATATTTCGAAAAAGTTTCATAAGTACATCAACCATTGGGGTCATCACATCATAGTTTCCTAAATAAAACGTTTTAAGAAGACAATATCTAAACACATTATATCATAATTGATATTAAGAGCTTAATCTAATTTATATTGCTTAGATTAAGAAGTTAAAATCCTAAATAGATATCATCGGGACATCTTGACATTATTTACTGAACTGGGACATCTCAACACTAACACCAACTGCCAAATGAGTTAAAGTTTTCAGAAGATTTGAAATATGGAACTTTTAGTTATGGGAGAATGATGAGGTCAGAAAATCTCCCCATAAAGTTAAAATAAAACTGAACAAAATGGTCAAAAATAATCATTCTGAGATTCTGGAATGAACCAAAGGCCAATAAAGTGAGAAGCACTGATTTATGAAAAGCTGCTGGAACTTAGGTAATGAAGTGGGGACAGCAGCCTTATTGGTTGGAGTTGCTTGTATCCCCATTTACACAGTGCAGTTTGTATAGTAGTTTTACCAGGATGAGGCTGGCTGTGAAAGCCAGAACTTTGCTGCCAGAAAGGACTGACCTGATTTGAGGTAGAGGGCAAAAGCCCACACCCAGCAGTGTTGCCAGAAAAATGAACAAACTTGGTAGGAAACAAAGGAAATCACATAGCTCTTGAGCCTGGGGTGGCAACTGTGGTTGGGATGAGTGAAAGATCAGAGGACCAGCCATAAGTTTAACCAGGAGATCTGGAAATGAGAGAACCACAGAGGGACTAGATAAGCTCTCCTCACAACCCCAACTGACTGAGAGCTGCACACACAGAGAGGAGCCAAGCTTTCCATATGTCTCTCACCAGAATGGCAGCAAGTATACCAGGGGAGGTGCAAGAGGGACGAGCCGAAAATAAAGGCCAAGGCAGATTTGAAAAAGGCCTAAATTTTGAAAGTGCTCTCCAACCCAAGCACTTGTCTGCTGACAGAAAATGAAAGCCTTCCAGGCTGTAGTATTTGAGCAAACCTTTGACCAATTATTGTCTAACCACCAAACTATGCAGACACAGGGTAATCTCCTAAGAAGACGAAATTAAAAATTTAAATTTAAATTAAAAAGAAGAAAAAAAGTTAAGCAGAGAGATCAGGGGCAACACATCACAGGGCAGGTAGATCCTGCAGCTTAAGTCCAGACAGGTTACAAAGAAAGAAAAGGAGAAAAAAGCCTACAGGGAAAAAAAAATCCAAATCCAGAGTTTCTAGAATACATTATCTAGTCCAATTTTCAACAAAACATTACAATACATACAAAAAAAAAAAAAAACCAGGAATGTGATTCTTACTCAGGCAGAAAAAGCAGTCAATAGAAACTGACTTTAAGTTCAATTTAGCAAAGACTTTAAAGTTGCGATTATAGATATTTTCAAAGAATTAAAGAAGATCATTTTAAGGAATTAAAGTAAGATATAATAACCACTACCAAAACAGAGGGAGTCTCAATAAAGAAACAGGATCCAACATAGAAACAAAACAAAACAAATGGAAATTCTAGAGTTATAAAGTATAGTAACCAAAACAACAACAGAATCACTAGATGTGTAACAACAGTTTTGAGGTGACAGATGAATCAGAGAACTTGAATACAGCTCAAAAGAAATTATCTAATCTGATAAAGAAGAAAAAAAGTCTGAAGAAAAATGAATAGAATTGCACACACCTATAGGACATTATTATCAAGCATACCATCATATGTGCAATGAGAGTCCCAGAAGGAAAGAAAAAGAAGAGAGAATATTTGAAGAAATAAGAGCCCCAAACTCCCCATATTTCATTTAAAAATTTAGTCTACAGAATTAAGAATCTCGATAAATCCCAAGTAGGATAAACACACACACACACACACACACACACACACAAAACCACTTAGATATACCATGGTCAAACTGCTGAAAAAGACAGAGAGGTAACTAACTCATCACATAAAGGAGAACAACAATACAATTGTGCCTGGTAACAATTTATTGCCTCTCAGCTACAAATCACCCTTCAGTAACTGCTGTGTGATAATGCGTTGGACTCTAAAATTTTTTTTACATTGAACTCAACTGTTAAGTTTTGTCAGTAGAGAGAACTGGAGGACCATTAAAGGAGAAAGGGTGTTTCTCTTCCTGGTTCCGATGTACTGTCATTTACCTTTTCTTGCTCCCGTAACATGGTCTGTGTGCAGTACATATGTGTGGAACTATCCAATAGTGCTGTGCCATACCACGTGTGTGTGGAACGCTCAGTCCCTCAGCAACCTCCAGCCCCAGTCTAAGCCTAGTGACCATGTTACCATGGCACTAGCAACTCAAACACTGCACATACCAGGCCTGTGCCATAAACAGCACCCTGACTCTTCCTGCATACCCACCTAATAGGCTTGACTTGCATATGCCACAGAAGGTTGTTTCCTCCAGCTCTTCCTATGCAGGCACCATACCCTCCACCTTTGCACTAGCAGAAGAATGAAGATTCCTTCAGCATAAACACCTACCAGTCTCAGCTTGCCCACATCCTGGAGGATTGTTAACAGAAGCCCTCTCAACATGGACACCTGCATACCCCAGCTCATGCGCTGCCCTGCCAGTGAGCAAACTCCCAACATCCCAACACCTCCTGTGCACCCACCAATCAGCCTCAGCTCATCTGTAGATCAGAGCGTGGTATTCTCTTTGCCCAATAACTATGGAACAGCTCTGGGCCAGGTAACTCAAAGGATTTCTCTACTATTCAGTGTTCTGCAACCACACCTTCTCCTTGAGGGGTAAGAGGATTCTCTTTTCCAAGTTTGCCCTTCCTTAGATACTTTTCCTTAGCCCTCGGGTACCTCTTAGAGTATCTTTATATCTTTATAGTCACTCCCCATCATAATTTAGTAATTCTTTGAAACTTTCCCTGTTCAAATTTCTGTGTGGTTATTCTCTCTTGATTGGAACTATTAACAGGAATCTCTCCTGATTAAGCTATTAACAGCTGCCTCCTCATCAAAAATAATGAAAACCAGAAAGCAATGGAATACTATATTCAAAGTATAGAAAGAAACCAGTAAAGGATTATATATCCAGACAAACTGTCATTCAAAAATGCTATTTTGGAGAAGTAGTCCATAAATTTTAGTTAAGTAGAATGGTTTGATAGTGTTGCTCAACTCTTCTTTTCAAATGCAAATGGAACATTCTCCAGGGTAGACCATGTGCTAGGCAACAAAATAAGGCACAATATATGTAAAAAGGTTGAAGTTACTTTAAGCATGTTCTCTGATCAACTAAAATCAAAATGGAAATCAACAAAAAGAAATTTGAAAAATAATCAAATATTTGGAAATTAAACAGCAAATTTCTAAATAAGTTTAAGGGTCAAGGAGGAAATCACAATGGGTATTAGAAACTACTTTAGCGTTAATGAAAAAGAAACACAACAAAATTTATGGAATGCAGCTAAAGCACTGCTTAGAAGGAAATGTATAACTTTAAACTTGAATTATTAGAAAAGAAGGTAAGTATAAAATAAATAATGTAAACTTCCATCTTAAGAAACCAGGAGTGGAAAGGCAAATTAAACCTAAAGCAAGCAGAAAGAAGGAAATAACAAAGATCAGAGCAGAAATAAATGAAATAGAAAGTAGAAAGACAACTGAGAAATCAATGACACCAAAAGTTGAATCTTGGAAAAGATTAACAAAACTGAGAAACCTTTGCTAGAATGACCAAGGGGAAAAAAAAAAAAAAGAATACACAAATTACCAAAATCAAGAATGAAAGAGAGGACATCACTATAGACCCTACAAAAATTAGGATTATAAGGGAATATTAACAACTTCATGACAACAAATTAGACAGCTTGGATGAAATGCATACATTCCTAGAAGATACAAATGACCAAAACTGACCCAAAATGAATAGAAAATCAGAATAAACTTATAACAAATAGAGAAATCAAATTCTTATTCATAAAAGAACAAAGCTAGAGAACTTACACTACCTAATTTCAAAACTTACAACAAAGTATCAAGGCAGGGTAGAACTGGTATAAGGATAAACATATAGATCAATGGAATAAGGAGGTCAAAAATAAACCCTTACATTTATGGTCAATTAGTTTTTGACAATGGTGCTATGGCAATTCAAAGAGGAAAGAACATTCTTTTCAACAAATTCTGTGAACAACTGGATACCCACATGGAAAAGAAGGAACTAAGACTCTTACTTTACACAACACATAAAAATTAATTCAAAGTGGATCTAAGTAGAAATCTTAAAACTATAAAATTTCTGAAAGAAAACATAAGAGGAAATATCTATGACCTTTGGGTTAGGCCAAGAATTTTTAGATGATATCAAAAGCACTATCCATATAAGAAGAAAAAACAAAACAATGAAATACCATTACACAGTCATGAGAATGAGTATAATAAAAGAAAATGACAGTACTAAATGTCAGTGAGAATATGAAAACACTGGAACCCTCTATACTTTGTTGGTGAGAATCTACATTGTTATACTCACTTTGAAAAAAAATGTGTCAGTTTAGAGTTCAACTTTACCATACAACCCAGGAATTCCACTCCTTGTAATCTACCCAAGATGAAAAAAAGCATATACTTGCCCAATGACTTGCACACAAATGTTCACAGCACCATTTTTCGTAACGGTCAAAAATTGGAAACAATCTAAATGCCCATAAAGAAGTTATCTCGTGCTATATAATTAATTACCAGAGTTTTGTTTTCTCTGGAGTTGGGAATCATTCCTAACTGAGTCTTTACTTTTAATATCTATTAAAAAAAACAAAGTTTTCTAGTGAAAATTTCATATAGAATAAAAGTATTTAATAGTTCACTAACTCCCTGTGAAGACTACCCATCTTTGGATCATATTTCTAACTCAAAGTTTGTTTTTTTAAGAGTTCGACCTGCCAATTAAATTATCAGAAAATTAGTCCATTACCTATCCCTAACTTCTGAATTATGTGGGATGGAATTGCGCACTGACGACTCTCACGGCTATAGTGCTTCTCAGATGAATACCGACGGATTATTAATCTTATTGTATGTGGCTTCCTTCCATCTTGGCAGACTCTAAAAATAAAGAGAAAGAGGAAACAAGGAATTAGAAAAAGTATTATCTAAAGTTTTTTTAATGGTCCAATATACCTCATTTACCTAAAGGTGCCAGATTTAGTAACTGTAACAATTATAAATACAGTTGATAATTAGGCAGTAGGCAATAAAGGTCCCTGAATAGTCCAAGCAAACTTCACAAAGTCTACATAATAAAGCTCTGAAACTTAAATAAGGCTCTCAGGCCTCATGCAGAATTGAGTGCTATCAGAAAAAGAAAAGAGATAA
Source organism: Monodon monoceros (assembly GCF_005190385.1). NCBI lineage: Eukaryota > Metazoa > Chordata > Mammalia > Artiodactyla > Monodontidae > Monodon > Monodon monoceros. The sequence goes on from NW_021703765.1 coordinate 19,537,420, forward strand.
GATATAATAATAACAAGCCATTTTACAATCCAAATCCAAAACATAACTAAAAGCAACATATTAAAATCAGCAGGAAATTTAAGAAACAGAGAATCATTTACTGACAGAAGCAAATATATAAAAAATGACAATTTTTTACACATGTAAAAAAAATAAGATTACAAAAAGAAAAAAAATTTTAATGAGATTATTTCTGTTAAAAAGCACTCCTCAGATAGATCCAAGGGAGTCAGTAATATCACCATTATATGGCTTTAGAGAAATAATGTGAAAGGTTAATTATATACTATATTTAGGAAGGTAAGTACTTGTCCATGCATCTTAAAAAGTGTTCCATCCAAATAATCTTGGTTTTAGTGTTGAAAACAAAACTTTTAATGACATGGAAAATCTGCTTATAAAGTAGAAAATCTAATTACTAGAGAAAATAAATGTCATCAAAGAATAACATTTTCCTTTCTATATGTGTCGCAAACATAAAATACAAGTATTATTAAACATACTCAAATTGATTTTGAATTAGAAAATTCGGATTTTTGTAGTAAACAATTTTTTTCTTATTGCTTTATCACAGAACTTCTTGACTGCTGCTTTATTAAGATAATATCTTAAATGGTGCCTGTAAACATGTTACTAGTTTAAACATCTTCCAGTTCTATTAAGTTAATATGCAACTCAAAGAGTGTAATTTGGTTCCTATAACTAATTAAGACATACTAGAAAAAGGTTATACTCTAAGCAATCTTAAGACCAATGCCCAGAGAATGGACTAATGGGCCAGTGCCTAGATGTATGATTTTATACCTCTTGCATATCTAGAGTATCAATCATCATATGCTTGAGAACATTCACACACACGCACAACTCTTTTTTTTGCCAGTTACTTAGATGGCATTATACAACTCAGTCACTGATATAAGGGGCCACTATGTAGAAAAGGGAATGCCAAGCAGAAATAAGGAGAAATGGTTAATAGTTATTTCACAGGTTTAGAGCACCTAGACTCATTTCTGGGTTGATGCTTCAAATAAGAGAACCTATAAAATGTATACTTCTTGTGGTTTCTCTATGTGCACAACTTTTTCCAGTGACCAGGCATTTCACAGTAGTCTTATATTTAGCTGAAACAAAGCAGATAACCCAGTTTCACTAGCATAGTCACAGGCTCAGCCTGAGTCATATCACTGAAGCTGGGTCATATACCCAGCCAGTTGCACGCAGCAAATGATGAGCTGCGCGGCCCTGCTCAAGACATGGGATTGCAATGCATGTTGCATGACTGCAAAGTTGAAGGAAATATCACTTTATCAGTTTTCTGAGAGTTACAGTCATCCAAAAACCATTTTCTCTCATCACATTAGCCATCCTAGCATCATTACAGAAGCACACCTACCCAAAACTGTTAGATCCCTGACACCCCACTTTCAGAAATCAAAGAAATGGGAGGAAAAGAAATGGAGTACTGAGAAATAGATATATGATGGCAAAGGAGCATCAGAAAACTAAATGTCTTGTTCAGCTTATGCAATACTATTTGTATACTCATAACCCCAATTGACACTCTTCATGTATTTATAGGTCAGTAACCCTGCACATACCCACAATCACTCTCACTGCTCACACATAATCCCATTAAGCTATTCCTTCATCTGACTCCATTTTCTTTCACATGGTCCGAGGCACAGGAGATAAAAGGGTTCTTCTGCTTTCTCCATCAATTTCCTATCCTCAATCATCACAAAGTTTATAGGTGCCGTGATTCTAGAGATACCTATAAAACTCCCTTAGGTTAATGATCAGCAGCTTAAGATCCACAGTAAACCACAATGTTACTAAAATTAAGACCAATGCAAGTAGATGAATTAAATTTAGTTAAAAACATCTGTTACTTTATAATGATCTATCTTTGCATGTTTAGTCTCCAGTTAATCGGTAAGTTCCAAGATAGAACATCAAGTATTCTTTCCATGTACTATACACAGAATCTATAAGATGATATGGCAAAATGGAAAAATCACCTGTTCAAAAGACTAGCAAGTAGTTCTTCAATCTTATTTTTAGCTTCAACTTCTGATGAACATTTTTTAAATGAATCTTCCTCACTAAAGGACTACCAAAGAAGCACAAATAAGGATTAATAAAAACCCAAATAAACATATCCAATTATCAGTGTATATGTTAAATAGGTATTCAACACATTCTTTACTAACTTACCTCATGTACTTAGTTTGAGCCATTTAGTTCACTTTTATATTAAATCTTTTTATCTGCAAGTTATTGTACTCCACTAGAAAGTGTACTGGAAGTCAAGAAAATTACAAAGCTCTAGTACCAATGCCACGCTTTATTGTATGAGTACAGTGAGGCTCTTAATCTCCTAGGACTTGAATCTGAGTTTAACCTTGGGCAAGTTATTTAACCTTTCTAAAGTACAGTATCTTCACCTTAAAAAAATAATGGGAGGAAGAGGGAGTAAGGGAGGGGGAAAAGGTATGAACAATAGTACTAACTACCTGGAAGATTCACTGTGAAGATTAACTGGGATAATGTATATATTATTATCCGTCAGGAAAAAAATTCATCAATGTTATCTGGGTGATTATACCTTTCTCCATTTCCTAAACCATTAGACTACTCTGAAAACAAGATTTTTAAAAATTAAAATATTTTGCCTACTGTATACAATATAGGCTATTAAAATTAAGTAGTATTCAATCACAGTGGCTAACTTGAGACTTAAATACTAATTCTTAGATTCAATTTAAGGCTATTTATTAATCTACTATAATAAATAGCCTTCTCATAGGAAAGGGATCATGTACTAACCTAAAAAGCAAATTAGAATAGTAAGAACACAGTAGTAAAACTAGAAATCTTTACCTCAAATAATGTGACAACCAGTATTCAGTTAAAATGAACATCATCGCCACGTACCTGAGGAGGTCCTGAGGGGGTCACAGGAGAGTTATCCTCTCCAAAACTGAGCTTCTGGATACGCTGAGCAACTGAAATTCCTAATTCCTTTTCTAATATTTTGGATGAAAAGGTTTGAAGATCACGCACACTACTGATACCCAGTGCTTCCAGACGTTTGGTAGTTTTATAGCCAATACCTAAGCAAAAAGAGATGCATACGGTGTTCCAATAGTTTTTCTCTTTAAAATTAGCTAATTAAAGTATTATAAAGATATCAACCATGTCTTTTGATACCATAATTGGTATTTTGCTAAGATCAAACTTTATTAAAAATTAGGTTGTTGTTCTGCTCAAGACCTCTGAGTTATGAACCACCTTGAAAACCTAACAACCATAGTATAATATAACGAATAAGGAGACAACCAATAAATGCTGTCTTGATATTGATAAAATGAAATTTTTACCACCTGTTACATAACAATGTGGAAGTATTGAAGAATCATAGTTATTATCCATGTAAAGAAAGACTGTCACCAGAGCAATTAAAATGCATTACCATTTGCTAATTATTAGCTAACTTGACTGATTTCTATACACAATACCACACATTTATATCTGGAGGTAGGAACCATCCCAAATACAACTTCGAGCCAGAAAGCAAACAAACGAATCTTCTCATTAGCGAAACTCCTATGACAAAGTTCTTGCACTAAAACTCAGTCATACTTTATCACAGGAAAAAATTTAATGCTGTGATAAAGGACCATATGTTTCCAGGTTATAACTTTCATGATCATGTTCAAACTATACAAAAGTAGGTAAAACTAGGAAAATACTTTCATATATATAGATTCCTAATATAGATTCCCTCCAGAAAACGTCAGGTTTTTTGGTTTTCACCAAGAGCCAAGTACACAGGCTTTAAGAATTAATTACACGTAGCTGTAATTTTTAAACTTAAAGAAATACAATAAAACCAATATATATTTTTCAAATATATTTGTCTTACCAGGCATTTCCTTTATGTGGTTCAAACTATGAATGAGATCTTGAGAACTTTCAGGTAGTAAGAGTGTTTGCTGATTTGGTTTAAAGATGCCAGACACTAATTTTGCCAATAATTTATTAGAAGCCACTCCAGCACAGCCTGTGAGACCCAACTGATTATACATGGCTTCCCTCATCTCAGCTGCAATCTGAGATCCAATAAGTAGTCTGATGTGCAAGATGTCATGCAGGTTTATAGCTATAAAAACAGCCAATGTTGTTAAAAGTCACCATCACAAATTTTCATTTTCTTTTTAACAAATGAGTTTTAAAAAGATAAAGGGTTTAATCTATATCCAACCCCCCTTCCCTACCACCATACTGCTACACCACCATACTGCTACACACTTAACTAATCTCTCTTGTCCTTCACAGGAATTCTGTAAAGTAACTATCACAAGTGAATTCCAAGGCCTGTGACAGCAAATGCATAATGGGAGTGCTGAATGATTAACAGATTACGAAAATTGATCTCATAAAAAATTCCGACAGACATTACTAGAACTTTTACTCACGTTTATCTGGAAGTAAGCATAAAAGTAAAAGTGTTACATTAATGATAAAGCTAACATTACAGCTTTAAAGATCTGAATCTAAACTTTACACACTAGTGGTATGTGCTATTAAAAACAATTTTGGATCTGTATACAGTTTAAGAGATCTTTTATTAAAAGTATAGGGAAATTATATAGAAACAAATTTTCTTAGGTGTGAAAATGACATTAGAGTTATATGAGACAGTCCTTATCCTTAGGAGTATTTACATTTCAAGTGTTATGATGTCTGTAATAATGGCTCAACAATGTATCAACCAATCAATAAACAGCAAGATAAAGCAAATGTGGCAAAATGATAACAATGGGAGTATCTACAAGGAAGGGCATAATGACTGTTCTCACTGTACCATTCTGTCAACTTTTCTGTAGGTTTAAAAAAATTTTTTAACACAATCTTACGTGGAGGAGAAAGAAGAATTCATGAAGAATTAGATATTTTAGGATACAAGACCTAGCTCTCTGTAATATGTTCTAACAAATAGAATCTAAGTTTGCTTTAAAAATTATACAGAAACACATTTGGAACCTTCTTGCTACCCAGACCTCGTAAGTGACAAAAGAGCACAGGTACAAAAGACACATGAAAGCTTCATATCTTCTTCTAAAACGAATGGTAGCTCTACTTCTTTTCTCCTTTAATATCAGGGAGGTGGATAATGACTGGAGATTGATCCACCAGCACTCAAAAAAGGGGAATAAGAGAAAGCACGTGCTGGCTGAGACCTATGAGCAAGTATGTCAGGACAGGTCTTAGAGAAAAGCAGCTTGCCTTCTACGTGGTATGATTTGGAAGTCACCAGCAGTCACAAGATGTTTGAAAGCCTAATTAGATATTCAGTAGAGTTGATTGCAGCTTATTTTCAAATGCAAATACCCCTGGAAATACCATCAGTCATTCATACTTTAATACGCAAAGGAGAGGAACCATTCTGTTTTCTTGCTAAGAGTTGGCAAAGATTATCTGAACTGATTAAATATGAGCTTGCAAAATATGGCAGGTAGGCCTGGACAAGCTTCCACAAGAGCTAACTTGGGAGGGTCTTGATGCCTTGGGAGAATAGAAGTGAACAAGCAAAGAGGCAGCAAAGGCAAATTTAGTCTACCTAAAATTTTGCTTAAAAATGGTTTTAAGAAAATCAAAAACTACTAAAAAGCCAACTCCTGTAACTTAAGGATGACCTAAAGTGTCATCCTCTTTAAAAACGATAACACAGGGACTTCCCCAGTGGCGCAGTGGTTAAGAATCCGCCTGCCAATGCAGGGAACACGGGTTCAATCCCCGCTCCAGGAAGATCCCACAGACCACAGAGCAACTAAGCCCGTGCACCACAACTACTGAGCCTGCACTCTAGAGCCCGCAAGCTACAACTACTGAGCCCGCGTGCCACAACTACTGAAGCCTAGGCACCTAGAGCCCGTGCTCCGCAACAAGAGAAGCCACCACAATGAGAAGCCTGCGCACCACAACAAAGAGTAGCCCCACTCACCACAAATAGAGAAAGCCTGCGCACAGCAACGAAGATGCAATGCAGCCAAAAAATTAAAAAATAAAATAAAATAAAAACCGTAATACAGGACTGTGTCAGAGAAATGAAAAGTGCACAAAGCACTGAGCTACATGTCATCAAAATACGATTTTCTGCCTATTTAATATGGAATAGCAATACCTGATTTTAATCATCTTAGACTGCTGAAATATGGCTAATATATCCAACAGAAGCCAGAATACTTTCAGAAAGACATAATCGACTCTCTGAACTGACTGAACATTAAGAAATGTAGATACTTTTAGTTACTAAATTGAATGAATAAGAACCCACTTACGCTGATTACCGTATACATGACCCGACACAGTCAGTGCTGAGGGTTCATCACTTTGAAGCTGCTCTAGTCTCTTCTCAACCATTTCTGTTAGATCCACAAAATTTTCATCAAATCCGAGTCTCTCAACAACTGGACTAAATTCTTCCAACAACTCTAAATTAAAATAACATTGGAGCACAGATGTAACTGAAGTTGTAACTAGAATAGATTTAACTCTTTTATGCTTAAAAAAATAACAAAATATGTTGTTAAAGGTTTTACATATATTCACAGTCCCATAATATCTTTAATAAAGTCCTCAGTTAACTGGGATTTTTTTTTCTGTACCACATTCTGAGTAAAGGCAATATTTTCCAACAAAATAAGTCCAAAAATAACATTTCCTGGGCAGATGCTCATAGCAATAAATTTCTCAATCTCCTATACGTATAATTTCTCTATCTGTAGTACATTAAACATCAATGCTTATAGTTAATTATGATCTTGAAGCAGTAGGTCAAAGAATAAATTATAGTCTGCTTAGAAAAGTAAAAACAAATAATAATATATTCTAGCTATGTTTTTCATAAGAATTTTAAAAAGGCAAAACAAAATAAAATTTAAAATTTCCAGTTAATACTAATCCAAAGAGAAAAGTTACTTAATTTTCAAAATATACTACAATGCAATACTTTTTGATTAGTCACCCTCCAGCACATTCCTTAAGGGCAGAGATGGACCATGACTTACATGTATTTGAATGCCCAGCCTCTAACAGAATGCCTAGTCCATAACTCAAATGTTTACTAAATTGAGCTGAACCAGGATTTGAAATAAGTTCAGAAAGACTTATCAATTCTCATTTTTAGGATTAAAACTAATAATTTGAAATCATTACGAAGAATTTTCACTTCTCTCTGAATCACCTATGATACCAGCTGGATGGCAGAAAACAAGTTATTAGCCTCTTATATAAAAATGCATAGGTTCTTAAAGTCCTATAATATGAAAGCTCTGTTTTATTGATGCCAACACTGACAACAGCAGGAGAAAACAATTAATAAAGACAACAGTGTGATCTGGTGACCACCAAAAATCACTTTCAACCTACCTAGAGAAAACCATATATCTACTCTGAGGAAAAACTGACAATGTGTCTGACCATATAAAAGGATTCTTTTGAATTTCCCTCATCAATTTCTGCTTTTCTTCCCCAAAAGTATATACCTGATGTCCAGCAGTAACAGGTAGAAAATAAAAGTTTATCAAAACAATACTATATAAAAAACAAAGAACAAGTGAAGTGCTAAGGAGAAAAGCAAATTAAGTACCGAATCATGCACAAAGCTGGTGGATTGCTGAATATTGATTGATTATATTGGTTCTATTACTAGGTCATAGGAATAAATCACTTATCCATTCCTGAAGTTAACCTCTTCTTTGCTGTCAACTTGTCAACTCCATAAACAAGAGGCATTTATTAAACATATGATTACACAAGGCCAAAGAGAGGAGTTATAAATAGAGAAAAAACTGTCCAGACAAAAATGTAATACTGTAGAATAAAAATATGAAATAAACAATAAGGTTATACATTATAAATAATACTGAAATAAATTCAGTATAGGACTGTTAGGCTATGTTCCTATTTCAACTCAGAAAATACCATGGAAAAAATTAACAAAATAACATTTTATCGATGCATAAATCATACTTAGAATATTTATTGTTATTATATTAGTGCATTTTTAATTCTTTCAAGATACTACTTTATAAGTTAAGAATCAGCAAAAAAACTGAGATTTACTCATTGAATTTCCAGTAGATGTTTTCACTGTGAAGAGTTGCAGTGGCACAGAAATCATAAGAGAAAGTCTGATAAGTCTGACAACATAATGTCAGACAAAACACAAACTGGAAAAGTAAAAAAGATGAAACACAAATTGGAAATATATTTATAACACATGGCCATCAAAGGGCTAATTTCCTTAACTTCCCCAAACAATGACACAAACCAATCAGAAAAGAGAGGAGCAATCTAAATAAAAACGGGCCCAAGTGAAAAGGCCATTCACAGAAAACATATATAAATGACCAAAAATACATGAAAAAATGCTCACACTTACTTATAGAGAAATGCAAATCAAAACAATGATTTACTATTTTTTCTGCCTATAGGCAAAATCTTTATGAATATCTAATACTGTCATACATACTAGCAATATGTTGGGACAACCTCAAGTGCAACATATAGCAGTATTTCTAATGCAAATTATCTTTGATCTAGCAATTAAACTTTAGGAACTTACTTTAAGGATATCTTCATGAAAGTATGTGAAAATTTCTGTATGAAAATGTCTACTGAAGCATATATTTGTAAGAGCAAAAAGTTGGTAACAGAAATAATCCCTCACTATCAGGGAAGCCACATAATTTACAAGATTTCTTTTGAATAAAAGGAGGTGCTATTAATAATTACGTAGGGACAATGGGCATAAAGTGGGACATACTGTCTTCATATCAGTAAAGGAATGGTTAAATAAGTTTGGGACAAAATACAACAGGATACTGTGCAGGCACTAAAAAGAATGAGGAAGAGCTATATGAATGAGATGAAAGATCACCAAGAACAAAGGCAAGATGCACACTGTCTGTGTTATATCACCTCTTCTATGTACAGTAAAAATTAACTTCTGAGTATTCAGATACACACACATAATTGTGCACATTGTCTATTCACACACAGACATACACACATATGTGGCGGAAGGGGTTTGGGTCATTGTTTTACACATATGGAAAAACCTGATACTGGTTTTTGCATCTTGCCTTCTACTCACTCAACAAGGCATATCTCTATGAGTCAAACAGTACAGCACCAATTCATTCTTTTTAATAGCCATATAATATTCTATCATAGAGAAGTCTTAGTTTATTTAGCCATTCTCACCCTGGTGAGCAATTGTTTTCATTCCATATTTTTAGCAATTATGAACCATGCTACAAGAAACGTTTTTGTACATATACATTATTTTAGTTCAATTAGATAAATCCCCAGCAGTGGTATTATTGGGTTAAAGAACATAATAGGTATCTTTAATTTCAAAACATGTTTCTAGATTGCTTTCTTGAAAAGGCTGTAATACTTTGTTTCTACTTTTTCTCACATTCTTATTTTTAGTACGAATGAATTTGAGCATTCTTTTTCCACATTGTTGAATTTGCTCTTTTTGTTAATTGCCTATTCATATCCTTTGTCCATTTTTCTTAAGTTTCTTTTTCTTGTTAATTCCTAAGAGCTCTTGGATATTATATTTAATGCTTTCATCTGAAAACTGCTACAAATAACCAAAGAACAAGTAAACAAAAACAATAGCAGGGCTTCCCTGGTGGCACAGTGCTTGAGAGTCCGCCTGCCGATGCAGGGGACACGGGTTCGTGCCCCGGTCCGGGAAGATCCCACATGCCGCAGAGCGGCTGGGCCCGTGAGCCATGGCCGCTGAGCCTGCGCGTCTGGAACCTGTGCTCCGCAACGGGAGAGGCCACAACAGTGAGAGGCCCGCGTACCACAAAAAAAAAAAAAAAAAAAAAAAAAAATTTACTAAAACAATAGCAAACAAGATAAATAAAAAGCTGATCCTTATACATTTTAAAACTGTATATATTTGCCATATGCCAGTACAACACATGGTTTCATTTTTCCTGTAATTTACTAAAACACTAAGATTCAAACCCAAACCTTAGTAAGGGGGAGTTTATCTACACTGAAATATTTAATATATACATAAAATCTAAGAAAAAAATATACTCCTTATCTTTGCTAATACTTCCTAACAAATTGGTTTTTAATTATGTTAATCAAACATTACAGAAGCCTCTCTCAACTCCCATTAGTGCATTAGAGTACAGCATATTTCTTCATAGTTTATTTAAACTTGGCATTTAAACTTATAATTAAAAATACCTGGTTCTTTTTGGTTTATCTTCTCCCATTTTCTCATTTAAAAATTTTTTTACATTTTCTCATATTTATGTAAACATCAGCGTGACAGAGTTCAAATTCCTTCCAACTATACATTTTTGTCACCATTACTCATAATATATTAAGTCATTCTCATATAAATTTTTTTTTAATGGGAAAGCCCCAAAATAAAAGGAAACTGACTTATGCATTTTACATTTATCAAAAGATTCATGTAGTTAACAGGCATCCTATATAAAAATTAATACTGAAATTATATTGCCCATAATCTGTACCTGTAACGTACCTGTAACCTTATATGATATCTCTCTGTAACGAGTCAAATCTTCTCCATTAACTAATACTAGCTGTGGACACTTTTCTTTTGCATCTCTGACATTCATAAGTTTCTTAACTCCAAGTTCCCTAGCTTCATAGTTGCAGGTAACCACCAAATATTTCTGCTGAACCCCTATAAGAAATAAATATTTTATGAGAAAAATAAATATTTTATGAGGATTAAATATTAAAATTAAAATATAATTTACTTATTCCATATTATAGTTGTAATACCATCTGTTTTGATAAGAATAAAAAGCTCTCAGTTAAAAAATACAGCCTCCATTCATCAAAGCTCTATGAAGTACAATTTAACAAAAATTAGCACGAACGAGCAATTCTATGAATTCTGCAAAAAGATACAAATAAAATCCTTTGAGGATTTTTTTCAAACAATACAAAACCAAAGAATTAACTCTATATAACTTTATATATAACTCCAGGCCATGTTTTACCAAAAAATAAAGCAGATGAAAATAACTGAGTACAATTAACTACATGTTGCTGCTAGAAAACCTAACTTGTCTTCTGAGTAACTTTCCAATGAATATAAAGCAATGTTCTGTTACAAGTGCCAATCTACAGCAATTACTAGGGATCTCCCCCAATCAGTGTTCTAATTATTGAACTGTTCTTCATAGTAATCTTCAGAAAAGATTATAGTGAGGTGGCATTATGAGCCCCCTCCTTATCAAAATGATTAAGTTATGATCATCTACAGACTGTTTAAAAATTCTAGTTTTCCGGTAGCTTAAAATTGCTAAAATTATTTGCTTTTCTCTTTACACAAGTTGACTACTTGTTTAACACTATTAAAGTAATGTTCATCTAAAATATGTAAAACACAAATATGTAGATGGGGAAAAAAAGGTTATGTCCATTCCCCTAATGTAAGACATTTTGTTTCTAAAGTGTTGATACTATAAACAAGGCAAAGAAACATTATTTCGTATATTTTTGATATACCAGATTATGCCCAAAAATAGAAGCACTGGGTCAAAAGTAATAATTTATGATTCACCAGTGATCTATGTAAAAAATCAGATTAGTAAATTCCTTAACTAAAAAAGTAGTCTTTTAATGCAGGATTAATGGACTCACCATTATGTCACCAGCCCAAGTTAAGTACTCATATGAGTACAAATGGAAGACTATGCTGCTTTCTCCTAGAAACTTTCAGCATTATATCCCTCACTTCCTGGTAATCATTCATTCCGGCATCTTAATTACACAATACCTTTTTACTAATCATTACTTACAGAACATCTTGTTACCATGCTACTAGTTAGAAATGCCTTCAGAAGAAAATTGAGGTCCCCTAATCCTAACTCCTTGACACCCTTAATTTTAAAGATCCTAGACTGACCTTGGCATACCAAAAACTAGACATCAGTCATCCCTCTGTTCCTTAGTAAATCAACTAGGCTGAGTTGAACTGGGGACTTATCAAAACCAAAATAGACACCAGAGGGAAGCGGCATGTGAACCAAAATTGCTCTTTATGCTTTTACTAAAAGATAAATCCTTACTACATGCATAAAATAAATTTTTAGAAATTTAAATTACTTTCCCAATTTAAGATATAATAAAAAAAAGAAAGTTTTTTTTAAAAAGCCAACGTAATAGTACTTAGATCCCCAATGTAAAATTTCTCTTTGCCTTTTAAAGATACTTATGATTTTATGGAAAATTTGTACTGTATGCCTTAACATTTTGGGTTCTGTTCAAAATCCAACTATTTTGTCGAATGTTACACAACTCAAGAGTTAATTTCAAAAGTGAGAGAATAGATGACAACTTCCATTAAAATTAATAAAAGAGATTGTTCTTGAGATAAGACGGTTGTAAAATTTCAAACATTGAGAAAAAGACTAAAAGTTTATCATGGTCTCTCTGTTCATCCGTTTGGTTAACTATACTACTTGTATCACATTCACCATTTATTAAACGATTATAAAGTTTACACCTGTAGTGAAGCAAAGATTACTGTCTATAAAGCATCACAGAACTGCTTCCAACATTAATATGGTTAATAAATCATAATATAAGAAACATAATAAATAACGAATCCTATTATACAAAGAAAATAGTATAAAACTCCAGAATTACCTAAAGGTTTGCCCTTTAGTTCTGGATGTGAGATCATTTCTACTTGTGCGTAAAAGCAATCCAGATCCACGTGTACTATGACTCTAGATGAAGAACTTCCTGCTGGCACCACTTGATCATGGACTGTGGCACAATATGCAAAGAAACATAAAAATACGTTCAGGCAGCTTATCGCCTCTGAGCAACTGCCAGCCCCTTAAAACACGGCAACTGAGAAAGAAGAACGCAGAGTGATTTTTAAAGTTTTTTTCCTGGATTTATCACATGTGTCAAAGCATCTAAAAATTACAAAGACATGAGAGAAACTCCACCCACAGTAGAGTCTTCAGTCCTGTTTACTTACTATTTCTTTGCATACTATGTTTTTCTCAGGATAGTAATACATTTAAGGAAAAAAATTTATCAATAATGGAAGATTGCAAGAGGTAATCCTAGGACTTGGAAGTTTATGGGAAAATTTAGAGAAAGTTGCAAGGGGCAGAAGAGTTTAAACACTGATCTTTCAACCAACTTAAAAAGTATTCTAAGTGGCATGTCCTTAAATTAAAAAAATAATCTGAAATACAAAGACAGAACCTATGGGTCCCGATGGACTACATCTAGCTCCCATATGAGATCAAGATTAGCTGGTTCAATGCTGAATACCCAATACCTAAAACAGAGCCTGGCATATAATAGACTACCAATGAATACTTGCTAAATTGCAAGACAGAGTAAATATTTCCTGGATTTTAAAAGTGGTTCATGTCTTGAGGGAAGGGGCAGAGGGATAAGACAGAGGAGATTCCAGCTCTTAACACCAGTTAAAAACAAGGCAGGCTAAATGCAATGTGGTTTTCTGGTTTGGAGCCCGGAACAGAAAAAAATTAAGTGGAAAAAAACTGGTAAAATCTGAATAAAGCTTGTCCTTTCATTAATAGTATGCCAATGTTATTTTCTTAGTTTTGACAAATGTATCACGGTGATGTAAGATATTAAAGTTAGGAAAAGCTATCTGTGCATCTCTCTGTAAATCTAAAATTATTACAAAATTTAAGCTTTTTAAAAAGGGGGCGGGGGTCTAGGAAGCAGGGAAGGAGAGCCTTGGCCCCAGGCTCGGGGATTGGCGCGCTGCAAAGTAGGGTCCAGAGGCTGGAAATGGGTCACCGGAGAGGCGGCCACTGCAGACGTGCCTCGTCCCCGGTTCCGAGCTGCGCCGTCCCTTCCCGTCTGCGCTGAGCCGGGGCCCCAACCTTTGCCAAACGGTCGACAAGTTCCCCCGCTACTGCAACCTTTAGGCGGCCGGGGACTCTTCCGCTTTCACTGGGCTGTTTACAAATGCAACCTCGATTAACCAACTGACGCGCCCACCCTACTCCTACTGGTCAAAAAAATCCCTCTCGGGATCTTGGCCTCAAAACACCGGGCAGCGAAGGGCAGCTCTCTCAGCGGAGCCCGGAAGACGAAAGGACCCGAGCCGGGCGGGACGGTCGCAGCCCAACAGCCGCCGCCACTGCCCCGGGAGTCCTCCCGCCCCGCGCTGCTCATTTACACCAAGGGAGGCCGCCGGGCTCCTCAGGCTCCAGCGCACCCGGCGAGCTGCCGGCTGTGCACGCCTCGACCCGCTCCATGCCCAGAGCCGCGTCCTCTTCCTCGTCTTAGTCGCCTTCTTCTTCAGGCTCCACCCCCTGCTTCTGCGTCCCGCCCCAGCGGCCAACCGCAGGGCAGCTTCCGACCGCTTCCGCCCGGTCTCCAGGGAAGCCGCTCCGGGCTGGCGCCTGCGCAGTCTGCGCCGACCCGCGGGCTGCTCCGAAGGACTCGCCGGCTGGGAATCCTCCAGACCAGCGTGCGGGGGTTCCCTCCCGCCCAGCAGTGAATGAGAGATTGCCTTACCAAACAGCTCATTTTTTTCTTAAGGTCTTCGGAGTGAGTCCCACACCACAGATTTTAACTGTTTATCTTTACTTAGAAGCCAGCCTGTTCTCCTGATAACTGTTAGCAGAATTGCTAACCCTTAGACGCTGAATGATTTATGCTGATGGAGTTGGGGGAAAGGATGGAAATTATGGTGACAGCAAGGCGACCATGTAAACTAATATGATTAGCAAGTATGTTAAAGTTTGCATTTTGTTTGTTTGGTGTTTGATTCAAAGATACTGTGACAGATTGGACCTCTGAATTTTTAATCATTTAAACTGAATAGGATTTTGATACATGAGCTTTCGAGTCGGGTAAAATTCTCAATCCAGACCCTCCAACTTGCTAACTGTGACTTTGGGCAGGTTAAATAACTGCTCTGAACCTGTTTCTCCACTGTTTTTTTTTAAAAAAAAAAAAAGGTCTTGAGTGTATTGGGATTAAATGAACGAATGAAAACTAACATACGCTTTAATATTCCAATGAATATAAAACACCTGGGACATGGAAGGTTAGAAGGTGCTCAATAAATGTTCATTCTCTTTGCTTTCTGTTAAGATGCCTTTTGTGCCTGTGTGTGTTTCTTCCAACAGAAAAATTGGAAATTTCTGTGCGCGTGTGTGTGAATGAATATATATATATATTCACACAATTATTTTGATTTTTTTTACAGGATTCTTTCATAAATAGGTTGTGAAAACTTTGAGAAACCCATTAAAGGACATGCTGATGCATCCATAAAGAAGGAATAACAGGCAGAGCTGGGGCTTGGTGGTTTGGAGACCAGGTCTTCCTCTCTGGGTATTTTACTCTTAGACATCTGGACCAGTTCCTTCAAACTCTCCAGTATGGGATCTAAGACACCAATTTAAAGCTATCCTGCTTTCTTTGCGATTGCTATTTGCTAAGTCTAGATAAAGTACTTTTGAATTAAGTGCCTCTTTGGCTATCATCAAGGGTCCAATTACTTGTAGACAACTAAGGTATTTTGTTTCAATTCCTCCATGTTGAGAATGATACAAACCAGGGAAATTCCATGGCAGATTAAAACAGTTCCTTTATAAGAGCCCTAGGGTCACTAACAACAGCTTGACTAAAAGTGAACCAGCATTGAAAAACAACACACATAAGCCCTCTTTAATTGAATTTATTTCCCTGTCAATTGTCAAACTGAAGAGTGACTTTAAATTTAGTAGAAGAATAGACAAATGGAACCTTGCAACCATAGGGGAGCGAGCCAGGCTGGCTTTGTAGCTCTGCACTTAGAAGGGCCCCTCACTTGATTTAATGTTCTTCTGTTGCTGTCTTGAAATTCTTAATAATTTTTGAACAAGGGAGCCCTCATTTCCATGTTGCACTGGACTTCACAAATTATTAGCCAGTGCTGGGAACAGAGGAGGGAAGTGGCATAGAAAAGAACACTTACAAAACACCTGTATGTCAGGCACAGCCCTAAGAGCTTAAAACAGATTATGTCATTCAATATGCCTTAGAGGGTAGGTATCATCATTCTTATTTTACCAAAGATGAAACAGGCCAGCAGAGACTAAGACGCTTACTCAAGATTATGAATCTAGTAATGGTAAATCTACTTTCCAGAGTTTTCCATAGAGAAGAATTCATTAAGAATGTTTCTTCCACAAGAAAAGGGAACCCTCCTACACTGTTGGTGGGAATGTAAATTGATACAGCCACTATGGAGAACAATATGGAGGTTCCTTAAAAAACTAAAAATAGAACTACCATACGACCCAGCAATCCAACTACTGGGCATATACCCTGAGAAAACCGTAACTCAAAAAGAGTCATGCACCACAATGTTCATTGCAGCACTATTTACAATAGCCAGGACATGGAAACAACCTAAGTGTCCATCAACAGATGAATGGATAAAGAAGATGTGGCACATATATATAATGGAATATTACTCAGCCATAAAAAGAAACAAAATTAAATTATTTGTAGTGAGGTGGATGCACCTAGAATCTATCATACAGAGTGAAGTAAGTCAGAAAGAAAAACAAATACCGTATGCTAACACATATATATATGGAATCTAAAAAAAAAAAAAGGTTCTGAAGACCCTAGGGGCGAGACAGGAATAAAGACAGAGACATAGAGAATGGACTTAAGGACACGGGGAGGGGGAAGGGTAAGCTGGGAGGAAGTGAGAGAGTGGCATTGACATATATACACTACCAAATGTGAAATAGATAGCTAGTAGGAAGCAGCCACATAGCACAGGGAGATCAGCTTGGTGCTTTGTGACCACCTAGAGGGGTGGGATAGGGAGGGCGGGAGGGAGACGCAAGAGGGAGGGGATGTGGGGATATAAGTACACATATAGCTGATTCACTTTGTTATACAGCAATTAAAAGCAATTATACTCCAATAAAGATGTTTAAAAAAAAAAAAGAATGTTTCTTCCACAGAGGAAACCACTCCCTCTGCCCATTTTCCCTGGTGCTTCCTTGCCCCGTTTGTATTCTCTCTCTTCCAACCCTACCCAACTTGCCATCTTCAGGTAGACGTTGTAGTTTGCATTTTCTAGAATTTCATATAAAGGGAATCCTACAGTTACTCTTGTATGGCTGTTTCCACTAAGTGCGTAAATATATTTTTAGTGTTATTCATGTATGTGCAAAAGCGTGGCATCAAGTAAGAATAAGCAAGGCCCTGTTATGTATTAGAGCTGCGTTGTTTATAAGCAAAGGGGCTTTTTATGTACTGACAATCACTGAGAAAGAGTTGTTTAAAGTGAGAAGTGAAGTTGCAACTAAGTAAATTCAAATTCAGTTTCATATCAATTCATTATCAGTAAAAGAATTTTGAATCATCTGCCTCATTAAAAAAAAATCACGACAACTTGGATATATTCGGAGGCATAAAAATAAAATTTATTTGAGCTAATATGTGTTGCTTTGTAGTGGGATGAATTAGGGAAAGTGTTTTTTTTTTAATCTGTAAATCCCATCCCTCAGTTTTAATTAATTGGCTCTAAATCTAGGATAATTTCAGGAAGTAAATATTTTGAGCCTGGATCATAACTGTGTACTTAAGTGCCAAATGAGAAGAACAATTGCAAGGCAGAATAAACATTTAATTAAAGGAAATTAGGTTGAAACAATATTCATGGGCGAGCATGGGTTTGCAGTGTAGGTAATGGATAAAGAAACTGGGGGCATTCATGAGCTTCGGAAGTCAAGACATTATGAACTTACATACCTGAAAAGTGACAAACAGGACTTCCCTGGTGGTGCAGTGGTTAAGAATCCACCTGCCAATGCAGGGGACATGGGTTCGAGCCCTGGTCTGGGAAGATCCCACATGCCACGGAGCAACTAAGCCCGTGTGCCACAACTACTGAGCCTGCGTTCTAGAGCCCACAAGCCACAACTACTGAGCCTGTGTGCCACAACTACCAAAGCCCGCGTGCCTAGAGCCTGTGCTCCCCAGCAAGAGAAGCCACCGTGATGAGAAGCCCGCGCACCGCAACTCAGAGTAGTCCCTGCTCACCACAACTAGAGAAAGCCCGCCCTCAGCAACGAAGACCCAACACAGCCAAAAAAAAAAAAAAAAGTGACAAGCATGACCGGCCATGTCAGGGAAGGCTGGGAAAGTTACCAGCGTCTGCTTATCTCCTCCTAGACAAATTGGCCACATATTATTCAGCAGGAGATCTCTAGATGGTGTTCTTCAAGGGCTTTGAGATGAAGAGTGTGAGGGCGTTTATGAGTATCTGTATTTTATGTTGGTGGTGGCTAGGTAAATAGAGGTTGGCCGTGGGGTCAAAGGAACAATTTGTATTGGTGAGAACAGAGAGCCTGTTGTAGTCTTTCTGTAGTCTTTGATCTAGTACAGTGGTTCTCAATTGCGGACAACGATTTTGTCCCCTAGAAGGTATTTGGCAATATTTTGGAGACACTCTTGGTGTTCACATCTGGGGAGTTGCAGCTCTGATTACTGGCATCTATTGGGTAGAGGCCAGGGATATTGTTGAACATGCTACAATACACAGGACAGCCCTTTACAATAAAGAATTATCAGTCTAAAGTGTCAGTTGGGCCAAGCTTGGGGAACTCTGGCCTGGTAGTGTTTGTATCATCCTGCTGCCAACTCCCTCCTCAGCTTATGGTCCCCAGCTATAAACTAATAATGTAGAATTGGTCTTTGGTTATGTGCTTTTAATTATGAATAGGACAGTTTTAGAGAAGGGAAGATATAAGAGAGGGAGACAAGTATTATTTAGTTGCTTTTCACCATGGGGATTTACATTCTGAGGTTAAAATGCAAATGAATTCATTGGCTGGAAAAGAGATTTCAGAAAAATATTCACACTTTTATGAAGCTTGTGAGTTGCCCCCAGGGTGAAAGGCTAATGAGTCAGAAATAATTTACACGGCTTAGAAGCTGAAACCAGAAAGCACAGAAAGGCTTCAGGTGGTTGAAAGCAAAGTAGAATTATTTTACGCAGTTGTACAATGTGCATGTCGTGCAGTATTTACTAAATAACGCTCATCCAAGGATCTCACACCCTTTGCATAAAATTTTCAATTGTCATGAAAAAACCCTCTTCTTTCTCTCTCTTTTTTTTTTTGCACATTGCACACCAAAGCTGCAGTTTCAAGCTTTCTCAGTGTAACCTAAAAATATTTGCTGCATACCATGTGACTGTGGCTAAGAGAAGGTGTAAGAGGCTGGAGTTTTTCTAACAGTCAGCTTCTCTTTGCTTTGACCTTTCTTTGTGGTTCTGTAGAATTCGATGAAAGGCCTGCATAGTCATTTTAGTAATGACCTTTAAAAAGTTGCTTGTCAGGGTGTGCTCAATAGATATTGCCTTGTCATTTTGGATAGAGAGAGAGGTAGGGACCAACGTGATCACGATAAAAGTCATTTGGTCCCAGTTTGTAAATAAGGTCTGCAAACTTCCGTCTTTGAGAAAAAGAGAACTACTTGATGCCATATAGAAAGTGCAAGCAGATTGACATTGATCAGATACACTGTTACATTTATAGACACCTAACTTTAATGAAACATTTTTTTAATTGCAAAAGTGATTTGTGATTATTATGGAGAATTTGGAAAATATAGAAAGGAGGTAAAAAGAAAATGGTAGTCATCCATAATAATCCATAATCTGGTGCTCAGAGATAACCAAGCATTAATAGTCTTTTCATAAAGCACAACTTAAAAAGAAAGCTTTAGTTCTATTTCACAAATAAACTTCTGTTTCTCTTTCTTTACTAAACCACAAAAACCATTGCCTAAATAAATGACATAGGAAAATCTTTGTACACTTATTTGTTTTTGATGTTACTTGAAGGAAATGAATAAATATGTTTTCAACATCATTTTGGAAATATTAATAATTTCAACTTAATTAATAATATTCTCCATTTTCCTGGTTTGAGTATAATCCATAATCTTTATAAAGGAAAATTATATTTATAGGACTTATTTCTTAAAGCTGATTCAAAGACTTCATTAAAGTACCTATTAATCCTAAAAGTACTGCTTGTGTCTCTGGTTTAAAAAAATTATTTTCCCCTTTCCCCTCCAAGAGTGTCTGCATCAGGGATGTGACTTGGTGAGAAGAGGGAAGAAGAAAAACTGAGTTTCTAAACAACCACCTCTCCTGGGTTATTGAAATGGCTGCAGAGCAGACACAGGATGATGTTGAACCTTCGGTCTCATTTGTGAAATCTTGTGCAATTTTTTTTTTTCCGTGCTACACTACATACAAATCACCAAATTACAAATTAACCCTTTGTGATCCTTGGTGTAATGAGCAGTTTCTTTGGGGCTTTTTCTTTCTTTCCGGGAAGTGGGAGGGAAAGGAGCAAGGTATTACTTTGCTCTCCATTTGTATTTTGGTCCCAAAATGTAAATACAATTTTCTATGTTACTTTTTTGTGGTAACTACCAAGATGAATATTTTAATTAGATAAGTGATATGGAAAGGAAGGAAAATTCCACGTCTAAATAAAAAAAAATTTTTTTTTCTCATCCATTTTTTAAGATATTCTAGTAAGACAGAAAGGTATAAGGTATAATGTAAAAATCCCTCATAATCTCCACTGCACCGTGACATGACCACTGTCAACAGAGTTAACCGCTGTTAACATATATTGATACACTTCATCAGACTTTTTCTTATAATATTTAATATAGAGTAGACATAGTGATAATCACTTCTAATTCACATCAGTGGGATCGTATTATGCAGACTCTTCTCTACCATGCTTTTTCACTTAGTATCTCTCGAACATCATTTCTTTTCCATGCACAAAAATCTACTGTGTTCTTTTTTAACGGATGTTCTGTTTTACCAATTCCACATTCATGGACACTTCTTTCTGATTTTTTGCTGCAGTGAACATCCTTGTACGTATATCTCTGTGCTCTTCCTCAGGAATTTGATCCCACCCTTCCCTAGGACAAATCTAACCTCCTAAAATTCTGTAAGAATGTTATCTTTATCTTTTTTAAATTAATATAAACCGCTTGAGAGAGCACCATGATACAGGGGACCTGTCATTTCTGCCTCCAAACATTCTCTGGAACCCCTTCAATTCTCTGCATCCAGGCTGACACAGCGCAGGCCACACACAGACATCTCCAGCTCAGCCTACAGCGCTGGCCTCAGAGCGTCTGCCCTTTACCATTTGTGGGCCCTAGAATGATCTTTAAATAATGTAATATATAATTTAAGTTTCCTGCTGAGAATCTTTGAAAGGCTTCCCACAACCTTTAGAGCAAAATTCAAACCCCTTTCTCACATGGTCCTCAAGACAGCACTGGGGCAGGCTTCATAGAAGTTTATCATTCTTCCTCCCTGTCCCTGCTTCTTCTCATAGCAGTTTATGTTTTTCTCTTGTACTTGGGCCACCCCAGCCCCTTTTCTGTTCTGGGGACATATGTTAGTCTGAAGTCAGCAAGCTGGAGACCCAGGAGAACTGATGATATGGCTCCAGTCTAAGCCCCAAGGCCCAAGAACTGGGAGAGCCAATGGTGTAAATTCCAGTTCAAGTCCTCTTCTGAAAACAAGAGAAGACCGATATCCCAGCTCTAACACAGTCAGGCAGAGAGAGCAAATTCTCCCTCATTCAGCCTTTTGCTTCTGTTCAGGCCTTCAACAGATTGGATAAGGCTCATCCACATCTGCTTTGCTCAGTCTACCCATTGGAACGTAAATCTCATGCAGACACATCCTCAAAGGCACACTCAGAATACCCAGGCACCCTGTGGCCCAGTCAAGTTGACCCGTGAAATGAAACGTCATAGGACAATTTCCTGCCTCCAGACCATTCTATCATTTGAAAGGTTTGTAGAATGGGCTTGTTCTCTTTCTCCAGTTCTCAATTCAAATGTCAACACCTCTGACTTTTCCAAACCGCACTCTCTCAGGGGACCTACCTCAGAATTACCACATTGTCTCGCGACATACTGAGTATCATTTGTAACACTTATCCCGATGTGTAATTTTTTCATTTGCTGTTTACTTGTTTTTAATCTCTCTCTCCTACTAGGATATATTAGGTTAGGGGCCTAGCATGCCTTGTACTTTATTGGTATCTATCCAAAACGTGTGCAATAAATGAATAGTGTTATTTCAACATCAATTGGATAATTTAGTAATGTTAGATTTTAGAAGTCCTGTGTAGACAAATCTTCCTTGTAGAAGAATTCCAAATAATATATGGAGATAAGCCCCCCTCCAGGAGGTGGAGCTTATTCTTGTCCCTCTTGCAGGTGGGCTAGACAGTGACTTGCTTCCAAAGAATAGAAGATGGAAAGGGAGGGATAGTAAACTTACAGTGGAGACACCTGGCAGTCACTACTTAACCAAACTATCATGTGGATATCGTACATCCCTGATAGGATGCGCTCAGAAAGGCACAGCATCACTTCTGTGGAATTCTTGCCAAAAAATGTGTAACCTCAATGTAATCATAAGGAAACCTCAGACAAACCCGAACTGAGGGGTGTTTTACAGAACAGTTAACCAGTTTCTATCAGAAGCGTCAAGATCACTAAAGACAAGATAAAAGGAAGTGTCCCCGGTTGGCAAAGACTAAGAAAATGTGACAGCTAAATGCAATGTGGTCCCCTGGATTGGATTCCAGAACAGAAAGAGGATATTAATGGGAAAACTGGGGAAATCTAAATAAAATCACAAGTTTAAGACAAGTGTCTATGCTGGTTTCTTAGTTTTAACCAAAGTACCATGGTAGTGTTAGATGTTAACAACAGCAGAAATTGGCGAGGGTTATGTAAGAACTCTCTTGATTATCTTTGCAATGTTTCTGTAAACAAAATGTATTCTAAAATTAAAAGTTTACTTAAAAAAATAGGTAATCACAAATCAGACTCTAAACAAACCACAATATTTTTTCAAATCTTAGACTAAAAGAACAAAAAACTGAAAACAGAAAGTCCTCCAGACTCATCACACACACACAAACACACACACACACAACTCTGTGAGGTGATAGATGTGTTAATTAACTTTATTGTGGTAATCATTTTATGTGTGTGTTTATTAAATTATCACGTTTTACAACCTAAATATATACAGCTTTTATTTGCAATTATACCTCACTAAGGTTGAGGGAAAAAGTCTTATATTTTGCTACTGATATCCAAAACTACAATGAAAAATCTATCTTTTTATTAGTTAATATTTATATAGATCGATGACTACTAATCTTTGAATTCTGTTTACAAAACTTTTAAACCTCTGAGGTCTCAACCATTATTTTCCATTTCTGTTACCATACTTTAAATTCCCTAAAAGATGCTCTCATGCCCATTTAATGTTTATAATTGAAGGATATTTTTGCATATACTAGCACCAAACAGATAATTACTGCTGTTAAAATGATCACTGCTTAGAAAGTTTCTGCATGAGGTGATTCTTACTTATCTATACATTTTACCTCATTTTTCTTTTAAATAAAGTGAGAAAGATTATTTTTTAATAAATTTATTTATTTTATTTTAATTTATTTTTGGCTGCGTTGGTCTTTGTCGCTGCGCGCGGTCTTTCTCTAGCTGCAGCCAACGGGGGCTACTCTTCGTTGCGGTGCACAGGCTTTTCATTGTGGGGGCTTCTCTTGTTGCAGAGAACGGGCTCTAGGCGCGCGCACGGGCTTGGTAGTTGTGGCTTGCGGGCTTAGTTGCTCCGCGGCATGTGGGATCTTCCCAGAGGGCTCGAACCCATGTCCCCTGCATTGGCAGGCGGATTCTTATCCACTGCACCAGCAGGGAAGCCCCAGAAAGATCATTGAGAAATCAAGCACCTAAAGTCAAAATTGCTGAATCTCCAATCCATCTGAGGAGTTAGAAATAGAGAACCATTAACGGATTCTTTCACCAGTGCCTGAAATGGCCCCGACTCTAAAATAGTATCCAAAAGCAAGAACAGTTTGTTACTTTTGTTGTCACTCAGGTAGTTATATTCATTCCAGTAAATGGCACCTGGTACATTCACTTGTGTAATGACAAACTGATAAATACTCCTCTGTAGAAAATATCCTGGTTTGGGATTTACACAGGATCTTTTAGCTAAGAAATCGATACCTACTTCAGACATTCTTTTTTTTTTTTTTTTTTTGCAGTACGCGGGCCTCTCACTGCTGTGACCTCTCCCGTTGCAGAGCACAGGCTCCGGACGCGCAGGCTCAGCGGCCATGGCTCACAAGCCTAGCCGGCGGACCCTCAACCACTGCGCCACCAGGGAAGCCCTCAGACATTCTTAAAAATGACTTGATTTACTTTTCTTTATCTTCCTGGAGTCAGAGGAAAGTCATGAAAGATAAGAAAAATGAGAAATCGTCACAGCTTGGAGGAGACTAAGAAAATGGAACAAATAAATGAAAGGTAGGAGCCTGGATCAGATTCTGGGACAGAAAAGGGACATTGGAGAAAATGTGGCAAAATTTGAATAAGCTTTGTAGTTTGGTTAAGAGTTTTTGTACACATGTTTATCTCCCGATTTTTTTTTCTGCACAAAGTGTAAAGGGTTCTTTTTTTTAAATTATGTGTAACATAGACAAAATTAAGTCAGTAAGTTTTTAAGGAATTTCACATGTTCTGATTTTTTCCACTGCCAATCACCTTAGTTCCTCCAAACTCATAATCTTCGAGATAAAATAGCCCTTTCAAAAAAGAAGTTGTCATGTGAGTCAGCCCACAATTCTTTTAGTTGGGCTTCTTTGATCTCCAGTGGAATATGGACACACTTCAAAATTCCCCACCTGTAATCTTTGGGATCCAATTTCCTCGAGCGATTTACTTTAGGACCCTGGAAGTTAAATATAGCGAGAGTACGTTGCTATTTATTCCTTCATCTTTTCTAGTACTGAAAAGCCTTGTTATATCCAATTTTTACTCATGAGCCTAGCCAAAAAAAAAAAAAAAAAAAAATGTTGCAGGTCTCATTGTCACCACTGCAATAAAATTACAGTGATGGAAGCAAAACCTGTGTTCTCAATGTAGCCACATTAACAATTTATGGACACCATGAACAACAGTGTCCATTTTCAGTAGTATGAGGCTTTTATCCCCTGCTTTTGATAATTAGACTACGGTGATGAAAGTTGTTAACACAGAGAAACTGGTTGAAGGATAGACAATAACTTTCTGAACTATTTTTGTAACTTCTGTGTCTAAAATTATTTCAAAATAAGACATTTTTAAGCATTGCATTGGAAAACTCCTCAGGAAGTTGTTACTTCAAAGAGAGACACAGTATTTCTCAATAGTTCCAATAGAGCCAGTTTTCCCTCCAGCTTTGACACAGAGAGCATTCTTTCTTCAGTTAGCAGCAGATAAAGTGCAGTTGTTGGCCCGCACTTTAGGAATATTTTGTACAGAAATGTATATGTCAAGATCCTAGAGTTATACTTTGGACGGTGAAGTGTTCACACTTTGAGAGGCATGAACCAATGGAAGCAAAAACCAATGGAGAGAAAGATTCACATTTCTCATCTTACATTTACACCAGGATATTTATGCTCATTGAGCGCAATATTGGGCTGAATTGCCTAGACAATTATAAATTGGGGGATTTTTCCCCTCTTTCCATGTTTTCTCTTTCATGTCAAGTACATGTAATTGAATATGAATAAGTATAATGTAGATATCATGTGACTTCATTGTAATCCAATGGAGGAAGTACATACGCAGGAACTTTGCTAAACAGGTCATGATGGAATTCATTCTCTGAGATTACTATAAAAGTGATAATCAGTAAAAAGAAGTCCTTTCAGCAGTTCAGCAATGATGCCCTGTTTTATTATTACCATTCATTAATCACCTACCACATGCTTGACCATTCGTCTACCTCTAGTCTAATACATAACTCAGCAAGGAAATGTCCCTATTTTACAGATGAGGAAATGGAGGCTCAGAAAAACTACTTAACTGGCCCAATCTAGGTTTGAAATTCAAGTTGAGCATCTCCAAATGACTAATATGTATATTGGTTGAACTTCCCTGCAGCAAATTCCACCCTTAGTGAATTGTGTCATAGTGAGATTTCGGTATACAAGTCCTTTGACATATTTGAAATACCCTGTTAATTTTAAAAGGAAATGTGATATTTCATTTGAAAATTGGTCATATATAATTAGATTTTCTTAAAAATATAGAAATATATAAGAAATTCAAGGTCTTCTAGTTATTAAGTTATTAGGTTCCATTAATAACAGAATGTATCAAGCTAATAAATTATATTTAAGTACATTAACTTAACTATAACAAGATCCTAAAGTGCCTTTTAATCACATATAGTATTGCAGTACATTAAGCGTGTTTTTTAAAAGCCAGAAAAAGTATCAGTGATCTAAAAGAAGTAACTCAATGTTTACTTTAAAAAGTCTACTTTGGCCCTTCATTTCCTGTTCAGAACTATAGTGAAAAATTTATGGGTAATCTCCTTGGTGCAAAGTAAACTTTTCAAAGCAGAGATAAATAACCAACCTTACTTTAATCGCATTGAGATTTCTACTAAAAAAGTTAATTATGTAGCTTGGACACGGGAAAAATTATTCCGATGAGCTTCTATTCTAGAATACCGATTGTAACTGGATTGGTAGCAAAGATCATTTACCTGATAAAGAGGGAAAGAAACCTTTGTGGCTGTTGTTGTTTTCACCTTACAATTAAGAGTGGCATAATTAGATACTATACTTTACAACCCTGTTATAAGATACAGGTTTAAACATATCCCTTACGTCATGAAACCGACAAGTTTCATTCCGGTGCCCCAGCAGCCCTTCTCAGTGAAGTTGAAATGCATTAAAGGTTCTGAGCAGGTAATGTTCTGCTCAAACTCTCGAATAAAGCTAGAACACCAAAGTTCCTCACTTCAGTTCCAAAACTACAGTATCACCTAGGTAATCATTGTTTCCTAAACTTTCCTGATCACAAGAATCAGCTAGGTACCAGTTTAAAATACCGTTTCCTAGACACGCCATCTAGCAACTTCAATTTAATAGATTGGGGTGGGGCCTGAGGATCAGAAATTTAGACAAATGTTACAGGTGACCAGGCATACTTGAGACACAAACTTTTAAAAATAAAATAAAGCATTTGTTGCTCTTACTGGATGCTATTAGAGTACTGGAAAGAATAGGAACTTTGCTATAAGTCAAATTACAGTTTTCCTCATTTATGAATTTTCTAATCTCTCCTTCAATGTCTGCTTTTAAAAAAATAATAATATCTATCTCTTAAATTTATTGTATTAAATATGAAGGATCTAGGCTTTTGCTACACAAACTGTGGTCTGGGGACCAGAATCTAGTAGTCACTGAGAATTTGTTAAAAATGCAGAATCTCAGGCCCTGCCCCAGACCTGCTGAATCTGAATATGTTTGCTAAGAAGATGCTCTGGGTGATTCGTACACACATTAAAGTTGGCCAAGCGCTGACCTCATCACCAAGTAAGGGTTCAGGAAACACTAGATTCTTTCCTTCTCATTATATTCGTTGTGCCAATAATTCAACTCAGCTGGGGTTCAGTGGTTGTCACCACCATTGCTTACTGTTGGTTTAAACCCAACAGGTACACTTTCAGCTCCTACACAGTGGAAAGGCATTCAAAAATAAACAAGTACATGGGCTGGACATCGGACTACTGCAAAAGGTAACTGAGGATTTCAGTTTCAGGCCTCTACTCTCACACACTGCTGCACACGAAGCCTACAGCACATTTTCCAGTCTTTTCTAGGGATTATTTCAGAGCTTCTCAGGTATGCTTCACTGATAGTTTCTTACACAGCTTTCACCACTATTTAGCAATTGTTGGTAGCAGGAGAAGTCAACTGGTCACTGTTTGAATAAAAATTGAGGGAAGGTTTCATAAAAAGGATTGGGGGTTTCCTTTTTTTCCCCCTTTTTCTTCCAGAGTTTATCCTTGAACTATGCAGAGTCAGAAGAGGAGAATTAGGTACAGCTTGTCTTACTGCATCAAAGACATTTTCAGTAATTGCCTGCAGTTAAGGTGTAGAGCACGTGTTAGTACACGACAAATGAAAATGAGGACTATATTTTAAACTTTGGGGGTGCACTCAGGGAACAATGGAAAAGGCTGGCTGCTGCAATGAATATCCTAGCTGAAATGCTTTTATTAAAACAGAAAAAAAAATTTAGTTTAATGGTTAAAAATAAATGAATAGGATAATTCTCAGATTTATAGATATTCTGGCCACACACACAAAAAAGGCTTTTTCAATGCCTCATGTGTCTTAAAAAGTGTGCTCTCTGGGCTTCCCTGGTGGCGCAGTGGTTGAGAGTCCGCCTGCTGATGCAGGGGACACGGGTTCGTGACCCGGTCCGGGAAGATCCCACATGCCGCGAAGAGGCTGGGCCCGTGAGCCATGGCCACTGAGCCTGTGCGTCCGGAGCCTATGCTCCGCAATGGGAGAGGCCACAACAGTGAGAGGCCCGCGTACCACAAAAAAAAAAAAAAGTGTGCTCTCCATCAGAACATATTGGTATCTGGTCTTTGTAAGTGTTCTGTCACTGATGTGTTCATTATAAAAATATTTTTTGTACATTCTTGCAGAAAGTAGTAAGGTGGGTTCTCACCTATTATTACTAAATTCTTGGGGAAAGATTTGTATACTGAAAAACTGGAACACCCCATTGGGTATGCCTGGAATACCACCTGGTAGGTCTTTGAATTCACTGTCAATCCTTTGCACTATTGTGGAGGGCAAGCCTATCTCTTCTTCCCCACTTCAATGAGACAGATTCAGCAGTGGAAATGAGACATGCCTTGAAACTAAGAAAGTAAAGAAGGGAGAACCATCTCTCACTGAACCCATTGGATCATCAAAGAATTTGGTCTTTAAGAAAAGGACCTACATTCACAAAAGAAACCATTCTTCATGTTATGGGTTGAATTGTTTTGCCCCCAAATTCATATGTTGAAGTCTAAACCCCCAGTACCTCAGATGTGGCCTTATTTGGAGAGTAGGTTTTTACAGAAGTGATCAAGTCAAAATGAGGCCACTAGAGTGGACCTTAGCCCAATATGACTGGTGTCCTTATAAGAAGAGGGAATTTGGGCACAGACACTTGTAGAAAAATACTAGGTGAAGAGGCATAGGAGAAAACAGGCAACCACAAGTCAAGGAGAAAGGCCTAGAACAGATCATTCCCTCACAGAAGGAACTAACCCTGCTGACACTTTGATTTTGGGCTTCCAACTTTAAGAACGTGAGACATTACATTTCTGTTGTGTAAGCCACCCAGTTTGTGATGCTTTGTTACAGCAACCCTGGCAAACTAATATACTTCATGAGTCATTGGGAAGAGAAAAGAGCAGTGGATTTCTGTCTATCAGGATTAGGGCAACTAAATTGTCTATTATGCGTTTATAGTATCAAAAAAGCAAGTCTACCAATCTGATGATTTTTTTTCCAATGCTAACCTTGGTTTTCTTTTAGCTTAATAGTAACAACTGTGTATACATTACAGTTATATTGCCACAGTTCAGGAATGCTTTCACTTTTATTACTCCATTGTCATTACCAAGTACTTTCTCCTTCATTAGCTCAGTTGATCTTCAGGGAAACCTTGAGCAAGACAGGAGTTTAGCATATCCCTCTCAAGAATGGGGCCATGTACCAGGACATAAACATCGCTAATACCTTCTGTCTATAACCTTTGCCTATCTCCCATATCCTTATGGAACTGGGTGGAGTTTTATTCCACCCACAGGAATAATTGTGTCAGACAGCAACAGAAAGCAGAAAGTTTTCTGGTTCGATTTACACCCATACATTATTTTTCTGAACTATTTGGGAGTAGGGTCCATATGTCATTCCCTTTACCCCTTAGTTTTTCAGTGTGCATTTCCTAAATCCTATCACATTTTGGCATATGATTTTGCAGTCACAAACATTTTTTTATTGCAGTCTAACAAAGTTTACATCCTTTCCTAGTCTTGGTTCATTCCAGCATGATACATACTGTGATTTTCGTGTGCCATTGTTTTTCAAATATTTTTAGCCTATGTGTTCTCCTACTTTACCTAGCTAAGCTGTGAGAATTTCCCAGTTCCTTGTGTTTCCTTATGACTTTGTTCCCCTACCGCCTGTACCTTATCTCTACATTTCTGGTAAGGAGTGGCCATACTGAATCATAACGTTGCTCTACATTGCAGCCTCAAACTTACCCACCCAGAGCTCAGCTGTTATCTTTCAATCCCTCATAATTACTCCATATTCATATCACAGTAAAGCACTGGTCATTTTGTTACTTTTATTTCTGTTACTTACTTTGAGTTTAGTGTGATTTAAGTAGCTCAAGGGCGTATCACCAGGAGAAGAAATTCATGTACACAATTAATGATTCCAAACAGTCATGCTTTCTCTTGCATCTTTTGGTGGCCTACACAGGCGTTTGCTGGAGTCAAAAGACCAGAGTTCTTGTTCCAGTTCTGCCATTTATCAGATAGGTAATCTTTGTCAATCACCTAATTTCCCACAATCTTCGTTACCACAGTTAAAATGTTACCCACCTTCTCTATCTGTTCTGCAAAGACCAGCCTTATCAAATTTAATGATTCTTTTGAGGATGAAATGATATGTATGTGAAAGGGCTATATGAGAAATGCCAGGGTATTTAAAAACAGTATATATTCAAATATTCTGAATTGGAAAGGATCATAGAGACTAAAACGACTGGGTCATTTTACAGATGAGGAAATGAACGATCAGAAAGATTAAATAACTTGTTCACAGTCATTGAGCTGTTTGGCAGAGCCAGGCTTCTTAATTCCTAAACCAGTGGTTTTTAATCTCAGCGAACTATCTTCCTAGACAGAGTCTACCTCTCAGGTTGCTCAAGCTTATGCTTTGAGGTTGTAAAGAACACCATCCCAAGTGCGAAAAAATTGTAAAGCGCTAATTGTGCAGAGTATTAAAAAAAAAATACAAGTTTAGAAAGAGGGAGACAATTTAAAGAAAATGCACAAGGATTATAGGTGACAGAATTTTTTTTTTAACATCTTTATTGGGGTATAATTGCTTTACAATTGTGTGTTAGTTTCTGCTTTATAACAAAGTGAATCAGTTATACATATACATATGTTCCCATATCTCTTCCCTCTTGTGTCTCCCTCCCTCCCACACTCCCTATCCCACCCCTCCAGGCGGTCACAAAGCACCGAGCCGATATCCCTGTGCCATGCGGCTGCTTCCCACTAGCTATCTACCTTACGTTTGTTAGTGTATATATGTCCATGCCTCTCTCTCGCCCTGTCACAGCTCACCCTTCCCCCTCCCCATATCCTGAAGTCTGTTCTTCAGTAGGTCTGTGTCTTTATTCCTGTCTTACCCCTAGGTTCTTCATGACATTTTTTTTTCTTAAATTCCATATATATGTGTTAGCATACGGTATTTGTCTTTCTCTTTCTGACTTACTTCACTCTGTATGACAGACTCTAGGTCTATCCACCTCATTACAAATAGCTCAATTTCGTTTCTTTTTATGGCTGAGTAATATTCCATTGTATATATGTGCCACATCTTCTTTATCCATTCATCCGATGATGGGCACTTAGGTTGTTTCCATCTCTGGGCTATTGTAAATAGAGCTGCAATGAACATTGTGGTACATGACTCTTTTTGAATTTTGGTAGGTGACAGAATTTTATCTGACATTATTTGAAGTATCTGTTAAGAAATCATTCTTGCTCACGGAGGTTCAGCCTTTGTAAAAGCATCAACATATAGGATCTATGTAAAGCTTGAACAGATTAGCCCTCAGTTCAAGGTCAATAAATGTCCAATATGAGCTGTCAATAATCCTCATTTGTCAACTGATTTTATTACAAGCATGCAAACACAGTATAACAGGTTAACAGTGGCATATTCTGCCTAAAGCTCAATTCAATATTGTTCTAAAAATTGAGACACACTCATTGAAGAGGCTACTAGCATACTTTTTAGACAAAACAGGCAACAGATTCGTTTGTTGATAGTGCTGAGTGTTGGAAGAATATACTCCTGGACGTTGGGTTGAATCTATTCTGTGTCTGTTCAAACAGAATCCCACTGATAGAATTTTTAATAAGGTATAAAGGGAGACAAAGTTTGAAGCTCATGAATCTAGGAAGATTTTTGAACTGTTTTGATAGCAAAAGTCTTCACTGTGTACCCTATTTAAATCAAAGTTTTTATTCCAGTGAAATATATGAAGAGTTATTCCTAGGTTTCAAGAGAAAAGGCTGCAGTCTGCAAAGTTCAGAGCAATTATCTTAGGATGTTAGAGCTGAAAAAGGCCTCCAAAGTTTCTGTCAGGGCTTCTAAAATCTCACACATCAGAGTTATTCTACCGTTCTCAGCGAAGGTTTGAATGCTAAGACCCAAGATTTTACACATATTTTTACAGATAGCACATTTATAATAAGATTGAAAATCACTGAGTTCTCAAATAGCCTCATCCAGATTGTGCCTCTGACCTACTAATCGTGGAAGTTGAAACCTGAGAAGGATAACGTCAGTTGTAGGTTGTTATTGATCTGTTTTTTGAGATCTAGAGGGAAATTTCAATAAATAATAGAATTTGAAAGCCCATGATTTTCAACCAGGTCATTTAAGTCTTCTTTTTTTAACTTAATAACTCCCTCCCCTCCCCCAATATAAAAGCAATATGGCAATCCTTTATCAATTATGGAGGTTAAATTCCTAAAGAGTACTGTGGTTGGCAAAACCACTGTGGTTATGATCCTAAACACAAAAAGTATACAGTGTGAGGAGAAAAATGCACATCATAAAAATGTGATACGTGTTTTTAACTCAGTAAATAAAAGCAGAAGGCATCTGCTTTAGAAAGAAACCAGATTTGTTGGCATTAAATATTTCCTCCAGTAAGTCACCCTTTTCCTGAGTTGCCTTTATCCATTATTCAGGAAAAATTGCTGAGGTAGATATACAAGTTAACAGCATGTTATCAGATTATAACTATTTAATGTTTTCGAATCACCCCTCTCTACCTTAAAATTTACTGTTGTTTTCTTTTCTTATGCTTTCCTTTGTTTTTTGCAAGTCTCAGCAAATGCTTGGGTAACACCCAGACTTTTTACAAGGTATCTCAATATTCAAGTATTAGGGGAGAGAGGAGGGAGTCTGGTTTTGAAGGCATGTCAGAGAGGGTGGGGCAAAAAACAGAGCTGGCCATGAACCTCTGAACTGGGCCATACTTCCATGAAGGGAACAGAATGGAACCACACATTCACATAAGCCAGTGCAAGGTCTTTTTTTGAATCTCAAAGGCCATAGCTCAAATCCCCTCCAGATTCTGCTAACTCAAACACAGCCCCAAGGAGATGGAAGACATTTTGATTCAAAATTTTATTAGCAGTAAAACTAGGTTTGAAGTAAAAAGCTTTTTTCTGGGGCCCCTCCCGTACCTCCCATATTGCCCTACCCACCATGAATTGAAGATAAACAACCAAATATGAACAGCTGCGCTGATTTTTCCACCCAGGAACAGGGTAAGAAGCTGGTTCTCAGAGAACAGAGGCCTGTCAGGGCCTGCAGGAGGCTAAACACACCTGCCAACTTACTGATTAGAACCTGGAAGCACAGTGAACCCACAATGCCTCGGGGGAGGCGGTCCAGGAAGGATTCTAAAGGCTGAGCCTACCTGGCTTTAGGATTGTCAGGCTCTCCCCACTAATTAAATAAATAACTGTTCTTGCCTTGGGGAAGACAAAAGAGAGGATGAAGAGAGTAAAAGAGAGAAGGAAAGTAAATACACCGCCTCTGGGAGAGCAGAGCAGAAGTCCTCTTCATTATTAAAATGTTAAGAGCAAATCTTTAACCAACCACCCCCATATACACATCTGCAATAGTGTGAAAAATAGATCACTGCTATTATTTTGGATGGGACTCCATCTTTTTTATCTGTATTTTGTTTTAACAGGTAGTACAGATTTCAGAGTCTAAGTATGCACACAACTCAGCTCAGAGACAGCTATTCAAGATTTAGAGTAAGGAGATATGTCACCGTCTATAGAGTCCAAAGAATCTACCCTGAGCATGGGAGAGAGCAACGAGAGCTTAATTGTTTTTCAATCTGCCTCTCTCGTTTTAAATAGAAAATTCTAAGTCTAAGGGTAAATATGAGTTATTTAAAAAGTATCCCCTAGATTCCTACTGGCAATATCTCATTTACTAATTGATAGTTAGAGAAAATTTTCTGTTTAAGTTGACATTCTCTCCCTAGAAGGATAACCATAGATACAAAAACACACACAAAAAAAACCTTTCTTCCGCTCTACATTGATTGCAAGGAGACTTTCAACAGCCCCTGCACTAATTCTAGTGCTCATGTCTCCAATACTAATATCTACCACAAGGTATGTGAAATAAAGAGGGCACCAAATTGTAACAAGCAGCACATGCCCTGGCAGGAAAGATCTAACTATAGAGATAGGGGACATCCAATATACTAGGTGATCAGATTGAGCAGTCCAGAACAGATTCTTATTATACAGAGAGGAAAGTATAAGTCCCCTCAAGTTCGGTAGAGATCAAAGTGGTTAGCTTATCATTTTCTGAGCCAAAATGTTCAACCTGAGGAAATGGATTATTTGAATGCCAAATCTTTCCCAGACACACTAAAAAACACATTGGACAACCCAGTAAGAAAATGGGCAAAAGATCTGAACACTTCACACAAAAAGATCCTTAACATCATTAGTCATTGGGGAAATGTAACTTAAGACCACTACACACCCATTAGAAAGACTAATCTTCTAAAAACTGTACCAAGTGTGGATGAGGCTGTAGAGCGACTAGAACTCTCATACATTTTTCATGGGAATGCAAAATGGTGCAGTGACTTTGGAAAGCGATGTAGCAGTTTCTTAAAAAGTTAAACAAAACACCTACCATATGCCAATTCCATTCCTAGCTATATACCCTAGAAAAATTAAAACATATGCCCACATAAAGACTTGTACGTGAAAGTTCATATCAGGTTTATTTGTAATAGGCCAAAATTGGAAACAACCCAAATGTCCATCAATATTGAATGCATATCAGAACGGCCATCATCAAAAAATCTACCAACAATAAATGCTGGAGAGGGTGTGGAGAAAAGGGAACGCTCTTGCATTGTTGGTGGGAATGTAAATTGATACAGCCACTATGGAGAACAGTATGGAGGTTCCTTAAAAAACTAAAAAATAGAGCTACCATATGACCCAGCAATCCCACTACTGGGCATATACCCTGAGAAAACCATAATTTAAAAAGGGTCATGTACCACAATGTTCACTGCAGCTCTATTTACAATAGCCAGGACATGGAAGCAACCTAGGTGTCCACCAACAGATGAATGGATAAAGAAGATGTGGCACATATATACAATGGAATATTACTCATCCATAAAAAGAAATGAAATTGAGTTATTTGTAGTGAAGGATGGATCTAGAGTCTGTTATACAGAGTGAAGTAAGTCAGAAAAAGAGAAACAAATACTGTATGTTAACACATATATATGGAATCTAGAAAAAAAAATGGTTCTGAAGAACCTAGGGGCAGGACAGGAATAAAGACGCAGACATAGAGAATGGACTTGAGGACACAGGGAGGGGGAAGGGTAAGCTGGGAGGAAGTGAGAGAGTGGCATGGACATATATACACTACCAAATGTAAAATAGATATCTAGTGGGAAGCAGCCGCATAGCACAGGGAGATCAGCTTGGTGCTTTGTGACCACCTAGAGGGGTGGGATAGGGATGGTGGGAGGGAGATGCAAGAGGGAGGAGATATATGCATACGTATAGCTGATTCACTTTGTTATAAAGCAGAAACTAACACACCATTGTAAAGCAATTATACTCCAATAAAGATGTTAAAATATATATATATCCCCTAAAAAATAAAAAAATAAAATAAAAATTAAAAAAGAAAAAAGTATTGATGGATAAACAAATGTGGTATATCTGCACACTCAGCAATAAAGAGGAATGGACAGTTGATGTTCACCACAAAGATGCATGTGAAAATGAGTTAGCTGAGTGAAAGAAGCCAGGCAAAAGGAGAAGACATAGTGGATGATACCATTTAATTTCAGAAAATGTTAATTAATCTGTGATAATAGAAAGCAGAGTACTGGTTCTCTGGGGGAGGGGGTGGAGGCAGGGAAGGATTACAAAGAGGCAAAGGAAACTTTTGAAGCTGATGGAAGGGTTCATTATGTTGACTGTGGTGTGCATATGTTAAGATGGATCAAATTGTACTCTCCAGATGTGTGTGGTTTGGTACATTTCAACTGTACCTGAATAAGATTCAGGAGGAAATCCCCTGAGAAACCTAACACTTTAGGACATTTAGATTTAGCTCTTTCCTGACCCCAGTCCAGGAGAGGAAGTTTTTGTCCCATAGGAGGCACAGACCAAGGAATACACTGTGTTTGGAAAATTGTATTATGGGTTTTAGGCAGCCTACAGTTAACTAAAACTTCAGCTGACAGTTGAAAGAACTGACCTTGTCTGGTAAAATGCGACTAGTCAGATCTTAGTGGTAGGAGACTTACTTATTCAGATTTAAGGCTTACTCAGCGACAAAAGAAAGGCTATTGTATATCTCTGCAGCAGAGAATGAACGGGGTCTTGATCAGGTTCAACAAACCTTAGCTAGAGGAGGTGATGTCAGTAGTCCTGTAATCAGACTGGGTGGATATACAAATGATCAAATTATATAAAAGCTCCATTTGTCCTATTCAAGAAAGAATTGAATTAAATTATTAACTTGATTAAGCTCCTGAATTTCCTAGATTCATTTGCTAGCTGAAGATCCAGTCTTCCCAATACTATCTTATTCAAACTCTTCTGTGGCTTTCAAATCTTTTTAAAGCAATAGACTCCTTAATCAAGCAAAACCTCACTCAGAACACCCACCTCAATCACTGCCCCTGCTGTAGATAAAAGCAGAAACTTATGACCATAAGTCATGTTTATTTTATAAGATTACATTTTAAAATCCTTATCGACGAGTATAATGTAACTAGAGAATAAAACACAGGCTTGGATGATCGTTGCTGATTTATCTACCTCAGCATCCATTTCTATATCTTGTTGGGATTGCCGAGTTTTCAGAAATTCCAGATTCATACAGATAAGGAATTTCAAGTGGTATTTTGTTATCAGCGCTCCTGGAAAACTCTTCAATTAAACTGTTCCAGAAGCTTAAGAGGATGTTAATAAAGGTTTGCCCCTGAGTGGAATTCCCAATAATACCTAACAACTGATTTCATTCCTTACCAAAAAAAAAAAAAAAAAAAAAAGGCAGGCAAAAAGCACAAAAGATTTACAATAAGTGTTAAAATCGTTTAACAGGAAAGGATCACAACCCCAGGGCCTGTGCATTTACTCTCATTGCACAACTTCATGGTAAGCACACATAAAGCAGATGTACCCGAGCCTCGCCTGATATTTCACAATGGTGCACACAGGCTGTAACAGTGTCTTTACTTGTACAGTTTTATGTGTTCAGACAGGCAAAAACAAATTAAGACTGAGAAAAGAAAAGCCTGAGTCAGAACCGAGTGACAAACTCAGTCGCCAGTAAAGCAGTGCAAGAGGCTCAAGCATCTAATTTGGATGGCAAAGGTGAAGAGGTTTTGCAAGGTGTAATTAATGTGCCTGATTAGTTTACACTGAGCTGATCAAAAGGGAGATTATCCTTGTAGCCTGACTTAACCAGGTGAACCCTTTCAAAGAGGGTCCTGAGATCAGAAGCAGAAGCCAGAGACCCTTTTGTGGGTCCTGAAGAAATAGGCCACTGTGAGTACTATGGCTACAAGGAATGAATACTGCCAACAAGCACGTGGGCTTGAAGGAAGACTAGGCTTCGGATTGAGACCCTGGCCCCAGTCAACGCCTGGAATATTCTCAAAATCAGAGGACCTGGAAAACCATGCCCAGACTCCTGATCCGTGGAAACTGTGTGATAATAAATATGTGTTGTTTTAAAAGGCGAAATTTGTGGTAATTTGTTATCCTGCAATAGAAAAATGAATACAGATGCTTTATTCCCAGGCAAATAAATCCTGTGAGCACTTCAGGGCTGTCATTCAGTGTTAAAAATTCTTTAAGCTCAGAGATATAGCTGAGAGTGATTTCAGATTAGCTCAGAAAATTCAGCTCAGCTAAAGAGAAAACACTATAAAGAATCACTCAAAATTATATCGTAAGAACCTGAGAAAGATAGTAAGCAACAGGCTAGGCTCTATGCAAACACAAGTTAAGGCAACAACTTGAAATGGCCTCCAAGGCATTAAAAGTTGATTTATAAGATATTCTAGTGTGTTTTACCATGATTAAAACTTTTTTAGCCTATATACTAAAATACATACAAATTACAAAAGTAAAAAATGTAACCTTACAGGGGAGGAGCTTGCTAGACACCACCATCAGGTGATCAAAGTTAACATGACCAGTAATGGGCCAAATAGAAATCCAGTGTCTGCTGATAGGATGTAATGAGAACACAGCATCGCTTCTGTGGTGTTCCTGCCAAAGTTGCACATTACCTGCATTTAATCCCAAGGAAACATCAGACAAACCCAAACTGAACGACATTCTACAAAATAACCAACCTGTAATCTCCAAAAGCTTCAAGGTCGTGAAAATCAATGAAAGACTGAAGAATTGTTCCACAATTGAAGGAGACTAAAAAGACATGAAAACCAAATGCACTGTTATGATTCTGGACAAGATTCTTTTGCTATAAAGAATATTGTTAGGACAATTGGTAGAACTTGAATGGGGTCTGAGGATCATGATATATATAAATGTTAATTTCGATTGATTGAATGGTTTTACTGCTATTGTTTTGGAGGAGAATGTTCTTGTTTGTAAGAATTACACATTAAAGTATTTGGGGTTATAAGACATCACGTTCACAATTTAGTTTCAAATGGTCAGGAAAAAGATGTTCTTTAAATTTTTTTGTAAGTTTGAGATTGTTTTAAAATAAAAGGTACACAGGTCTTCCCTGGTGGCGCAGTGGTTGAGAGTCCGCCTGCCGATGCAGGGGACACGGATTCATGGCCCGGTCCGGAAAGATCCCACATGCTGCGGAGCGGCTGGGCCCGTGAGCCATGGCCGCTGAGCCTGCGCATCCGGAGCCTGTGCTCCACAACGGGAGAGGCCACAACAGTGAGAGGCCCGCGGACCGCAAAAAAAAAAAAAAAAAAAAAGGTACACAAAAAACTACATACTTGGACATTTAAGAAATGATGCGTCTGGGCAACCCCTAAAGTACTTCTCAGGGAGCACTGTTTTTAAAAGGCTTTGGTTTATTTTTTCCAAATATAACACCATGTTAAATAAAACTACCTCTCATCTATATGGCAACCATTTACTTTTCTATTTATTTTAAAAACTGCATAATTTATCATTTTTCTCTTTTGTGGTTTCACTAATTGTTTAATTTTTTTTCCCTTTGTGATTAGGTCATGATTTGTATAATCATAGACTTTGAAAAATTTGTAGGAGATGTTTGCTAAAATAAGTACACATTTCTCTTCTCATATTTTCAAGCATCCACTAATTCTCCATTTCTCTCCAAAATGTAATTTAGTTTGGGATTTTTTTTTCCTTATGCATCCTCCAGTGCTATTTATTTTTTAGAATCAGTTAATTACAGTATTCTATAAGTTGTAGGGGCTAATAGCAAATCTACCATGGATGTTCAAATGTTATTTTAGTGTAAACAATAAAAGGTATACAACTGGAAAACCATTTCTTTCTGACTTAAGTTTCGATACTAAAAGAAATCAATGTATAACCCTATCTTCTTTTTATTGTTAACTAAGTAGTTGTGGCATACGGGCTCAGTAGTTGTGGCTTGTGGGCTCTAGAGCGCAGGCTCAGAAGTTGTGGCGCACGGGCTTAGTTGCTCTGTGGCATGTGGGATCGTCCCAGACCAGGGCTCGAACCTGTGTCCCCTGCATTGGTAGGTGGATTCTTAACCACTGTGCCACCAGGCAAGTCCCTCCAAGAGCTTTCTACTATAATTTTCTGCATAGGTATCAGCATAGATAAATGGTCCTCTTTTTTTTTTCTAGAAATTTGCCTCATATAACCTTTGTCCTTTTCGCCCAAATATTGCTCCCTGGGCCTACTGCACATCTCTTAGGAGCTCCTTTCCCCATCACCCTGGGCATTCCTTTGCCTCTCTCCGGTGTTATTGGAATCGCCCTTTCCTGGATGCCCCCATCTTCCTCAATCTTGTTTCACCTCCATGTTTTGGTAAAGAACATCTTTTAGCAGCCTCCTGGGAAAGACCCCTTAGAAGGTTCACTTTTGAGATCTACCTTGCAGTTCTGAAATTGATTGTTGATGGAGTGTAAAATTCTAGTTTAAAAAATAACTTTTTAAAAAAAATTTAAGGCATTGTTTCTTTGCCTCGTAACTTTAAGTGTTGTTGAGAAGTTCAGTGGTATTCTTACTGCCAGCTCTTTGTATGTGAATTCTCCAGAGTTCAATGGTGTTGTTATTGCCAGTGCTTCGTATGTGAATTTTTTTCTCTCTGGAAGTTCAGGATCTCTCCTTTAACTATGATGTTCTGAAATCTCATGATGCTATATCTAGGGGAGAATTTGTCTTTTTCTTCATTATGCTGGGGTCTCAGTGGGCCTATCCATCTGGAGGAATTTAAGGAATTTAAGGAATATCAATATTCCTTAAATTTTTTTTTTTGATAATTTACTCCTCTTTGCTTTTCCTATTCTTTATTTCTGATACTTTTATTGGTC
The DNA here is from genome assembly GCF_005190385.1 of Monodon monoceros. Lineage (NCBI taxonomy): Eukaryota > Metazoa > Chordata > Mammalia > Artiodactyla > Monodontidae > Monodon > Monodon monoceros. The sequence goes on from NW_021703765.1 coordinate 19,578,343, forward strand.
AGATATTGGAATTCCTAGGTTTTTTTCAATCTTTTTTCTGGGGGATTTTCTTAATTTTCTAATACTTCTATTGATTTTTAAATTTTGCTATCTTAGTTACATTTCTAAGAGCTCTTTCTTATTCTCTGATTGTTTCTTTTTAATATCATCTTGTTCATCCTGAAACATCTTCTGAATATGTTAATCTCTGAGTATATTAATTAGAATTTTTTAAAGTTTATTCAGTTCTTCTCATTGCTCTGTTTCTTCCAAAATTATTTTTTTCTACTGTTTTTTTGTTTTGTTTTTTGCGGTACGCGGGCCTCTCACTGTTGTGGCCTCTCCCGTTGCGGAGCACAGGCTCCAGACGCGCAAGCTCAGCGGCCATGGCTCACGGGCCCAGCCGCTCTGCAGCATGTGGGATCTTCCCGGACCGGCGCACGAACCCGTGTCCCCTGCATCGGCAGGCGGACTCTCAACCACTGTGCCACCAGGGAAGCCCCCTCTCTGGCATTTTGATGCCTGTCCAGCCCATTTGTTCTTGATTGTTCTTGGCCAGGTTATAAAGACTAAAATTAAAAACCAGGCCCCTGGGGGTGGAGGGAGAGCCCCTATATAGTCTAGTCCTAACCAGGCAGGTTAGTCTATTAAATTTTGGGGTTCGGTGTCAAGCCCATTCAGCTGTCACACTATGCTCTGTCCTCTAGCCAAGCTTTTCTCAGTGAGAAAGGAGTTATTTTGGACATCATCTTTCTTGTTCCTTTTCTTATTTCTTTATTAGATTCACTACTCAAGAGTGATAGAGAGGTTCCAGGCTTTGGGCCTTTCAAGGCCTCACCAGAAGCCAATGAGTGTGATTCCCTTTTCACCTGGAAAACTGTTATCCGGTATCTATAGTGGGATGATCTTAGCATTGCTGCCTAAGCCATGTCGGCATCAGAGGACAGGGGTCAGCTCCTGTGGCTAAATCTGGTGAGTAGGTGACATTGCCAAGGGAGAGCATGTAGAATGAGAAGACAAGTCACCTAAAGAAGGACCTCGAAGAATACCGTTATCTAAGGAACTATTCAAGAAAGAAGCTATACCACAGGCAAGTGGAAAGCGATAGAATGAAAACAGAAGAGTATGATGTCTCATAAGTCAAGGAAGGAAAGAATTTCAAGAAGTAGGAGGTCACCAGAGACGAATATCAATTTCTCAGAAATCTCTTTGCTTAGGAAGAAAGGATATGACTAGGAGACTGCAAATTAGGGCCCTTTTCCTTAACCTTGAGAAATACACATATTTCTTTTACAAGGAAAGAATTCTTGAGGACCCTCCCCTCCCTGTGTTGAGTTAAATTATTGTTCTGATGTTACTTAAATATGTAAAAATATGAAACTTGTTTTAACCTCATTATGCTTATGGTTCCTATATAATTAAAAATGAACAAATTTATAAGTTAAATATAAGTAAAATTATCAAATTAACTCAGTTTACTATTGTGGAGGATTCCCAAACCCTCCAAAGTCCGTTCCCCCTCCCTGAAGCCAAATTACTGACTTCAAGTGAACACGCCACCGATTGCCACTAGTCAGATCGTTTGGGTTTTGGCCTATGAACACCACTGTATTCGTCAAGTAACAAGCTTTCCCACCGCTTTTCTCTCGTTGAAAGAGAGCAAAACTTTTTATTCGTTGTGGCCTGAAGTTATTTGGCTTTCATACGGCACAACCTCATCGTTCACATATTAAGTTGGCAACTGTCCCTCCCTTTGTCATTAGTCAATGTCATTCAAAACAGCACTGTTACCAACTAGATGAATCTTGGGCAGTGAAATAAGGTGGTGTGACTCAGACACCAGGTGTTTATTCTTATGTTAGGGATTTTTTTTTTTAAACAAAAGATTTTCTTGAAATGGAATTTTCAGCTGTAGAAAACACTGACTAGGCTCTCCCTCCCCATACTTATTACTCTACTCAGGGCTCAGATGACAGTTGCAATGAAATGATCAAGTTCAAAGACAACTTGAACTCCAGATACTCTCTGGAGCTGGACCTGTCATTGTGTGAAGCAAGGGGGTAAAAATTAGAGCCGAAGTAGTGGGGATCTCTTGGAATGCTTTTCCTTCTATCAGAGTATGAAAGGGAGGCCTTTCTTGGTTTGCTACTGTTAGGGGCAAAGCCTACCATCCATTCTCCTTTGCTTTCTCTCTTCCCTTCTCCCTGACTCTCTCCCTTACCCTTTGCAATCTCTTACCCAGCGATCTTAAGCTTGGGAGCTGCCCAATTTCCAGCAAGATACACACACTTCATTGAAGGTAGGAACCGTATCTCAGTAAAGAATGCTTTCTACTTCAGTTATCCAAAAACCCAAAAGTGGTTTAATCCAAACATGGTCTAGTTTCTCAAATAACACAAAGGTCTGGTGATAAAGAGTTTGCAAGATTTGGTTCAGCTGCTCAATAAGGCCATTCAGGCTTCATCCTCTGGCTCCACTGTTCTTAGGATGTCTGCTGTCTATCTTTCTGTTCTTTGCTTCACAGTTGCAAGTGGCTGTCAAGGCTTCAGAAATCATGTCCATATTTAAGGCAGGGACAAAGGGATGAGGGTAGTGCCAATCCTGTTTTTGTTTTGCTTTAATAGAGAAGTAAAGACTTTCTCAGAACCACTGCCAGTTCTTCTCTGTTCTCATTTAAACTACACTGGGATAGCTAGCACTTAGATTTTTTTAGTCTTTATAATAGAAGCAGGCAAGGGAGATTGGTAGTGGGTGTTGCATTAGATCAACCAATGTGTCTGCCACAGATGGTGACAGACAGCTGCTGGATCACTGCTGTTCCCACCTTCCATCTCAGAGGACAGACTTCCAGGCTGTGTAGAAGAATATGTGACATTAATAATAGATGCTTGGAGATAAGCAATATGAGGACTCAAGATTGTCTGTACAATTGTGATTAACTTGTTGGGGAGTCGAGGTAGTTGAAAGGTTGGGATATAAAATTTGAAAGTATTTCAGAATGGAATCAAAAGGCCAAATCATGGGCTTGCTCTTAGTTTTTATAAGCTATGCTAAAAAGTACCACAGATTAGGGGTAAGGCAGAAATTAGCAACTCAAAAACAAACAAACAAACAAAAAACACTCTGAGAACTTTGTAAAAGATTCCAAAATAAACAAAAAGACATTGAAATATATGTGTGCATATAATTTCAGACTATTAGGGGGAGTCAAGTTATTCGAAGTCAAAGAGGAGAAACAAATGTAGATAAATATACCAATTCAGGAATGGTTGTTTAGAAGTAGACTCTTATTTTGTGATTCTTTTATGATATATATTCCTCAAAATTTTTGAGGAACCGATGAATAGTTACTTTCAATTCATGTAGGAGCGACTACCCTAAAAAAATCTTATAACTGTTTTATAATTAAACATGTTTGTAAAATAAATTTAAGCCTCATTTTTAATTAAGTCAAATTTATTGTTAAATAACTCTTGGGACATGGAAACCTACTCATATTTTCTAAGATAAGAACAGCTGTTAATACTCTGATTTCACATAATCCATGTGATTATATATTTCCATTGAGAATAAAATATGCTACCCATTATTTTGAGAGCGCACAATTTTTACAAAATGCATTAATTTGATTTATTCATCAAGTATCTAATAACCTCTCCCATGTTCCAGGCAAGCCCAGTCATAGGTACTGGGATGCAATGGTGAACATGAAGAATGGCCTTCTAGGCTGGTAGGGGAAGAAAGACAAATAACAAATTACAATAAAGTACAATAAATGGATGGGGGAAATACTTAAGGACAGTGTGGCATCCAGCACACAACCCAGGGGGGTGCAGGAGAGGAGGGTTAGCGGAGGTCAGAAAAGGCTCCTTGGGGGAAGTGATGTCTAAGGTGAGACCTAAGGGATAAATAGGAATTAGCCAAAGGCAGGTGCTGGGGTGGGAGTGGGGGTAGAAGCAAAGGAGCTTTTTCCACTCTGAAGTAGGAACAAGTTCAAGGGTGAGAAAACCAGAGACAACGGGGCAGTTTGAAAGCAGCTAAGCAGACAAGGCTCTAAACTTGGGAGTCAGGAGGATTGGGGTCTATCCCTAGCTCTGCTACATCTGAGACATATGTGAGACATTGGGAAAGCCACTAAACAGCATGAAATCTCCTGGCAAGATGCGTTTTCTGATTGATTCAGTTACTACTCCTCTACTTCTTGTGAACAGCAGCCATTGTCAGCCCTTACTTCTCTGGATCACGTGTCCTAGCATTCCGGTGGGTTTTTGTTTTTTGTTTTTGTCTGTCTCAGGTTTATTTGTACAAATAGCACAGGAGGACACCAGCCCCATGCAGCCCAGGGGTCACACCGGTCCTTCTGTCCTCACATTGGCGGAATTCATCAAGACATTCTGTCCTCACAAAGGCCTCTACTCTGGAGCCTTTGTGAAGGCCTGGGCATCTTTGGGAGCCTAAGCCTGAGCTGGAGCTGGAGCCAGAGCTGGAGCCACAGCTGCAGTTGGCTTGGCCTTGGTTTGAGCCTTGGCCTGGGACTTTGGCCGGCAGAGCCTGAGACCCTTGGCGATGTGGGCACGAGCACGTTTCCCGAGGTTGGGGTGAGCAATGTAGACAAGTCGCCTGAGGTTTGCGGCTGCCACCCTTTAGGAACTTGGGCTTGAGCATTCTGGTGTTTTGTAGCCAGAATTAAGTTAAAAAACTCACTGTTTGGCGTGTTAAGTGGTATCTTAGGACTCTGAAACCTAAATGTGGTTTTCTTTCTACTCCTAGTACTGTGTTTTCTATTTTTTAGGATGTTAAATCAAATAAGCATCTCTCCACCCCTTAATCCTAAACATTTAATACCAGCCACTTACCTATGGCTAATGTAACAACCAGCAGAAAATTTTAAAAAATACCAGACACTATCTTCTGAAATAATTTCTCTTGGTGCAAAACTTACCTTTCCTTGTTTTCTCTTGCCTTTCAGGTAATTAACTCTTCTCTTTTTAGTTTGAACTATGCAGTGTAAGATTCCTCTGGAGTCATTCCAAGCAGCAGGTAAAAAAAAAAAAAAAAAAAAAAAAGCAAAAAAACCTTTATTTATACTGCATATACTTGAAAGTGTCATTTGGTTTCCTGACATGCCATGCCAGCAGCATTTTGTTTTAGTTGGGAATTAGGTGAACGGTAGTTGGGCCAACTCAGTGAATCATAAAACCTGCTAATTAGAGCTGGAAAATGGTTTTTGGCTATGCCCTCACTCTTATTTAGTGTCTTGATGAATTCTGACCATACTGCTTGGACTCTGTTAAGAGAGGGAAAGTTATACCCCTGTTATCACTTGATGCAAATATGCTCATTAGAAACAAGAAGAATTTCCAACATTTAAATCCTTCATTTACTTAGTATCTTATCACACTCGAAAATTCAAATGCAGGTTATGTATTTGTTAATTAATATACAGATCTCAAAACCAGTCACTACTTCACGTTCTTTTAAGTTTCATTCCCTGAATTTGTTCTATTTTTCTTAATAAAAATCCAAACTAACACCTATTTTTCTTGAAGGCTGCATTTTCTGTAGTGGCTTAAACTCAGTTTTTCCTGGAAATAACAAAGCGAAAGTATTTTAAAGAATAGGTAGTCTTCCAGGGGTGACAGTTGGTGTTTCAGCACCTGCTTTTACACCTGGGAGTAAGAGATCAGAAGTGGTTAAATCTTTGTTTGCTTAATGGGCCAGATTTCATACATAGTTCTCTCTTGTTGTCTTTCACTTTTTCCATTAGGTGAAGCCAGCAAGACCTTTTCCACTGTAAGAGAGATAAAATTGAAAAGTTTGGTCACAGCTGTCCTGCTTGAGAAAAACAATGTTGCTATTCTTCAAGGAGTGATACAAAATGCACTTTCCCAGAATTAGAAAAGGGTTATTATTTGTCCAGTATTTTAAGGGAAACAAAAGGACCTATCTCTTAGGTATTTAGCATCTATCCTCAATACTTTTAGGTGTCAATCTAATCCCTGTGAGAATTTAATGTTTACTTAATTACACTATTTTCTTCTTTTAGTGGGAGAATAAATGTTTTTTGTTTGTTTGTTTTTATACTTTGGTTTATGGTATCACAACAGAAAAATTCAAATGTGACCAGAAAAGCTTTTGAAATGCTCTAAATGAGATTTTCTTAACAGAGGGAACATTCCACTATGTCTAGTGGGATTTAGCGTATAGAATCTGTTAATAGAAGTCAAAGTAATTACCTTAAAATGATAGTGATTTATTCTTTTAAACATGCTTTTATATCCATTACATCATTTGATCTATAGCCTTGTCAGACACAGCATGGAAAGGTAAAAATTTCCAAAAGTACATCTTTTCCCATCTCTTATCTCAACTACCATTTCTACTGAGATTTTTGCTCACATTTATCCTTTTGTTTTTAATTAGGTGTGAATATCAAAGCCCTTCCTCTTACAGAGGTTGTTTTTTTTTTCTGTTTTTCTTTTGTTTTTTTGTGCTTTTTTTGGCGAACTGCGTGGCTTGTGGGATCTTAGCTCCCGGACCTGGGATTGAACCTGGGCCCCCAGCAGTGGACGCATGGAGTCCTAACCTCTGGACCAGCAGGGAATTCCCTGTTATCCAAACTTTGATCTCATAATTCTCTTTTACTCCTTCACCTGAGCCTTAAACGTAGGTGTTCCTTAAGATTCAGTTCTTGGTTCCTCTTTCTTTTTTTAATTATTATTTTAAAGATTTTAATTAATTAATTGATTATTTTACCATGCATACTCTTCCTTGGCAATCTTATTGCAGGGTTTCCTTCAATGGTCACTTTCACAAGATGACTTCTAAATGCATGTCTCCAGCACTGACCTCTCTCGTGAGAACTTGACTTTCCAACTCTTTGCTAGACTCATTTCTAGACAGATTTCATGGAGGAAGCTATAGCTTAGCGTATCTCAACTCAAGGACATTAAAAGAAGTCTAAGATCAAGCTCAGAGATTGACAAGTTTGTGTGTTTGAGCTGGTGTTTGAATATGCTGCAAAGGCAAATCAAATAAATTTAGATTTTCCATTATTGTATATTAATCAATATTTTCTATCCATTAAACTTGGCCCTCAACTTTTAGGTCCTACGTATGCAAAAACTGAAGATAATTGAACACTATTTTCAGTATTCCAAACATTTCATAATATATCATCTTAAATTTCAAAAGGTTAAAAAAAGATACAGAAACTGTGCTCCTCCGAAATGGAAATCAGTTTTCTTAATCAATTTGGTATTATTCTTTAAAAATCACTCCTGAACAATGAGTTGGCAGGTCCAAGTGAATTCCATCCAGATTCCTAAAGGCTGGTGACAATGGGTTAAATAGGTCTTTCAACATAAAGGTGTATTTACCAAGTCAAAGGCCACTGATATTTGTCAAAGGTCATTAGACAAGGAAGTATAAATTAAGAAAAGATCCTGAGAAATTTGGTAAATTCTAGGTGGATTCAGGAATTCTGGTCATTTTATGGGGAATTTAGTGGTAAAACCTGTAGAACTGGAGGGAACTTTCCAAGTTGTCACTTACCTTCCTGTAGCCTTACAAAGTTCTAAGAGAATAATCAATCCAGGGTCCTAAGGCCCGGAAGCCAGACTCTGGAGTATAGTGATACTCCTCTATGGGGACACTTCGACTCAATCCATCAATCTGAGCTCCCTGGCAAGCTACGATGTCGAGGCACGAAAGAGGGTATCTTCTATTCCTTTAAATGAATAGTCTCATATTTATATAGTAAACATAAAATATGAGATACATTTTGTTTGTTGCTCTTTAATTGGGAAGCAAACGTAGGTAAAATCATACAGTGAGAGAGGTTAACCCAGTTTGAAACAAATAAACCGCAGTCCTGACATTTCTCTACAAGCGACTCTGGGCCCAAACCGCCCGCCTCGTGGGGGTGGGGGCCGGAAGGGCGCGGCCGGGGGCGGAGCGGGTGGGGCTGGGGGGCGTGTCCTCGAGGAGGCGGAGACAAGATGGCCGCCCTGACCGCTTGGAGGACCTAAGAGGCGGTGGCTGGGGCCACGCCCCGGGCGGGAGGGCCTCTCTGTGCGCGCCCGCTCTATGATGCTTGCGCGCGTCCCCCGCGCGCCGCTCTGCGGGCGGGGCGGGTCTCCGGGATTCCAAGGGCTCGGTTACGGAAGAAGCGCAGCGCCGGCTGGGGAGGGGGCTGGATGCGCGCGCACCCGGGGGGAGGCCGCTGCTGCCCGGAGCAGGAGGAGGGGGAGAGCGCGGCGGGCGGCAGCGGCGCTGGCGGCGACTCCGCCATAGAGCAGGGGGGCCAGGGCTGCGCGCTCGCCCCGTCCCCGGTGAGCGGCGTGCGCAGGGAAGGCGCTCGGGGCGGCGGCCGTGGCCGGGGGCGGTGGAAGCAGGCGGGCCGGGGCGGCGGCGTCTGTGGCCGTGGCCGGGGCCGGGGCCGTGGCCGGGGACGGGGCCGGGGCCGGGGCCGGGGCCGCGGCCGTCCCCAGAGTGGCGGCAGCGGCCTTGGCGGCGACGGCGGCGTCTGCGGCGGCAGCGGTGGCGGCGGCGCCCCCCGGCGGGAGCCGGTCCCTTTCCCGTCGGGGAGCGCGGGACCGGGGCCCAGGGGACCCCGGGCCACGGAGAGCGGGAAGAGGATGGACTGCCCGGCCCTCCCCCCCGGATGGAAGAAGGAGGAAGTGATCCGAAAATCTGGGCTCAGTGCCGGCAAGAGCGATGTCTACTACTTCAGGTACCGCCTTGGGGGCGGGGAGGGGGCGGCAGGGTCAGGCCGGGGTCAAGGGTCGAGAGCTGACCTGGGTAGGGGATGTCAAGAGGAGAGCAGGGGCCAGAGGGGAGTGGCAGAGACAGACTGGCCTTGTAGTAGAAGGTGCCCGAGCCCTTGGGTGAGAGTTGACCCCAGTGCAGTGACAGTCACAGTGTCTGAATGGTGAGAGCCCATAGGAGGGCCTCTTATGGGTAAAGTGTTGGGGAAAATGGTTTGCGGAAAGAAGGGTTACTCTGGCAGGGATGATTATTCCTCTGAAGGGTTAAAAGAAGGTGTAATTCATCGAAACTATAAAACCAGTCACTGTTGGCTCCTGTCCCAGATTCATCATCACAAGAGTGTTTAATCATGCACATGTGGAAGAAAGGTATCTGCAGTAACAAGGTTTCAATTGCTTTGTGGGATCCACGAAAGTTTCTTATGAAGTAGCCACTTAGAATGCCTGTAGTTTCTTGGTGTTGCAGAATTTACTCCCTTTTGAAACCAAACACTGTAATACGTTGTTAGACTCCTAGACCAAAATTTGTCCTCCAGGCGTATTTGATAATGTCTGGGGACATTTTTGGTTGTCACACCTTGGAAGGGGGTGCTACTGGCATCTAGCGGGTAGAGGCCAGAGATGCTGCTAAACATTCTACGATGCACAGGACAGCCCTCACAGCAAAGGATTATCTGGCCCCAAGTGTCACAAGTGCTGGATTGAGAAAACTTGGTCTGAATGATAACAGGTTTTCAGCTTGATGGTGAATCCTGTAATCATGCTGTCTGACCCAGTAAGCTCAGGGAAGTGTCTTTGGCTCTTGATACCAATGGAATTTTCTTAACAACAAATTTACTAACTTTTCTTATAAACAGTCCCATTTCTCAGAGAGTATAAATATAAACATGTTATACTCAGTGGCTTGGAGGGCCATGTTTGTGGGCTAATTTAATCATTTTCAGGGACGATATATGGGTGTTGGAGTAGATGTCGTCTGCTATTTAGCCATTGGAGTATTGTAGGAAGGATTTCCTTTTTTCCATACATTACTCCTGGGTAAAAGTACACACACACACACACACACACACACACACACACACACAATACAATGTTTATGAATTGAAAATACTCTTGGACTTCCCTGGTGGCGCAGTGGTTGAGAGTCCGCCTGCCACTGCAGGGGACACGGGTTCGTGCCCCGGTCCGGGAGGATCCCGCGTGCCGCGGAGCGGCTGGGCCCGTGAGCCATGGCTGCTGAGCCTGCGCGTCCGGAGCCTGTGCTCCGCAACGGGAGAGGCCACAACAGTGAGAGGCCCACACACCGCAAAAAAAAAAGGAAAAGAAATAGATTAAATAGATTTAAGAGGTTAAAAAAATACGTGTATATGAGTATGTACATATATACATACACACAAGAATGCGATCACTACTGGTATAACATGTAAATATGAACATATTCCTGATAGTTGCTCAAATATATGGAAGAGTAGTTTCAGTGAAGTTATTTCACCTATTGAAGTAAAAAAAAATAAAATGAAAGTGGTGTTGCACTACAACTTATTTTGTCACTTAATCCGAGACCACTCATTTTGAAATCTTAAATGATAATTAGAAAACTTATTTTAAACATACAAAGGTGATAATCTTGTTTTGTATTTCCCCATCATTACATATTAAATTTGTTTCAATAATACTAAGAAAGTTATTGTGGAACAAATGGTTACTCTCAAGTTCACTTGTTTCATTTAGTGCTTTTCACAATTGTTCATTTTTGCATATTCTTTCGTTAACAGCTCCTTCTGTTTTCTTTTTAAGCAAGTAGTATGCATAACCTTTATGTGAACTCTGTATTGATGTCTTTTAGCCAGTTATACGTGACAAGAACATTCTGTGTCTGGGATTGAACTCCTTGAGGAATAAGTGACTAGTCTATTCTCAGTAGAGCATCTTTAACTTTGAATTTCACTCCCTGTGGCATTTCTCCTGGGATATGGTTTGTTTGATTTTGGGATGATGTATTTGTTGGAACTTACTTTTGGTTGCTGCAAAGCTTTTTTCTTGCTCTTCTTCTTTCAGTACCTGGAAAAGTTATTTTAAAAAGGCAGATTGCTGTAGCGCTCATTCTGATGTGTGGTCACCTTTTTTTTTTTTTTTTTAATGTGTTGTAAATTTTCGATGTTACCTTTTTTATACAAGCCCAGTAGATTATTTTACGGTAGAAAAACTGATATAATCAGTCTAAAACTTTCTTAACAAATTCATCCTGTGAAGAATCACAAACCAGTATAGTAATAATTACTCTCTAAAATTAAAGTCTTGGGCTTCCCTGGTGGCCCAGTGGTTAAGAGTCGGCCTGCCAGTTCAGGGGACATGGGTTCGAGCCCTGGTCCAGGAAGATCCCACATGCTGTGGAGCAGCTAAGCCTGTGCGCCACAGCTACTGAGCCTGCCCTCTAGAGCCCACGAGCCACAGCTACTGAGCCCACGTGCCACAACTACTGAAGCCTGCGTGCCTAGAGCCCATGCTCCGCAACAAGAAAAGCCACTGCAATGAGAAGCCCACGCACCGGGCTTTTAATTTATAAAATTAAAGTCTTTTTTTTTGTTGTTTGTTTTTGCGGTACGCGGGCCTCTCACTGCTGTGGCCTCTCCCGTTGCAGAGCACAGGCTCCGGACGCGCAGGCTCAGCGGCCATGGCTCATGGGCCCAGCCGCTCCACGGCATGTGGGACCCTCCCGGACCGGGGCACGAACCCACGTGCCCCGCATCGGCAGGCAGACTCCCAACCACTGCGCCACCAGGGAAGCCCCTGAAGTCTTTTTAAAAATAAATTTATTTAATAAATAAATTTATAAAATTAAAGTCTTTTAAAAAAATAAATTTATTTATTTATTTTATTATTGGCTGCACTGGGTCTTTATTGCTGCGCGCCAGCTTTCTCTGGTTGTGGCGAGCGGGGACTACTCTTCATTGCGGTGCGCGTGCTACTCATTGCAGTGGTTTCCCTTGTGGAGCACGGGCTCTAGGCGTTCAGGCTTCAGTAGTTGTGGCACGAGGGCTCAGTAGTTGTAGCTCGCAGGCTCTAGAGTGCAGGCTCAGTATTTGTGGCGCATGGGCTTTCCATGGCGTGTGGGATCTTCCTGGACCAGGGCTCGAACCTGTGTCCCCTGAGTTGGCAGGCAGATTCTTAACCACTGAGCCACCAGGGAAGTCCCTTAAAGTCTTTTTATGAGACAGTGCAACATGATTTGCTTTTTACTTGTTTATGCCAAATGAAAAGACACATTGAACAGAGTTGTGCCACATGTGCTTAGTTCAGGGCTGGAGGGAGTGTTGTCTATTGTTGTCCACCTACAAAGCTTAGTTACTGTATAAGATTGTAACATCCAGTCTTGATTTCATTCTGAGAGGTTACATTCTGAGACAGGAGGACACATAGAGTGTGATGTGATACTTGTGATATAGTAGTTACTCTAACTTTGACTTCTGCTTTCAGTGATGAATGCTGCAAGTCACCTACTCATATTAGAGGTGAACACACTATTTTTCAATCCGCAGTGTCACTGCTTTGCATATTAGCATCCCTGTATACCTGCCACTCATTAAAAACCAGTAGCTCACAAAATACTAGCCATATCTGTTAATAGGTGGGTTAAGAGTCAACTCTTCTGTTGGTAATGTGAACACCTGCACACAGTTGTGTGCACATAGATTCTAATAATGCTAACTCCTGATTTAGCTTGCCCATGGGAAGATTAATCTAAACAAATCTGTGCCTGTTAATGCAGGGTGTGTTTTACACTTATTTTTTCTTTATTTTTTTGTGGTACGTGGGCCTCTCACTGTTGTGGCCTCTCCTGTTGCGGAGCACAGGCTCTGGACGCGCAGGCTCAGCAGCCATGGCTCACGGGCCCAGCCGCTCCGTGGCATGTGGGATCTTCCCGGACCGGGGCATGAACCTGTGTCCCCTGCATCGGCAGGCGGACTCTCAACCACTGCGCCACAAGGGAAGCCTTTACACTTATTAATTGGACTTAAATTAAGCTCATTGAGAAAGCCTCAAATTTTGGTAGAATTTTTTTCTTTTCTTGCTGTTTCCTGAGATTGCCAAGTTCTAATAGGAAGGTATGCCTCTGGTTGCTAGTTAAGCAATATAATTATGCCTTCTGTCAGGATTACTGATAGTACTGTGGCAGTTTGTATATGATCATCCAAAGTTTCTTTTTTAAAAGGGTGTGGTTTGATCAAGCGTTGGATCCATTGGTATAGTTTCTGAAAAAGTTCATTGCCATCATATGAGCCCATTATTTGAACAATACTTTTCTTACCGATCTACTTGACTCCTGTCATTTCTAGTTTTTGGTTCTTACACTTGCAGGTTGATATTTTTGAAATACTGTTTTCCTCTGCAGAGGAACCTTTAGTAGCTGTCTTATGCCTTTTTTAAAATCAAGTCTATGCTTAACCTTGGTGTGAGCTCTGTATCGATGTCTTGTTGGGTTCTAGACTTCTGGTTATAACTGGATTAAAGGCCTGGGAGTCATGGTAAACTGCTACAGCTGCTGCCATAAAATATCATCTGGTTGGGTATTGGAAACATAATAGTAACCATTTTTGACTCTTTTATCAAATTATGATGCATTCACACCTGATCACTTCTCTGAAAAGATAAAATGGAGCCAGAGAACAATTAAAATAATCATTAAGGAGCAGATGCATGATGAGAGACTAAAGAGATTTCATTAAGAAGAGGACTCAGAGGCAATATAATTGAGGGCTTTAAATCATGAGTGAGATGATAAAAGTAGGAGTCTCTAGGGAAAGCAGCAGGGCACAGGGCGTTAAGGTCTGGAATTGGTATTCTACCTCTGCATTTACCAATGGTGCAGCCTCGAGCATGTCATTTACACTTCCCAGTGCTGTGGTTTCTCTGTTTGTAAAGCGGGTATGATTGTACCTGTACCTCATAGTGCTATAAGGATTCAATTCTAGAACACCAAAATAAATATGTAGATCCCTTAAAGCTTTGGATATGTTTAAGGACTAACTAAGGAAAACAGTTCATTAAATAACTCAAGTTGTATGGACTGAACATATAAATAGGTTTAAAAAAGTCTGTAGGCATATCTCATTTGTTATGAAAGGCTGGTATGGTCTTTGAGGGCATGAATTCTGAATCATTGAGGATGTCAAAGTTCAACTAGGCTCTTTCCCTCTTTTTTTTGGTTTAAAATAATAGACTCTCCCTTGTAGTCTTTGTTGGAAAAAACTAGCTCAGTGGACCAAGGGTCACCGTTCTTTTTTTTTTTAAATAATTTTTATTGGAGTATAGTTGCAAGGGTCACAGTTCTTAATTGAAGTCTCGTTGACGTTCAGTAAACTGTCTTTCTCCATAATATTTTCTTTCTGGTCATCCCTGTGTAGTTAAACGTGGTGTCTCCTGTATTACTCTTGTTCATTCCCCTACGACCGGTGGCTTTCTCACCTAGCTGTCTTCCTCCCGCCAGACACAGTGCTGAACACACAGATACTAGATAAGTGTTTGATGTATGGCATGTAAAATTTTGTAAAACAGGGATTAAATGACCTCTTAGCCTTTGCTTTATATTACCTGTGATGTTGTGCTGTACAATTATCTCCATTTTATAGGTGGGGAGTTAGGACAGGGAAGTTAAGTAATAGGCTTGAGGTTGTACTGCTAGTAGGTGCAGAGTTAGAATCCTGATGCAGGTGGTTTAACCCCACAACTCTTAGCTACCCTGCTCTGCTGCTGCCTCACATAGAGATCTCTAGTTATATTCTGAAATATTGCAACATCTCTTGCCTAGTCTACTTTATTAAGCTTGGTGTACCACTAAAATAATGTAATTATTTAGTGTTATGCTTGCATCCTGAAGTTGACAAGGGGTACATTTTAAATCCTATTTCGCAGTGAAGCTGTTGTACCAAAAGATGATCTTCCAGTTCTATGTAATATTGAAGGGGGAAAAAAAATGGAAAAATTGTGGTAAATTAACATAATTAAAGCAGTTTTTCTCTGGGTAACAGAAGTGACCATTTTGTTCAGAAATATTTCTCTTTCTCTTTTTCTTGTTTATCCTAGGGTTGCCCCTCTTATTTATCAGATATTCAGATAGGCAGTGCTCCTCACATTCGCTGAGGAGCAAGCTATATAGATCTTCATTTTAAAAGCTTTCACTTAAATTAGAAGAAATCACATTGTAACTTGCAGGCTAAATGCAGCTTATGAGATAGTTTTATATGGTTCCTGGGAAAAGCTTTATATGTTTCTTTCAGAGTTAAGATATAGTTGAAATGTATCCTACAGACCAGTTTAAAAAAAAATCCCTTTAGTTGGAGAAAGGAAAAAAATACAATATTTATTAAATTCTTATTGCATAATTGAAAGTTTAACTTGCTTTTAGTCTCTTTTCTTGACGATGCCTGATTAAAGCCTGAATCCAGAAATAAAAGACATAGGTGTGGTGGAAATTGTGCTCTGATAATTCTTTTCTCAACTGTACCATCACATCTTTTTGTGATGTGCTAGAGGGATTTCTGTTAGGTTGCAACATTGCCATCTGTCCTACATCCGATTTTTAGAGTTTGACATGCAAAGTCTCACCTGCCAGAACACGCATAATACCTGTAGTAGAGGAAACACATAGCTCAAAAGGAACTGATACACGTACATTCTAAAAATAATCTCCAACAGAAACTGATGTATGATTTTTTTCACATTGCTTTTAGAAGTTCATTTGTGAGATATGGAGTCACAATTTCAGTTTTCGTAATTTAACTTTAATTAGTGGGACAGAAGCACATGATTTGTGACGTCGATGATGATTTTGTTTGCTTTGTTTTTGTTTTACACTTTATAGTGGGACTAATAGAGATTCATAATGTTTAGCTTGTATTTGAGATTTGTTAGCCCAGCATGCTGAATTAGAAATAAGTCATCAAGGGCTTCCCTGGTGGCGCAGTGGTTGAGAGTCCGCCTGCCGATGCAGGGGACACGGGTTCTTGCCCCGGTCCGGGAGGATCCCACATGCTGCAGGGCGGCTAGGCCCCGTGAGCCATGGCCGCTGAGCTTGCGCGCCCGGAGCCTGTACTCCGCAACGGGAGAGGCCACAACATTGAGAGGCCCGCGTACCACAAAAAAAAAAAAAAAAAAAGAAATAAGTCATCGACTCTTCTTACATGGATTTACTGTTTGACTTGATAGGTATTACTTGCACCTCTTGTCTGTTGATCTTTTACTGTTGTTTGCCATTTCCACTAAGAAATAACTAGACAAATTGAAAAATAAAGTTTTACTTAATTTTGTCAGAACTTCTAAAAACTAAAACTTCTCAAGGAAGTAGAAGTATGAAATAGGGTGAAATTTGAATAATATATGTGGATCTTATGATTTTGCCTTATCTTATTAGAGTATAAACTCAAACTCGTTTGTTTGGGAACTTGACTACATAGGCAGTGTGTAAATGCAAATGATAGTAAATATAATTTAAAATTAGATCTTAAAAATTGAACACTTAGCATTTGTCAGGAACAATTATTAGTGATTTACAAATGTGCGGAAGAAGAACATCATCCTCTTGATGATTTCTGACTACTGTATCTTGGTATTCTTTTCCTCTTCCGTTTATACTGAAAGAATCCATAGATTAAAGCAAAAATGAATGTCCTTAGAATTCTTTTTAACGTGTATGCAGTGATGTATGCATCTCTTTAAAAAAGAAAGATCTTTCCTGGAGGCCCCTAGCAGAAGTGGGCAATATAATACAGAAGTGGATATATGAAATACACATTGCAACTTTTTGTTGTTAGATGCTACAAAAGTCATAAATTTGCCATGTCATATTGCCATAGCAGTTTCTAAATGCTTTCTCTCCATTTCTGTACTTATTTGAAGACCTTGTTTGAAGTAAGTCTGTCCATAAACTATACTTGCATAGCACTGGTTTAGAATAAAAATAGGGACTCTGAGTCAGAAGATTGGGACTTGAATCTTGCTTTACTGTTTTAACTTGGACAGATTCTTAAACTTCTGTAAGCTTCCGATTTCTCAAGTGTAAATCAGGGGTAGGAATTCTACTTCATGGAATTTTGTGAGATTAAATGAAAATACATGTAAGGCATTCGGCGTGTAGTAGATGGTCAATAGATCAGTAAAATCTTTGTTCCTTTCTCTTCACTTAATTACCCAACATAAATAGAAGCATTATGCTTGTTAATTATGTGAGGATTTGCAGTATTTTGTTGTATTTTGAAATGTGTTTAGGGTAGAGCTTAGGTTATACACGTTCATCAGAGGTTTAAAAAATATTCCGTTTTTTCCCTGATTATAAAAATAACCCATGCTCAGTGTGGAAAATTGGGAAAATAGAGAAGAGTATATAAAGAGAAATGACAATCCTTACATAGTTCTAAAGAGAATCACTGTTAATATTTTGACACATTGTCTTCCATTCTGTTTTCTGAATATATTTGTCTGTGCACACACATATACACATACACACACCCCAACACATATGTGTGTATGTGTGTATGTTCTTTCATAGTTCTTTTCATACTGGAGGAATCCATAGATTAAAGCAAGGATGAATGAATTTAAAATTCTTTTTAACATGTGTGCAGTGATGTATGCATTTCTTTAAAAAGACCTTTTCCAGAGACCCCTAGCCTCTTTTTAAGAAATACAGTTTGTTTTTTGGGTGTTCTTATCTATCTATGTGTATGTTTTTTTATTATGGGAAAGTTCAAACATATGCAAAAACAAAAGTAGTTAGAAAAGTGTAATGAATTCCACCTGTACTTGTCTACCAGTTTTAACAATTATTGACTACTGGCCAGTCTCGTTTCATCAATATGCAGTCCCCTTCCCACCTCTCCCGTTATATTTTGAAATAATTTCCAGACATGCTTAATTTCTGACACTTCCATAGCAGTGTTCAGTCTCCAATTCAACCAAAATAACCAGTGTTTTTGCTTTTTCAGAAGGTGAGTGCTTGTGGCAGTGGGATGAGATTAGGTAGAATTCTATGTTCATTCATTTTTTAGTGGATCACCCTGAATTTTTAACCATATTCGTAACCATGATATAGAGATAATAGAATTTGCTGCCAATAATATACTCTTTGCATATAATTTTTGTTAAATAAATGCTAGTTTATGGAATAAGGATGATTGGTACAGAATTTGAATTCTACTAAAGGTCTTTCATACCATTTAAAATTGTGTGGTGATTCCTTAAACATTTAAGTCGAGAGAAAAGGTGGAATGCTGTCCTATCTTATCAGTAGCCAAATTGTAAATACACTTTTTTTCTTGTTGATACTTTAAAAATAATTCTCCACCCCAGCCCCCACCCCAGCTGCTAAGGAAATTCTTTCATGCTCCAATTTACTTGCCCAAACTCTTCATATTTAAAAAAAACTAGTTTTCAGTTTTCATGGGGAAATAGCTTGCATACTTTAATGTTTATATTTTAAGAATTTTATTATAGAACATTTCAAACATATATACAAAAGTAGAATTATATAAAGAACTACCAAGTATCCGGTTCAATAGTTGACAGCCTTATTTCATCCATACCCACATCTACTACCCTGACTCAGCCTTCATTATTTTGAAGCACATTTGACGTCCTATCATTTCATTCATTAATAACTATACTTCAGTATGCTATTTGTGAAGATAAGATTTGAACTTGTAGAAGTTTTACAGCCATACGGAACTCAGTATTTCAAACTAAAAGAGATGCCAACAGGTGGTTCGTGATTATTTACGTAATTCCTATTACTTTGTTCTGTTAAGGCTTTATGGAAGAGGTATAAGATGCATTAGTGTTTCTGGGCTCTTGGGGATTGCGGGTGGAGACACGCATGCTGGACCAAGTAAAATACATGGTTTGCATAGGGCTGAAGAGGGAAATCATTCAGCCTGTTGATTCAGAATAGACTTGAATAAACCAATATGGCAGAAGTCACTGGGTAAGAGGAGTGGAAAATAGGGTTGAAAGGTTAAGAGAAGACTAGATGACAGAGGATCCTAAATGCAGGGCTAAAATGTTTGGCTCCCTTTTGCTAATGGGTTGAAGTCTGTTGAAGGCATTTAAACTGGCACTTTGGTAATAGTGGTGTTTGAGGAAGAGCAGTCTGGCTAGTTTAGGATGCAAAGAGGCTAGCAAATAGAAAATCAGCCTACTGTGGTGATTGAGACTTGAGGTGATAAAGATTTGATTTAGGCAGTGGCAATGGAAATGGAAAGGAAGGATGGATTCAAAGGTGATTATGAAGGAACTGGATTTCGTAATTGATTAGAGATGGGAGATAGTAAGATAAGAGTAGATAAATTCTGCCTGGGACACACTATAGAGGAGGGCTGAGGATGTTCATTTTAGGAAAGGCCTACATTTAAAGTTTGGGAGGAAAGGGATTAAGGGGGACTGGGAGCTGACTTTTAGATGGATTTTCCTGTGCGTATGTCATGTAGTTTTGAAAAAATTGGTATATATTTCTTCGAATTAATTGGTTTGGCAGTTTTGTGATTGTACTAAGGTACAAAAAGGTAATGTTAATTTCAGATTTTTAGTCTCAGCTAAAATTTGATTTCTGGAGACAATTGTTATTTAAAGGTAGAGAAATCTTTCAATACTTAACACTCTTGTAAGTAACAAGTAAACTTGAACACTTAGAGGGATAGAAAAAATCGAAAGTTGACATTTCTTTATTCTCAAACTTTTCCAATGCTGTAGCTTCTGGAATTTTTATTATTCCCCACAAAGCACTTCCTGATGTTGTTGGAGAGCCATACACCTTAGAACTTACTCTTGAGACATAGACCTAACCATCTGCCATCCACGATGCTCCTTCCTGCTGATAGGCCGGTCCATCTTCTTCCACTCTGGTTGCTGCCACCCCCACAGTTCATCCTGTTAGAAACTGGTTTGAAGTTATACTTGTGTTTGCTCAGACCTCTGGTCTCCTCATAATGGACATAACTGGACATCATGATTATCCATTTTACCAAAGTAACATGAAAAAATACGTTTGCTCTACTACTCATTTTCAGAGTGCAGTTTCACATGCAAGCAGCGGTCTTCAGAGAGTTAATTTTCATATCATAGACTGGCAGGGCATATTACAGTTGTCTAGCTCCAGTAATGCCGTTTACAGATGAGTTTATAGAGTGACATAATGGGAATACTACTAAGTTAAGGTGACCGTTATTTAAGTCTTTCTGGTATCTCAATAAAGTTTTTTCTTAGATTTGAAAGTCAGATGCCAAATAAAATTTCTTTCCTTTTGATAATCTGTAGTTAGAAACCTCTAAGGTAGAGTTAGGTTTAAAAAGTGCTTTAAATCAACTATACTTCAATTAAAAAAAAAAGTTGCTTTAAACAGCTTAATCAAAATGAAGGCAAGCAAAGACATAGTTCAAGTGATGAAATGTTCTAATATGAACCAGAAAAATGTAACTCATGCTTTTGATTTTCATTTAATAGTTACTTTTCTTCAGGGTATTTAGTGGGGAGGACAAGTTAAAGGTGAGATCACAGGTTGGCTCAGGATAGGCAGATCTAGGGGGCAGTTGGTAGGGAAATTTTTTGTGGCTGAAAGTGAAGTATTAGTATTTCATTACCAGGATTAGAAGTAATCGCTTTGGGCAGAGAAAACTGAAAGTGACTAATATCCTTCACTAGTCTACTAGAGTTTAAAAAAAAATAATTTCCCTGAGTTACAACTTGATGCTTTTAGAATAAAAGCTTAGTCACATTAAGTCCTGGTGTGTCTGAGACTGTTACCTAACAGCAGCCATCTTAGAGGGCAGACAGATGATAACTTAGTCACTTTAGTGACATACAGTCGTTTTGTTTATCTAGCACTGACTTCCTCGGCCACCACTTCCAGAGTCATTTTGCCGTTGTGCAGTGGTCCCTATGGACAGAATTTCTGCTTAACCATTCCCATGGGCCTTGCCTTTCTAATATGCTTGCCTTCATCTCCTGCAGAGGAAGGTCCCTGGTCTTAAAATCCCCTGGGGCAGCCAGGTTGGCTTTCCTTAAAGCACCAAGCACAAGCTATAGCAGTTACGGAGAAGAAAATGGCTTATAGCACGTTCTGAAGGCAACAGTGTGTATGACCAGTACTTGTAGCTGTGCATTACAGATGCTTGTATCTGTATATCAAGTAGTTTATCAGAATCTTATTTACCAGTAACTGGAATATCTGATTATAAGGACTATATGCCTATTTTAGCTTAATTAAAATTATTCATAATTATATAAGGATATAATAACAGGGTACTCTTTACCAATTTTTCATTAACTTGGGTTTTTTAGTAATACTTCTTATGTAGTATAAGATTAACCATGAAAATATTTTCCAGTTCAGTTTTTAAATTCCAGACATTGTAAGTTTTATATAAGCATAGACTTTTCTGTTCCGTTGTGTCTGCAAATGAAAACCATGTTCTTAACTATTCAACTGAGAGGTTTTTTTTTTTTGCTCTCAGAAGTTACTTTGTTCAGTACTAGGCTATATACGTTATGTTTGAGGGTTTTAATAAGGGACATTGTAATTTTTGGTTGTTTACTAATCAAGGGAATGTTTAGAATTGTAATGAAGTAGAATTGAGGGATAGTCGAATTATTTCTAAGTGGGCTTTCAGAATCACAGACAACTTCATAGATGCAGTGATATTTTAGCTGGGCTTGGAGGATTTAATAGTTTTGTTTTGTTTTGTTTTGTTTTTTTTGCGGTACGCGGGCCTCTCACTGTTGTGGCCTCTCCCGTTGCGGAGCACAGGCTCCGGATGCGCAGGCTCAGCAGCCATGGCTCACGGGCCCAGCCGCTCCACGGCATGTGGGATCTTCCCGGACCGGGGCCCGAACCTGTGTCCCCTGCATCAGCAGGCGGACTCTCAACCACTGCACCACCAGGGAAGCCCAGATTTAATAGTTTTATGATAGACAGGATATTGCTTATGCTCAGCCTTCCACCTGGAAAGACATGGCTGGAAGTCAAAGGTACATGGCATATTTTGGTGATGTTGAATTTAGAATGTGAGGTGTGTTCAAGGCTGGTGGGAAAAAGTCAGGAAAAAAAAAAAAACAAACCTGAACAGATGGAAGGTTTTTGATGTTCTGTTAAGGAGGCAAAACTATTTTGTCAGCATTGGGGAGTCTCTGAACATTTAGAACTTGGTATTGGATGTGTGGGCTGAGGGATGGAGCATTGAACATTGTGTTTGGCCTCCTAGCTTGAAGAGTAGTTGCTAAGTAGACAATGATGCTACAGTAGAGGGCAACACAAGAAGATCAGGTTTGGGGGTGGAAGTTTGCAGTGAGCAGAAATGATTCAAGTTTTAAACAGTATTGAGGGTTACGTGCTATTTTATTTTGTGATACTGAGCATATTTGGAAATCAGGATTAGAATGGGAGTTGAGGTTTGTTTATACATAATTCTATATTCTTTCCTCTGCTGTGTTCTGGTTGTTGTTTGCTTCTTTCTATTCTGTTACATTCTGGTCTTAACTGGTTGTTATCTTCATCTGTAGGCTGAATTCTATACCTTGAATTGTGTTTCAGGAATAGCTATGTCATGTGATTGTGGAAAAAGAATGTTGATACGATCTTCAGTTGTGTTGAAGGCTGTGGTGGCAGAATACCATGGAATTTGTGACAGACTGGGGTGTGTTGATTTGGACTTGACCCAGAGAGAAGTTTTGCTGTTCCAGGGAAATGTAAATTGCTTGGTTTTCCAGCCTTTTCTCTTTTGTCTTCCTGTTGAATTATTTTTCTTTTATTGTAGTCAGTTGGTGCAAGGTTAAGTTCTCAATATGACATGTTGGCTTCTTTGAGAGGTATTTGAGAATTCTCACAATTTTCTTCTGGTGACATATCGCACTGCAGTTTATTCTAGCACATTTGGTTCAGAAAATTTATTAGATGAGACTTTGGGGTATTCTTCCTATAAAATTTTTCTTACATTTAAGTGCAATATGGGAAAAATTTTTTTAGGAAAGACTAGTTTAGTTTAGCCCTCTATATAATTCCGTCACTTCTGTCATTTTCCGGCTTCGACAGTTTTTCTTACAGGAAGTGAGTTATTCTTGATATCCTTCTCTCAGATAAGAGTTAGGCTAACAAAAGTCATGTCGGCATCATACAAACACATTTGCAAATGTTTGCCTTAGTTTTCTTTCAGTAACGTTAGGGAGCATTTAAATATTGTCAGAAATTCAACAGATTTTTTTTTCTGTTGTGAATGTTATGAGTTCAAATCGGTAGCGCAAAGATTATACGGGTTCCAAGTGTTGTGTAAATGTGTTGCTAACAAGAGTTGTTGACTTCAGAACAATTTGTTTTGAAGTTCTTTGTGATTACTGTTGGCATTGTGTATGTGTAATACAGAAAAAAAGATTTCAAAAATCAGTTTGGAAAATTTGTAAGATTGAAGACGTTTGCAGTGTGCACATTGTGTTGTGCATGCTGTTTGGGTTGGGATTCTGTTAATGGTTGCTGGGTGAGTGACCAGTGGGATAATCGGTATTCACATCTGTTATGTGCTCCAGGGGTGTACCTAGTGGAGTATTAGGTGACACATTATCTCTTTTTACAGGAGATAAAAAGTTCTAATTAAGTTCCTTTAAAACTTCTAATATTTCTTTGAAAAGAAAATATGTAAAATCGTGATGTGATAGTAATTGGGAGCAGAAAAGAAGGCATGAAGAAAAGGGTTATGTAGTGATCTAGGGTAAATATTGTTGTCTTTTGTACAATTAATGTTATCTTTCTTCTAGTCCAAGTGGTAAGAAGTTCAGAAGCAAACCTCAGTTGGCAAGGTACCTGGGAAATACTGTTGACCTTAGCAGTTTTGACTTCAGAACTGGAAAGATGATGCCTAGTAAATTACAGAAGAACAAACAGAGACTGCGGAATGATCCTCTCAATCAAAATAAGGTTGGTTAATTTACTTATAGCAAATGAGTGCTATTCCAGAAGCTCTCCCAAAAGTATCTTACATTGTACTATGTCACTGGAATTTTGGTTGTCTGAATGTTCCAGTTTGTTTTTCACCTCCCCCTCCAAAGCATTTTGACTTATATATCTGATTAATTTTCTGGTAGTTGGCTTACAGAGAGATAGCCTAAGTAAAATTGTGCACAGTTGAAAACAGCATTTCAGTATCTCTCTAGGCCAACATACATCACACTTTTGGCCCATTGGGACTATTTACAAAAGATTTCTTTGTTGATGTTAATTGTCTCCTTTATTCCCCCCCTTAAAATAGTTCCTGTTGCCCAAAAAGAGGCAAAATTTTATTGTGGCGCAAGTATCCTTACCTACCACATAGTTTATACTTACCTGTTAATTTTCAGGATTAGGATTTGAGAAGGAGCAGTTTTTATTTTGACTTTTTGATGATGTTGAGGATAGTGACCTTTAGGAATAATATTCTGATTCTAATACTGTGATTGGAGATTGTTCCATTAGCTCTTACTTTTACTGAGTTGCTTAGTTGATGGTTTATTGTTCAGGAATTTAAATGAGTAGCATTTGAATTCTGATGCTAATTTAATTGTATTAAAGTACCCAGTATCTTTACAGAGAAAGCTCCCCACCTCCCCGCGGCCCCGAAACAACTAATCTTAGATAACCTTTTTTTTTTTTTTCCAGTTTTTTTCCCTCTAAATTTCAGAGAAACACATGTATGTGTGTTGCCACCACCGTTGTCTCACACTGACCATGAAAATGGTGGAGGGAAAAGGAAGGGCTTTTCTTTCTAGGTATTTGGTTGATGTAGCCCTGTGTGCCCCTTGGGAGTGCCGCGTTCACTTGAGGAACTGGGGCGGCGTATGGAGTGGGGCGGGCATGGTTTGATGTACTGGCTCTGCCTCTTACC
Source organism: Monodon monoceros (assembly GCF_005190385.1). NCBI lineage: Eukaryota > Metazoa > Chordata > Mammalia > Artiodactyla > Monodontidae > Monodon > Monodon monoceros. The sequence continues at coordinate 19,602,983 of NW_021703765.1, forward strand.
AGCTCATGCAGTCATGGGCAACTTTATTAACCTCTGATGGCCTCAGATTTCTCATTTGTAAAATTTAGGTAATAAAATCTTTCCTTTAGTTGTTGTGAGGAGTAAACAGGAATTTATGTGAAATTACCTAGCAAGTTCCTTTCCTGTTCCCGTTGTAGCTTCCTAGGCAGTGAGCTACCTCAGTGAACAGTGTTGCCTGGTGGCCAGTGTAGGAAACTTTTCTGACCTGAGCTCTCTTCCTCCTCACCTTTTACTTTTCCTGGAGAATATGGGGTCTCTGCTTCATATCCCTCTTTTTTTTCAGAATTTAGCTTAACAGTTGTCTTTTTTTTTTTTTTTTTAAACAATAGTTTGATTTCCAAAAAAATGGTGTGGAGGTGAGAATGCACTGTTTCCTCACATACTGCGTTAGTTACCTGGCATGGTTTCCAAAGGGGCATCAGCAAGTACCATGTTTAGAGGCAGAGTGGGAAGGGAAGGCTGGAATTGCCTCCGTATTGCTTAACTGTGGTGTTACTGTGGGTTGATGGTTCTGAAGGTGTTAAGGAGGGTATGAGGTACTGGTAGGAGTCGGGGGGTAGTCAGGTTGGGACCTTGAGTGTGTCGAGGCGAAGCTGGGTGATTTCAGCTTAAGAAAGTCTTTATTCTGGGCTTATTTTGCTGCTTAGATGTACGGAGGAAAATCACTATTTATTTTTCTGAAACTGCCTTTTTAAAACTCTGAACAGTGCTGGATGTCTTTTGAAGGGGCTTAAATATTTATGAAATGAATGGAATGCTTTCAAACTACTCTGTTGTTACCAGAATCACAGTTAAGCTGCGCTAAGTGTAATATGAAGATATACTTCCTGGTAGTTATGATTCACTAAAAACCTAAAACTAATTCGTCTCTTTAGTTTGTATGCACCTTTCCGCTCTAGCTGCGCTGGACCGCTCGTCATCCTGCACCGTGGCATGTGCTTTCAAGATTCTGCTTGCTCATGTGCTGTTTCCTCTGCTTGGAGTGTGCTTCCCCCTTCCCCTCCATCTGCTGGACTGCTCCTCATCCAAGGCCCAGCTCCACTGTCTCCGTCTCTGTGAAGCCCGCTCTGCACCCTCCAGGCAGAACCAGTCCTTCCTTCCATAATGCCTCCCTGGTGCTTGGCCGTTGTATTTGTGATTGCTTGTCGGCTTCAGCTAGAGTGTGAGCTCCGTGAGGGCAGGGTCCGTGTCTTTTGTTTTGTTTTGGTATATTTAGTCCAAAGCCTAGCATACGGTAGGTACTTAATAAATGTTTGCTGAATGTTTGTGTATTATTCACCTCATTCCAGAAGTTTATAGTGGTCATAAATGTTTACTGAATAAATTAATATACCGTGCATATTTTGGAAATGCCTTTTATTATCATTGTTTTCTGAAGCTCTCTGTCTGAATTTTGGGGGGCCTGATTTATTTTTGTATCTGATTTTATTTTAGTTGAGTAGACAGAAGATGGAGTTTTTCCTTTTTTTTTTTTTTTTTTCCAAGTACGCTCTCTTGGAGTAACACCAACATTAAATATCTCTATAAAGCAGAAAACATGTTTGTGGGTAATTAATAATAACTATATTAGGTATTTTTTATAATAATACAGTATAGAGAAAATTGAGAGATTTAAAGTGATAAACAGGAATCTGAAGTAGTGTTTTGCTATGTAGTTGTGAACCTGGCTGAAGTGCTTTATTAATTGTATTATTATTTCTTAGTATTCACTGGTTTGTTTTATTTTTTAGATTCCACATGTAAATGATAACATACAGTATTTGTCTTTCTCTGTCTGACTTATTTCACTTAGCATAATACCTTCCAGGTCCATCCATATTGTTGCAAATGGCAAAATTTCATTCTTTTTTTATGGCTGAGTAGTATTCAGGTGTGTGTGTGTGTGTGTGTGTGTGTGTGTGTGTGTGTGTGTGTATATCTATATGTATATCTTTATATATCACATCTTCTTTATCCATTCATCTGTTGATGGATGCTTAGGTTGCTTCCATATCTTGGCTATTGTAAATAATGCTGCTTGTGAACATTGGGGTGCATGTATCTTTTCAAATTAGTGCTTTCGTTTTCTTCGGCTGTATACCTAGGAGTGAAATTTTTTTAAAGACTCATATCTTTAAAGAATTAGAAATGTAATGAACAAAATAAACTTTGAAACAGGCTAAATTGTTTATATTGACTGATTATAAACTGTGATTTTAATGTATCTTTTATATCAAAGGGGAATTTAGTGGGTGAATATCTTCCAGTGTGTTTGGAAAAATATCTTTTGAAGATCTTTGCAAAATGGTTTTTAATTCTTTTAGTATTGGTGGGTACAATGGAGTGGACATTATCTTTCGATTGATACTTACTAAGGTTTTTGCAGTATCTATTCCTGTTTGTCTCAAACTCAGTCTTAACCTTACCCTGAAAATCTGTTCCATTATTGATCACATTGTACCTTATTGATTTTCTTGCCACTGCCTTGATTATTTCCAGCCGCTACTTCCGTCTCTTCAGCTGATAAAGCAGAATTGAAATATCGAGTATGTTACTAAAGATATTCCATTAGGTTAATGGAAAAAGACTAGAGACGGATTTGGAAGTCATCAACCTAGAGCTGATATTTGAAGTCATGAGCAGCTTCCTCAAAGCTTACTCAGAGGGAGAAGTTGTAGAGCAGCACTATCAATAGCAGTTTCTGTGATGATGGAGACGTTTTAGCCACCAGCCACATTTGGCTGCTGAGTACTTGAAATGTGGCTAGTGTGATTGAATAACTGAACTTTTAGGTTTTTTTTTTTTTTTTTTTTTTTTTTGCGGTACGCGGGCCTCTCACTGCTGTGGCCTCTCCCGTTGCGGAGCACAGGCTCCGGACGCGCAGGCTCAGCGGCCATGGCTCACGGGACCAGCTGCTGCACGGCATGTGGTATCCTCCCGGGCGGGGGCACGAACCCGTGTCCCCTGCACCGGCAGGCGGACTCTCAACCACTGCGCCACCAGGGAAGCCCTGAACTTTTAGTTTTATTTAAAGGTTAAGTAGCCATATGTGCCTAGGGCCTACCATATTGGACTGCACAATTCTAGAGCTATGCCTCTCAATACAACTTTTGCTTCGAAAGCTGAGTATTGTCTAGGTATTTATGCAGGCTTTGCTTTTTCAAAGAGGAGATGTTTCAGTGTTTTAGAGATATGATCCTCAACATTTTATGAAGGAAGTTAATTTCTTAAAAAGATACATTTCTTTAAAAATTAGAGAACAGTCTTAAGATTGGGTAAAGAAGAGTACGGTGTTTCTCAGCGCAGGATATGTTTAAGGAACTTGAGCAGCTTGGTTTTCTTGCTAGGAGTTATTTTAATGTTTCAGATGTGTGAATATTAAACTGAATTCCTTGTGTTTCTAGCTCTTAACAACACTGAAATGTTTATGACTTAAATTCTACAAAACTAATAAAATTCCAGTTCCCTAACATTAACGTGGATATATTTTACAGCTTGCTCACAATATGAATATGGTGTGGAACAAATTGTATTTTAGTTTGACTTGTCAACTCTGCTAATACCTTGGAAAGACTCAGTTCTTTCATCACATTTCACAAATTTGAAACATTTGGAAATAAAGAGCATTATGTTCTCTTGAAGGAATTAATTGTATAAGTCTGCCATTATTTTCTCATGAATTACCTTGGTTTATGGTAGTGTGCTATTGTGATTATAAACACAGCATTGGATTCTGCATGGTTGTGTCCTAAGTACTTAATCAAACCATCTAGCAGGTGTTTGCTTTAATTATCTTCAACAAAATAATAACAAATTCTTGTAGAGAGCTAATGTATCTTGGGAGCAATATTGGTGCAAGTTGAGAAACTTAAGTGAGCTGGTGGTAATGGTGGAAGTCAGATTGGGTATTGGATAGGTGAATATCCAGTAGGTGTGATTTGGGAAAAGGGGAGACTGGAAGTAGGGAGAGCAGTTTGAGTTGTTTTAGTCCAGAAAAATAATGATGGCTTGAATTAATGCTGTGTTAGGAGGTATGAAAAGGTGTGAGACTCAGTCAACAGAAATTAGTAGATATGAGTACCTGATGATTGTAGAGAGAGGGAATTGTTGATGCTAGCTACAATTCTGGCTTGAGTCACTTGGGGCAGGGGTCAGTAGGAAGTAGGACAAGAAGAGCAGGTTTGGGGAGGGGGTTGGTGAGGAAGATTGAGTTAAAATCCTTTTTGTTTCTTGGACGTCTGAAAAGAAATTGCGGACCGCCAGGGTTTCCCAGGTCACACTTCAAGAACTCCTGTCATAGTGGTTTGCTAAAACATATTGAGATCGCCCAACATAGGGGCAAACAGAAAAGTATCTTGTCACACTGTAGGCAGTGAATAAATTAGTTGTGTGGGGAGTAAGAAGGAACTTCCAGAAAGGTAGTAGGAGAATGAAGAGAACGTGGTGTTATAAAAGCCTAGGAAAGATTTTTGGTTGGATGCCGTGGAGAGATCAAGGAGGATAAAGACTTTGTAGTATTCATTGGATTTTCAAATTAGAAGTCACCTGACTTTGATATAACCAACTTTTGAGGGATAGAAGGACCAGAAGTCATATTTAGAATGCCAGAAAGTTTCTGGGAAATGAGATATTAGAAGCAAAAATGTAGCCTGCTGTTTTAAAAGTTTAAAAAAATTTTATTTGATATTATTATTGGATTAGGATTTGCACACATGGTAGAAAGGATATTCAATGAGAAACATCTCTCTCCTCTTTCAGTCTCTCAAGCTCAGCCTCTTCCCTAGAGGAAACTGTTGTTAACCAGTTGGGGTTTTTTTGGTATGTCCTTTCAGAGCTTCTGTGCATTTACAAACGTGTATGCGTATGTGCATTTCTGCATCTCCCCATAAAATGGTTAGACTACTCTTGTGAAGCTTGAATGAGAGGTGGAGGAAAGAGGACAATATTCAGAAGAGAATGCACCATCAAGGAACATTATTATTATTATTATTTTTCCTGTAAAAGTTGAAAGAGGCCAACTTGGCAGGAACCAGTAGAGTTAGGGAGGTGTCTAACCTGAGAGTCCACGTTTCAGGATGCTCTTCAGGAACCTTTGTAATGTGTGTAATACTTTCTGTTATGAATTTTTAAAAATTAATTTATTTTTGACTGCGTTGGGTCTTTGTTGCTGCATGCATGTGGGCTTTCTCTAGTTGCAGTGAGTGGGGACTACTCTTTGTTGCGGTGCACAGGCTTCTCACTGCGGTGGCTTCTCTTGTTGCAGAGCGCGAGCTCTAGGCATGCGGGCTTCAGTAGTTGTGGCTCACGGGCTCTAGGGTGCAGGCTCAGTAGTTGTGGTGCACGGGCTTAGTTGCTTCGTGGCATGTGGGACCTTCCCGGACCAGGGCTCGAACCCATGTCCCCTGCCTTGGCAGGCAGATTCTTAACCACTGTGCCACCAGGGAAGCCCCTGTTATGAAATTTTTAAGGAGAAAGTCTATCTTCATCAACTTCTCAAAGGAGACTGTAGCCGAAAAAGTTAATAACTACTGTTTTACAGACAGGAAGAGGGAGCAAGGCTTTGGCAGAAGATGTTAAAAGACCAGCTCATTTGCTGTAGCTCAAATTAGGCATTTGTTTAACCGATTAGGAATTTTTCAGTTATTGAAGTAGCACCTCAGAGGGGTGATTTATTTCTGTCCTAGGGACCCCATTGTCAGCCAGCACTAAAGGGCCCTGTGGTAGGATCAGTCTGATTACCAACTCCTGGTATTGTGGTAAGAAGTACCCCTTGGCTTCTACCTTCCTAGAATCTTTCCATCCAAACTGAAAACAGAGACCTCATTCCTTACATCAACATTCCTGGCCTATCAGGAAAGTAAAATCTTTCCCAAAGATGCTGGTGCTTTTTCCATCACTGTGTTAAGCCCTTGCTGAACAGAGTGTCTTTTGGTCTCTCTCTGTTGGATATAGTTGGGGGTGGAAGGAGAGAGTAGATTACAGCTGATGAATCCAGCATTTCTAGGCCTTGAAGTCCTTACAGGGGTTACTGGCATCTCACTTAAGTGTGGGCCGCTCTTGAGTACAGGTTTCTGTTAATTGGAAATGAAATTGACAGAAGTGGAAGTGAGGAGCAAGTAGCTGTTAACAGTAGCACAATGAGGAATGACGATGGCCTAGACACGTGTGCTGATAGAAGTGAATAGACCCTAGTTCTGTTGTGAATATAGAATTGACAGAATTTACTAACGAATTGGTTGTGAAAGATGACAGAGAAGACTCAAAGTGTCAGCCCTTAGATTTTAGATAGATTGAGTGACTGGGTGGACTGGATTGCCATCTACTGAGATTGCCTTAGGAAAGAATTTATATGGGTGAATACAATCATTTCAACCTCGAATATGCAGAGTTTGAGATGCTTATTAAACATCCAAATGGACATGTCATGTCATTTGTGTATACTAATTGAGAGGTCTGAGCTGGAAAGTCATTAGCACGTAAGTAGTGTTCCAGGTAATGGGACTGGAGTTTATAGATAGGTAGATAGATAGATAGAAAGATCCAGAACAAAGCTCTGAGAAAGTCTGGTAATTAAAATTGGGTTAGAGTAGAAGGAATCAGCAAAGTGGATTGTGAAAGAATGGCTAGTAAGGTACGAGAGACATAGAAGAGGAGAAGGTTTCAAAAAAGAGAGTGGTCTGTTAACAATGATTGTTGCTGAAAGTTTGAATGGCGGAAGACAAATTTCCATTGAGTTTGGCAGCATGAAGGTTATTAATAACCTTGATAGCAGTAGTTTCAGTGGGAAGAGAAGCTAGATTGGATTGGGCTGAAGGTGAATGAGAGTTAAAATTGTCAGCATGGACAATTCTTTCAATAAATTTTCTTGGCTAGGAAGGAGAATCACTAGATAGTAGATGAAAGGGATGCTGATTTGGGTAATCTCCCATTTTAATGATTGTCAAAAGGATAAGAATGGGGTCTATAGCACAAGTGGAAAAACCACAGAGGTCAAGAAAGTTAAGCATATTTGCAGTGTAATAACAATGATGATGGACCATGGAATCTATACTGGGTAGGGAGGAATGTGAAAGGTTATGGAAGAGTAAGAAATATGGTCAGTCAGTGGATGGGAAATATTGATGGGTTCAAGGAATGCAGAGAGCAGTCCTCAGTGAGTTACAAGGATGGGAAGTAGAAATTGGAGAGTTGGATGCTTGATTGAGATATTGGAGATGGTGTAGTTACTAGTGTTGGGAAGCCTGTGCCTGTAGTGTTAGGTGGGCGAGGTTGGGTGGACAGATAGGTCAGAGGACTCAGGATGTTGAGTGGATTATCCACATGGGTAGTGAGGCCTTTAAGAATGACAAGAGTTGGGATGGAGAGGAAAACATGAAACAGAAACTAAAGTCTTTAGTGAATAAGGAGAAAGCAGGGAGAAAGGGTAGACAGTAGTATAGTCAGATCCTCTGAGCTTCAGAGGAGCTCCTGTTTTTGGAGGAGGAAAAATAGATGATTTGAGAAAAATGGGGAGAAAGGAGGCAATTACCACTTCCTGATCCTCAGATACGTAGTTGTAAGAGAGAGAGAAAATACTCTTTCTCTTTAAATTTGAAAGAACTTTAGGGGAGATAGGATCTTTGAGGGACAGCCAAGTTTCAGTAAGCTCAGCAACTTGAGAGAATGTTTAAAGAAAATATTGAGGGTATAGGAGAGCCTGCTGATCAGTCACTCGAGTGTACAGTGCAAGGACTGGGGGGGGTGGGATGGGTAAGGTGGGGGGTTGGTTTTCAAACGTCAGATGGTTAAATCAATGTAATTGTTCATGACTGGAATTTTTAAGATATGAAATGCAATAGGATAGAAAATAGTGTCCATCCCACTTAGTAAGGATAAGTATTTTAGGTGACTTTTGTGATACACACCCTTGTGTATACTAAGTCATGATGTAAAGTATATATTTCTACTCTTAGTTAAAGTCAAAAAAGTTTGAGAGCCATTGAACTATGAAGTGGATGTACAGAATATTTTGGAGATGAGTACTGGGTGATGACCTATGATCTGGGGGACTTGGCCGTTTGGTTATTATGAAGATAGGATGTGGGGTGTGATGGGATTAATTTTGATAATTGCTAGAGTATACAAACATTTGAAATATTATTGTCCTGACTTTTTAGAAAGGAGGTACATGTACCTCTTCTAGATAACTATTGTAAGTGAACTCAGAAGAACTTTCTTAGGCAGGTAGGACCTGTCTGGAACTCTGAGCCCCCAAAAAACTGGCTTTATTCCTGCCTTAGTTCCCAGCCTCCTACATGAGTGATCTGCTACAGGACTACTCAGCACAGTATGGGCTCCTTAAACACCTTTGCTTACCTCCCTAAGAGAGAATAGTTTTACAGGCTGAATTCTCACTAAACGTTTTAGGATTCAAGTTGATTAGCTCTGTTTATCTCCAAGTTAATATTCTTCTTTTCTTTTTTTTGGCTGTGTTGGGTCTTCATTGCTGCGCGAGAGCTTTGTCTAGTTGCGGAGAGTGGGCTTCTCATTGTGGTGGCTTCTCTGGCTGCGGAGCACAGGCTCTAGGCGTGCGGGCCTCAGTAGTTGCAGCATGCAGGCTCAGTGGTTGTGGCTCGTGGGCTCTAGAGCGCAGGCCCAGTAGTTGTGGCGCACAGGCTTAGTTACTCCGCAGCTTGTGGGATGTTCCTGGACCAGGGATCGAACCCGTATCCCTTGCATTGGCAGGCGGATTCTTAACCACTGTGCCACCAGGGAAGTCCTATTATTCTTACCAATTAAACTTACACCAACTTTGAGTTGGTGTAACAACCAAGAGATCACCTGTCTCATCTCTATAACTTACCTGTTGACATCCTGTTGACTTTACACTTTGGCCCAAGGTTTTAATCTCCATACCAGTCTCCTTTATCTAGACCGCTGCTAAATTTTAGGTTATTTTACTGTACAGATGAGAAGTTGTTATGGCCAGTAAGTTATAGTGAGATGATCGAAGTTTTCAGATCCATAATGAACATTTTTCCTAAACCGTGGCTCTCTAGGAGCAATATGGCATGCTTTCTGCCAATGTATAGTTTGTTTTGATGTCTTAATCTCATGTTGGCAGTCTGCTGAGTTATAAGTTTTTTGTACTCTTTATTTCCCATTATTTCATGGTATAAGATCACTATAATTGACAGTGACTTTGCCAAAAACACCATCTGAGGATTTATTTTCCCATGGGATGTTTGTATAGGACTGGCTGTGTATCTGTAAGCATAACTTCATGTTAAATACTAATAAATGGAACAAGTCTGGGGATTATTTTACATTGGTAATCTTGAGGTATATAGTACAGATGACTATGCTTAATAATTTTGACATGGATATCATAGACCATGTTGAGTTAATAATTTCCACTTAACGTAGTGGCGTGGGTACGTTTCAGGCTGACAATGAGTATTCAGGAGTAAGGGCTGCATAACACAAGACCTTACATGTAACAGACATTTTATGCATCATTTATTCCACAAAAAATATTTAGCACATTCTGTGTGCTCAGACATTATTCCAGATTCTGGAAATATAGTAGAGGAAGATTATGTGTTTGTGGAGCTTATTATTCTAGTGGTATGACAAACTAATACACAATATAAGTATTAAATGCTACACAGTAAATTAAGTAAGAATGGTTGAGATGGACTAGGTGGCTATTTTAGGCTGAGTGATCAGGAAAGCTTTTTGGAGGGTGCGATTTTTGGCCAAGATCTGAATGAGAAGGAGTCAGCTCTATAAAAACCAGAGGGAAGGGCTTCCCTGGTGGCGCAGTGGTTGAGAGTCCGCCTGCCTATGCAGGAGACGCAGGTTCGTGCCCCGGTCCGGGAAGATCCCACATGCCGCGGAGCGGCTGGGCCCGTGAGCCATGGCTGCTGAGCCTATGCGTCCGGAGCCTGTGCTCTGCGACGGGAGAGGCCACAACAGTGAGAGGCCCATGTACCGCAAAAACAAAACAAAACAAAACAAAAAATAAACCCCAGAGGGAAAAGTGTTCTAAGCAGAGGGAATAGCCAGTGCAAAATCCTTAAGGCCGGATACATTTAGCATATGAGGGGAGAAAGTAGGCCATGGTGGCTGGAGGTTAGTGAGTGGGAAAGGGGTACTTGGTGAGGTCAAGGAAGAAGACAAACCTAATGACAGGACTTGGGAGGCCACCATAAGGAGTGGTATGGAATGCTTATTTGTGGACTTTATGTAGGGAGCGATATGCCCTCTGGCTGCTGTGTGGAGAATATACTGTAGAGGTGCAGAAGTGGGAGCTGGCGGCCAGTTATAGCAGGAGGCTGTTTACCCAGGCCGGGATGATGATGCTTTGGACAGTGGTCGTTTAATGAATAAAGAAAGAGTAAGATGTGGCAAGAGACACTAGAACTACAGTTGACCTTTGAACAACACATTTGAACTGCATGCATCCACTTACATGCAGATTTTTTTCCATAGTAAATACTGCAGTACTACACGATCAGCAGTTGGTTGAATCCATGGATGCAGGACCATGGGTCCAGAGGGCTGACTATAAGTTATATGCCTATTTTCATTTGTGCGGAGGGTTGACGCCTAAACTCCCGCATCGTTCAAAGGTCAACTGTATTTAGTATTCCAGAGAACTTCTGATTTTCTCATATGCAGAAATATCCTTAATAAATAAATAAAGGATATTTATCTTTAGCTGATGAATGAAGATAATGAACAAGTTATTAACAACTAACAGCACTGGTCCATTTTTTGGCTGATTTGAGGTAGGTATTTAGGTATGGATTGTATAAAGATTGCCAGGAAGCAGAAAGTGAACAGAAGAACTTTAGCCATGTTAGCAATAGACTTGCTGATGAGAGTATACTGTTCAGTATGAGAGCAGGTTTAGCATGTTATAAGTTAGTACCTCAAAGGTATCAAAGTACAATAGACCTTTTGGGAGGGTCTGGCTTGGCCTTTGTGCTAATAGTGAAGGTAGACTTGGGGACATAGGTGCCCATGGTATGGTTTTGTCAAGATTTATTTTGGATGCTTGGTTTTCTGTCAACAATTGAGTGAATTTCACCAAGTTTTATAGGTCTTGAAGAGTTAGCTGACTTTGTAGACTCTAGGTCAGCGAGAGAATGAAGCCCTACAGAAAACGATTTGGGTGACTGTTTCCATAATTCTAGGGATGTGTACTCAGCTAGTGCCAACACAGATGTAAAGGAGATAATGAATTCCATGCAGTTGATGCCTTAGTTTGAGTAGAGCTGTTCTGGTTGAAACTCATTAATCTTTTGCCATCTGTCCTTTAATGACCCCATATTAACTAAAGCTCCAAGAAGTTATTTTTTCAAACAAAACTCTTCAAAACTTGATTTCAATGATGAATTTCAAACCTCCACTTCTTCAGTTAACTACAAGTATATGTTCTTTTTTAATGAGCTCAAAGTATAGTACACGCATTTCATTATTTTTTTTTTAATATTCCGTTGATCTCCTTAAAAAGGTAATATTCCTCATTTAGGATATTACATGAAGTGGATTTTCAGTACAAAATCATAGATCCCAGGTATATTTTTCTTTACTTTTTGCAGAAACCTATGAAGCTTGCACAAACTTCTGCATCTACTAAAACCCACTGAGTTGTATACTTTAAAATGGTGAATTTTATGGTGTGTGAATTATATAAAAAACTGAAGGATTGTAAAGCACTTTGTATTGTTGGCTTTTGATTTTTGTGGAAACGCATTAGCTGTTGGCTACTGTGCATATTCTGGAGAAAGTCCGAAATTACATTTTGAGGATAATCTTGTTTCGACCTGAAGATACCACTCAGGCTCCTCTTTGTGTGAAGCAGCAGATGGCTTCCCTTATGGGAAAGCTTAGTAGGTCAAGTTTCTAAATTTTAGTAGCATGTTCAATAACATGTTAGTGCTGATAATAAAAATAGCTCCTATTTCTTCAGAATTCATGTGCCAACATGACTATAAACTCTACACCTATTTTGTTAATTGTCATCTTATCCCTACCCTGAGAATGTAAGCTCTGAGGGATTTTGGTGTTTTGTGAGTGATACTATACCCAGCGTATGGTCAGTACCTGGCAGATAGTAGGCACTCAGTGTTTGTTCAGTGACTGAATGAAAGCTGCATGAGCTTTCATTATCATACATGAATTATCTTGTTTGATCTTTATAAGAATCTTACGAATAGTTATTGTATTTACCCTCATTTACAGATGAGGAAAGTGACCTTAGAAAAATAAAGTCTTTGCTTCTCAAATTGGGGCATGAATATCTCTTGGGGATATGCAGAGCCACAGCATTAAAATGATACTTAAATGATCAGTTTTCTTTTTTTTCCTTTTGTGTTGTTGCTTTTTAAAATTGAAGTATAGTTGCTGTACAATATTATATAAGTTACAGGTGTATAATATATGATTCACAGTTTTTGAAGGTTACTCTATTTATAGCCATTATAAAATATTGGCTATATTCACCATGTTGTACAGTATATCCTTGTAGCTTATTTTATACCTAAGAGTTTGTACCTCTTAGTCCCCTACCCCTATATTGCCCCTCCCCCCTTCCCTCTCCCCACTGGTAACCACTAGTTTGTTCTCTGTATCCGTGAGTCTGCTTCTTTCTTGTTATATTCACTAGTTTGTTGTATTTTTTAGATTCCACATACAAGTGATATCATACAGTATTTGTCTTTCTCTGTCTGACTTATTTCACATAGCATAATGCCCTCCAAGTCCATCCATGTTGCTGAACATGGCAAAATTTCATTCTTTTATGGCTGAGTAGTATTCCATTGGAGGTGTTCAGTTTTGTTGAAGCATTTTAGGTAGGAGAGCAACATTTTTACATTAAAACAAACATGGCTAATTTCTAAAATAAAATGCAAAATTTGCATGCATTTTAAAGATAAAATGAATCCCCTAGGCGCTTGTTATAGAATATGTACAGTTCTGAACTATCATACTGTTTCAAAGCTAGGCTGAGGAAAGTGGTATTTAGAATATATAGTTTAAGTTCCTGCTGTTCAAACTATGCTATGTGGAGGCTTAACATGGTATACACAGCATGGGTGGTTTTAAAGGAATTATTTCTGTATCCTTAGGTTCTGAGAATGTACCTGATATAGAGGTACAGGTTCTTTTTTCCCCAGTTCCCCTTCCATAGTCAACTCCTCCCATTTTATAGAAGAGTATATAATACTCTTCTCGCTTGTGTGCAGTTTTACCATGGTATAAAATGTTTGACCTCCAGTAAAGGGACAATTTGAAATATTGGTGTTGATACTGAGAAAATGAATGACTTGGTAATTGTCAAATCTTTCTACTAGTACAGTTCTTTGCCCACAATAAAATTTACAGAGGACTTAATGTAGATGTCAATTTTTGATCGTTTGCTATGTGATATTTTGACGTATAACTCAAAAGAAGTCCAAAAAATTGACAGACAGACTAAAACTATTCATTTATGTGAACAAGGTTTCTTAGTGTTATATCTATCAAAAAATGAAGAATAGGAATAGAATCGGTATTAAATCTTATTCTGTTCTAGCAATTGGGACTACTCATCTAAGGCTATGGAGTTAATTTTTAAATAAATTATTTTCATGTATAGCTTTTATCTCTTATATTTAATAATTTATTAAAATGTATAATTTACTGTTTTTGGTCACTTATATACTAATAATTGTCATAAACCAGAAAAAATTTTTTTTTATCACTAAGAACTTTAAGGTCACAGAAAGTTAAAAAAATAACTTTATGATGTATAAATGATTAATTAAAGGTTTTCAAGTTTAAAATAAATAATTCTGGGAACGGAATTGTTCAAAGGGAAAAAGCAGTATAATAAATGTATTACTATTAAAGATTTTGTTTATGTATACATGGCTGATGGTGGGTATATTTAGATTCTGTTAGCTGCATTTTAACATGATGTAACAGTTTATTATTAAAGTGTCAGTATTTAAAATACCTTAGCTCATTCTCCCCAACTCTTTTTTTTTTAATTTTATTTTATTTATTTTTTTATACAGCAGGTTCTTATTAGTCATCTGCTTTATACGTATTAGTGTATACATGTCAATCCCAATCTCCCAATTCATCCCCCACCCCCGCTCCCCATCTCTTTACATTAAAATGTGAAATACTTCAAAATGTAGGTGGGGTATATATATTTGCAAAAAATTTTTAAGGGTAGGAATGAAACAGTATTTGAAAACGACCGGCTTATGAAACATGCTCTGCATCACCTCTTTAGTTATCCTCTTTTCTAGCCTTAATCACGTTAGATCACTGAAAGTTTACACAGTAATCCGAACACTCTGGTTTAGTCCTTTTCAGAATCATCTTCACTGAGTTGTCCTTTAAATATGTTCTTGGCTTTTATGGAAGGTCATTGGAGAAAGAAAAAGCATTTGAAATCTGCTAAATATTTGCTGTGATGTTAAGTGTCTTTAATTTTTTTTCTAGGTTTAATACCAGGACAGCTTTTGTTTTCCTCATTAATTGGTATGCTTCCTCCCTTCTGAGTGTGATATCTATGTAATTTAATATTTCTTTTTTTCATCCACACCCCTAGAAAGTTCAGATCCACATTTGATGCTCAGCTCTAGTATCAATCACTGTTAACCTTTTCAAAAGGAAATTTGTTTCCTCCTTGAGTTTTAAAAATTAATTTTAAAATTAATTTTTATTGCATATTTGTCCTTTGTGAGTTTTTAGAGCCATCTCAGATATTTATTGGAAAGAGATTAAGTAAAAATTAAAAAAAATTTTTAAAAGATTTATTTTTGTATTCATCCCAGAGGGATAGAATGAACCCTCAACAATTATTTGAGTTATTTGAATACTTCCAGCTTAATATACACATTATTATAAAATACATTAAATTTTGATTTGAGCGCTACCCTGTATACTGAGAAGATTTATCAAAGGTTGGAAACTTTATTAGAATGTGTGTGTTTGTCAAATTAGGTTTTTTTTTTTTTTTTTTTTGCGGCACGCGGGCCTCTCACTGTTGTGGCCTCTCCCGTTGCGGAGCACAGGCTCCGGACGCGCAGGCTCAGCGGCCATGGCTCGCGGGCCTAGCCACCCCGCGGCATGTGGGATCTTCCCGGACCGGGGCGCGAACCTGTGTCCCCTGCGTCGGCAGGCGGACTCTCAACAACTGCGCCACCAGGGAAGCCCTGTCGGTTTAGTTTTATGATATAAGGAACTTCTATTTTACTTTTTCTTGTATTGAAAGGGAAGATTTCAAATACATGAATAGCTTTAACTTGTCCCATAAAAAAAGTGTTGGCTTTATAACTCCTAAGTTCATGGCAGATTGGTAGTTATTTAGAAAAACTCAGACAACAACTGGGCGTGAATTAACAGTGACTCTTTGACAGTCCGCAGGGGAGAATGGTAATAAAATTTACTGTTTTTGTGACAGTTTCTGGGAAAACCAGTTCGTCCAGCTTCTCAGATTATTCTACACGATACTGCTGTAGAATACAAAATTAATTAGTAAAAAATTCTTTCTGTCTTCAGAGCTTTCAGGCCAGTTTAAAAGAGAAAAAATAATAGAAACCAAAATAAGATGAAAGAAGAGCAAGGCAGCACACTCTTGAATAATCTCATTCCATGCCACTGGGAAATGAATTGTCTCATTGTCAGACAATGGAAGTTAATGGTGTATTTTGAATACTTTTAGCCAGTAAATAAATTTTTAATTGTACCACAAACATAAGTTAATGAAAAAAATATCAATCTAACCATTGTAGCACAGGTCGTTTTACATGTTCATGCTTCCTTCCAGTCTGTGTGGATTCAGGATTTTATAGTTTTGAATAGTTTAGGCTAGTCTGTGCTTCCTCCAGTCATTCTTTGTAACAATGAGAATCTTACAGGCTCGACTGTGTTTGCTCATACAAACAGTTGTTATATACTTCTTTGTCTACTGATGCCATCTTCATTATAATACCAGCAGAGTTTATTGTTCTTTATTAAAGAACAAAAACATTAAACACCAAACAAGATATTGTTTAGTGGAAGATACTAATTATAACTAATCAGTGACAGGATAAGTTCTTCATAAGCATTTTTGTGTTAAGTTTCTTTAGGATTGAATATTGACTATGTTATAGGTTGGATGGCTTCACTTAGGGCCTCAGAATGCTCTAGATGTCATAAATCAGAGGGATCCAAACCGGTGCATAACAGAATTACCAGGAGAGCTTTAAAAAATACACATTTCTGGGCCTCACACATTTCAGAGATGGCATCCTAAGTGGTTATTTTGCAGCCTGTTGGTCAAGTTTCCACACCTCTAAGTTTTTTGGAAAACCATAAAGATAAGAAAGTGAAATGCCTGAGAAATAATATTAAGAGTTATTAAAGATGAATATGTCTCTTAAAGGTAAGCACATACATGGGGAGAAAATTGAGTGCAAGAAATGACAAGCATGCCCAGTAGGTACAGATCAGTGTGTGTGTGTGTGTGTGTGTGTGTATGTGTGTGTGTGTTTGGGGCTGGGGGTAGAGGTATATTTAATAGTGAGTCCAAATAATACTGTAATTGTAATAATGATCAGATTAATCTATTGTGATCCTTACCTTTTTAGTCATCCTGATATTCTTTAAGCAGAGATCAAAACTCAGTACCTGTAGGGCTCAGACAGCTTTGCAAATGTGAATTGAAGACTTGCAAAAGAACAAAACTTGACAACTCTAGTGGCAGCCATTACTAATCAATAATGGCCTGCTTTGGCGACATCAGTCCAGTATTTCTAGATCTTTGAGTTTTTAAGAGAAGCTAGAATTCCGCATTTTCTTCTCTTTTTTTTTTTTACATCTTTATTGGAGTATAATTGCTTTACAATGGTGTTAGTTTCTGCTTTATAACAGTGAATCAGTTATACATATACATATGTTCCCATATCTCTTCTCTCTTGCGTCTCCCTCCCTCCCACCCTCCCTATCCCACCCCTCTAGGTGGTCACAAAGCACCAAGCTGATCTCCTTGTGCTATGCGGCTGCTTCCCACTAGCTATCTGTTCTACGTTTGGTAGTGTATATATGTCCATGCCACTCTCTCACTTTGTCACAGCTTACCCTTCCTCCTCCCCATATCCTCAAGTCCATTCTCTAGTAGGTCTGTGTCTTTATTCCTGTCTTACCCCTAGGTTCTTCATGACATTTTTTTGTTCTTAAATTCCATATATATGTGTTAGCATACGGTATTTGTCTTTCTCATTCTGACTTACTTCACTCTGTATGACGGACTCTAGGTCCATCCACCTCACTACAAATAACTCAATTTCGTTTCTTTTTATGGCTGAGTAATATTCCATTGTATATATGTGCCACATCTTCTTTATCCATTCATCTGTTGATGGACACTTAGGTTGCTTCCATGTCCTGGCTATTGTAAATAGAGCTGCAATGAACATTTCGGTACATGACTCTTTTTGAATTATGGTTTTCTCTGGGTATATGCCCAGTAGTGGGATTGCTGGGTCATACGGTAGTTCTATTTGTAGTTTTTTAAGGAACCTCCATATTGTTCTCCATAGTGGCTGTACCAATTCACATTCCCACCAGCAGTGCAAGAGTGTTCCCTTTTCTCCACACAGTCTCCAGCATTTATTTCTAGATTTTTTGATAATGGCCATTCTGACTGGTGTGAGATGATATCTCATTGTAGTTTTTTTTTTTTTTTTTTGCGGTACGCGGGCCTCTCACTTGTGGCCTCTCCCGTTGCGAAGCACAGGCTCCGGACGCGGAGGCCCAGCGGCCATGGCTCACGGGCCTAGACGCTCTGCGGCACGTGGGATCTTCCTGGACCGGGGCACGAACCCGTGTCCCCTGCATCGGCAGGCGGACTCTCAACCACTGCGCCACCAGGGAGGCCCTCATTGTAGTTTTGACTTTGCATTTCTCTAATGATTAATGATGTTGAGCATTCTTTCATGTGTTTGTTAGCAGTCTGTATATCTTCTTTGGAGAAATGTCTGTTTAGGTCTTCTGCCCATTTTTGGATTGGGTTGTTTGTTTTTTTGTTATTGAGCTGCATGAGTTGCTTGTAAATTTTGGAGATTAATCCTTTGTCAGTTGCTTCATTTGCAAATATTTTCTCCCATTCTGAGGGTTGTCTTTTGGTCTTGTGTATGGTTTCCTTTGCTGTGCAAAAGCATTGAAGTGTCATTAGGTCCCATTTGTTTATTTTTGTTTTTATGTCCATTTCTCTAGGAGGTGGGTCAAAAAGGATCTTGCTGTGATTTATATCATAGAGTGTTCTGCCTATGTTTTCCTCTAAGATTTTGATAGTTTCTGGCCTTACATTTAGGTCTTTAATCCATTTTGAGCTTATTTTTGTGTATGGTGTTAGGGAGTGATCTAATCTCATACTTCTACATGTACCTGTCCAGTTCTCTAGCACCACTTATTGAAGAGGCTATCCTTTCTCCACTGTATACATTCCTACCTGCTTTATCAAAGATGAGGTGTCCATATGTGCGTGGGTTTATCTCTGGGCTTTCTATCCTGTTCCATTCATCTATTTTTCTGTTTTTCTGCCAGTACCATACTGTCTTGATTACTGTAGCTTTGTAGTATAGTCTGAAGTCAGGGAGCCTGATTCCTCCAGCTCCGTTTTGTTTTGTTTTTTTTTTTTTTGCCGTACACGGGCCTCTCACTGTTGTGGCCTCTCCCGTTGCGGAGCACAGGCTCAGCGGCCATGGCTCACGGGCCTAGCTGCTCCGCGGCATGTGGGATCTTCCCGGACTGGGGCCACGAACCTGTGTCCCCTGCATCGGCAGGCGGACTCTCAACTGCTGCGCCACCGGGGAAGCCCCAGCTCCGTCTTTTGTTCTCAAGATTGCTTTGGCTATTCGGGTCTTTAGTGTTTCCATGCAAATTGTGAAATTTTTTGTTCTAGTTCTGTGAAAAATGCCAGTGGTAGTTTGACAGGGATTGCATTGAATCTGTAGATTGCTTTGGGTAGTATGGTCATTTTCACAATGTTGATTCTTCCAATCCAAGAACATGGTATATCTCTCCATCTATTTCTATCATCTTTAATTTGTTTCATCTGTGCCTTATAATTTTCTGCATACAGGTCTTTTGTCTCCTTAGGTAGGTTTATTCCTAGATATTTTATTCTTTTTGTTGCATTGGTAAATGGGAGTGTTTTCTTCATTTCACTGTCACATTTTTCATCATTCGTGTGTAGGAATGCAGAGATTTCTGTGCATTAATTTTGTATCCTGCTACTTTACCAAATTCATTGATTAGCTGTAGTAGTTTTCTGGTGGCATCTTTAGGATTCTCTATGTACAGTATCATGTCATCTGCAAACAGTGACAGCTTTACTTCTTTTCTGATTTGGATTCCTTTTATTTCCTTTCTTTGATTGCTGTGGCTAAAACTTCCAAAACTATGTTGAATAAGAGTGGTGAGAGTGGGCAACCTTGTCTTGTTCCTGATGTTAGTGGAAATGCTTTCAGTTTTTCACCATTGAGGATGATGTTGGCTGTGGTTTTGTCATATATGGCCTTTATTATGTTGAGTAAAGTTTCCTCTATGCCTACTTTCTGGAGGGTTTTTTATCATAAATGGGTGTTGAATTTTGTCGAAAGCTTTCTCTGCATCTATTGAGATGACCATATGGTTTTTCACCTTCAGTTTGTTAATATGGTGTATCACGTTGATTGATTTGTGTATATTGAAGAATCCTTGCATTCCTGGAATAAACCCCACTTGATCAGGGTGTATGATCCTTTTCATGTGCTGTTGGATTCTGTTTGCTAGTATTTTGTTGAGGATTTTTGCATCTATGTTCATCAGTGATATTGGCCTGTAGTTTTCTTTCTTTGTGACATCCTTGTCTGGTTTTGGTATCAGGGTGATGGTGGCCTTGTAGAATAAGTTTGGGAGTGTTCCTCCCTCTGCTATATTTTGGAAGAGTTTGAGAAGGATAGGTGTTAGCTCTTCTCTAAATGTTTGAAAGAATTTGCCTGTGAAGCCATCTGGTCCTGGGCTTTTGTTTGTTGGAAGATATTTAATCACAGTTTCAATTTCAGAGCTTGTGATTTGTCTGTTCGTATTGTCTATTTCTTCCTGATTCAGTCTTGGCAGGTTGTGCATTTCTAAGAATTTGTCCATTTCTTCCAGGTTGTCCATTTTATTGGCATAGAGTTGCTTGTAGTAATCTCTCATGATCTTTTGTATTTCTGCAGTGTCAATTGTTACTTCTTTTTCATTTCTATTGATTTGAGTCTTCTCCCTTTTTTTCTTGATGAGTCTGGCTAATGGTTTATCAATTTTGTTTATCTTCTCAAAGAACCAGCTTTTAGTTTTATTGATCTTTGCTATCGTTTCCTTCATTTCTTTTTCATTTATTTCTGATCTGATTTTTATGATTTCTTTCCTTCTGCTAAATTTGGGGTTTTTTTGTTCTTCTTTCTCGAATTGCTTTAGGTGCAAGCTTAGGTTGTTTATTCGAGATGTTTCCTGTTTCTTAAGGTAGGATTGTATTGCTATAAACTTCCCTTTAGAACTGCTTTTGCTGCATCCCATAGGTTTTGGGTCATAGTGTCTCCATTGTCATTTGTTTCTAGGTATATTTTGATTTCCTCTTTGATTTCTTCAGTGATCACTTCGTTATTAAGTAGTGTATTGTTTAGCCTCCATGTGTTTGTATTTTTTACAGATCTTTTCCTGTAATTGATATCTAGTCTCATAGCGTTGTGGTTGGAAGATACTTGATACGGTTTGAATTTTCTTAAATTTACCAAGGCTTGATTTGTGACCCAAGATATGATCTATCCTGGAGAATGTTCCATGAGCACTTGAGAAAATTGTGTATTCTGTTGTTTTTGGATGGAATGTCCTATAAATAGCAATTAAGTCCATTTTGTTTAATGTATCATTTAAAGCTTGTGTTTCCTTATTTATTTTCATTTTGGATGATCTGTCCATTGGTGAAAATGGGGTGTGAAAGTCCCCTACTATGAATGTGTTACTGTCGATTTCACCTTTTATGGCTGTTAGTATTTGCCTTATGTATTGAGGTGCTCCTATGTTGGGTGCATAAATATTTACAGTTGTTTTATCTTCTTCTTGGATCGATCCATGATCATTATGTAGTATCCTTCTTTGTCTCTTCTAATAGTCTTTATTTTAAAGTCTGTTTTGTCTGATATGAGAATTGCTACTCCAGCTTTCTTCTGATTTCCATTTGCATGGAATATCTTTTTCCATCCCCTCACTTTCAGTCTGTATGTGTCTCTAGGTCTGAAGTGGGTCTCTTGTAGACAGCATATATATAGGTCTTGTTTTTGTATCCATTCAGCCAGTCTGTGTCTTTTGGTGGGAGCATTTAATCCATTTACATTAAAGGTAATTATCTATATGTATGTTCCTATTCCCATTTTCTTAATTGTTTTGGGTTTGTTATTGTAGGTCTTTTTCTTCTCTTGGGTTTCTTGCCTAGAGAAGATTCTTTAACATTTGTTGTAAAGCTGGTTTGGTGGTGCTGAACTGTCTCAGCTTTTGCTTGTCTGTAAAGGTTTTAATTTCTCCATCAAATCTGAATGAGATCCTTGCTGTGTAGAGTAATCTTGGTTGTAGGTTTTTCTCCTTCATCACTTTAAATATGTCCTGCCACTCCCTTCTGGCTTGCAGAGTTTCTGCTGAAAGATCAGCTGTGAACCTTATGGGGATTCCCTTGTGTGTTACTTGTTGTTTTTCCCTTGCTGCTTTTAATATGTTTTCTTTGTATTTAATTTTTGACAGTTTGATTTATATGTGTCTTGGCATGTTTCTCCTTCGATTTATCCTGTATGGGACTCTCTGTGCTTCCTGGATTTGATTAACTATTTCCTTTCCCATATTAGGGAAGTTTTCAACTATGATCTCTTCAAATATTAGTCCCTTTCTTTTTCTCTTCTTCTTCTGGGACCCCTATAATTTGAATGTTGGTGCATTTAATGTTGTCCCAGAGGTCTCTGAGACTGTCCTCAGTTCTCTTCATTCTTTTTTCTTTATTCTTCTCTGCAGTAGTTATTTCTGCTACTTTATCTTCCAGGTCACTTATCTGTTCTTCTGCCTCAGTTATTCTGCTATTGATCCCATCTAGAGTATTTTTAATTTCATTTATTGTGTTGTTCATCATTGCTTGTTTCCTTTTTAGTTCTTCTAGTTGCTTGTTAAATGTTTCTTGCATTTTCTCTATTTCCAAGATTTTGGATCATCTTTACTGTCATTATTCTGAATTCTTTTTCAGGTAGATTGCCTATTTCCTCTTCATTTGTTAGGTCTGGTGCATTTTTATCTTGCTCCTTCATCTGCTGTGTGTTTTTCTGTCTTCTCATTTTGCTTATCTTAACTGTGTTTGGGGTCTCCGTTTTGCAGGCTGAAGGCTTGTAGTTCCTATTGTTTTTGGTGTCTGTCCTCAGTGGCTAAAGTTGGTTCAGTGGGTTGTGTAGGCTTCCTGGTGGAGGGGAGTAGTGCCTGTGTTCTGGTGGATGAGGCTGGATCTTGTCTTTCTGGTGGGCAGGTCCCCGTCTTGTAGTGTGTTTTGGGGTGTCTGTGGACTTATTATGCTTTTAGGCAGCCTTTCTGCTAATGGGTGGGGTTGTGTTCCTGTCTTGCTAGTTGTTTGGCATAGGGTGTCCAGCACTGTAGCTTGCTGGTCGTTGAGTGAAGCTGGGTGTTGGTGTTGAGATGGAGATCTCTGGGAGATGTTCGCCGTTTGATATTACGTGGAGCTGGAAGGTCTCTTGTGGACCAGTGTCCTGAATTTGGCTCTCCCACCTCAGAGGCACAGCACTGACTCCTTGCTGCAGCACCAAGAGCCTTTCATCTGCACGGCTCAGAGTAAAAGGGAGAAAAAGTAGAAAGAAAGAAAGAGGATAAAATAAAATAAAGTAAGGTAAAATAAAGTTTTTAAAATTAATTATTAAGAAAAAAATTAAAAAAAAAAAAACGGATGGATAGCACCCTAGGACAATTGGTGAAAGCAAAGCTGTACAGACAAAATCTCACACAGAAGCATACACATACTCACAAAAAGAGGAAAAGGGGAAAAAATAATAAATCTTGCTCTCAAAGTCCACCTCCTCAGTTTGGGATGATTCATTGTCTATTCAGGTATTCCACAGATGCAGGTACATCAAGTTGATTGTGGAGATTTAATCCGCTGCTCCTGAGGCTGCTGGGAGAGATTTCCTTTTCTCTTCTTTTTGTTCGCACAGCTCCCGGGGTTCAGCTTTGGATTTGGCCCCGCCTCTGTGTGTAGGTCGCTGGAGGGCGTCTGTTCTTCGCTCAGACAGGACGGGGTTAAAGGAGCCGCTGATTCAGGGACTCTGGCTCACTGAGGCCGGGGGGAGGGAGGGGTATGGATGCGGAGGAAGCCTGCGATGGCAGAGGCCAGCGTGACATTGCACCAGCCTGAGGCGCGCCGTGCGTTCTCCCGGGGAAGTTGTCCCTGGATCCCAGGACCCTGGCAGTGGCGGGTGGCACAGGCTCCCCGGAAGGGAGGTGTGGAGAGTGACCTGTGCTCGCACAGAGGCTTCTTGGTGGCAGCAGCAGCAGCCTTAGCGTCTCATGCCCGTCTCTGGGGTCCGCGCTGTTAGCCGCGGCTCGCACCCGTCTCTGGAGCTCCTTTAAGCAGCCTAGAATTCTGCATTTTATGTGAATTTTATTTGTCGATGTTGGCTTAATTTACTAAAGGAACTAAAAACTGAACAAAACACATCTATCTAGGGGTTAGACCTGGTCTCCCCGCCCCCAACTTGCAGTCTTTGTTTTAGAGCAGTAGTTGTCCAAGTGTGGTCGCTGTACCAGCATCAGCATCACCTGGACCTTAATAGAAATGCAGTTTCCCAGGTCCTACCTCAGACCTCCTGAATCAGAATTTCTGGGAGTGAGGCCCAATAACCTGTGCTTTCATCAGCCCTCTGGGTGACTCTGATGCATGCTCAAGGTTGAGAACTGCTGTTCTGGAGTCTCAAAGTTGATATAATTTTTATTTGGAGATAGTTATAAAGATAAAAGTTCATTGAATATCCTGTAGATGATTTATCAGGTATACTTGTATACTAAAATTATCTGATGTGTATTGCTTTCAGGTGTATTGGAGCCTTTATGGTTTTTGCCAGACTCAGAATACACAGTGATTAAATCACATTTTGTTGTTTTTCTTCCTCTTTTTCCTCGCCTCTGCCCCACCTGATGTTAGAGTATTTCAAATGAGCTTAATAGCAATTCTGTGCCACATTTGCTTTTCATTAGAACATAACTTAATTTTTTTACTGGTTGATTAAAAATATATAAGTATGTTGCTTGCCCTTCTGAAACTTCAATTTTAAGTTTTTTTTAAAAAGCATTAAATGTGCTATAAAATATTAAAGGATATTTCCTTATTTTATTACATTTTTCTAAATTGAGCTCTGTTTGTGGAATTACAACTTTCATTTCTAATTATCTTTTTTTTAATATAAAAGGGAAGGTTAACCTTTGTGGTTTTACGTAAGCCTGGCCCCCTGACAGCTCATGAGGTTATTTATATTTTAATGGCCAAGTGCGCTATTAGTTTCCTCCATTTTCAGAATGTAGAGACGACTGCTTTCCGATTATTGTCCTGAAAACCCTCCTTCCTTTTGTGTAACCTAACCTTAAACATATTTGTTCACCTAGAAGTTCCTAGTATCTTGCTAATCAAATTAATTATGAATTTTAATTTAGAGAATTTTCTTACATTTGAAAGAATACAGAAAGCTTTTTATTGTGAGAAAACTTTGCACGTCTTACATAATAAAGTGATTAAAGTGTACTTCAGAGTATTTAAAATGCTGAAATTGAGAAGTTTGGAATAATCCAAGTTAAAGTAATACATATTGACTTAATAAAAATTTATCTAATTGTATTTATATATAATATTTATTAATTAAAACGCACTTATATCCACAGGGTAAGCCAGACTTGAATACAACATTGCCAATTAGACAAACAGCATCAATTTTCAAACAACCGGTAACCAAAGTCACAAATCATCCTAGTAATAAAGTGAAATCAGATCCACAACGAATGAATGAACAGCCACGTCAGGTAAGGATCTAATTGGTTCTCCAATCTTATTTTTCAGAAAATTCTGGTATCTTTACCAGATATAGTTCAAGTAAACTCTGGTTAAAATGGAATATATTTGGAAAGAAAATTGTTTTATATCCTAGGCTATTACATGAATGCTGGAGAATAACTCTGATAAGACAACATTTTGGTAAAATGTTTTAAGAAAAAAATTAAGTTAATTAAAAAATCTAAAATTAATTTTATGGACTCCACTTTTATGCTTTTGTGTTGTAATGTACATCAGACTTGGTTCTGCTCTTCTTAGTTTTTTAAAGATTATCTTTCCGGGGTAATATTTCCTAAGGGGATGAAGCATGCAATTTGTGTTGCCTAGTTTAAAAATATTTTCTATTATTTGGAAACTACTTTTTGTTCTGATTTCTTATTACAAGAAAGCAGCCCTCCCCTTTGGAAAAACAGAAGTAAATAAACTTTGTCAATATGGTATATTGTCCTGTGACTTCCATTTTTGTATAAATTGCATTTATTTTTCTCTTCCTTTATTGTTTCAAGCTGTATTCCACCAGAATCTTTTCTTAGAAAAAAAGTATTATCTGAAAGGCCTCCCTGCTGCTTAATGATGCCGCTTAGCCAGGGGAGGGAGACTTGACAAAACGCTTAAACTTTCCAAGCAGTCTTGCGCACTCACTCCCTAATTGCGGTCAAAAAGTTTAGGTACTTTGTGAAATTTTAGTAGCAATTGGGGTGAGGGAGCAGAGGGAGAAACATCGGTGCATTTTTTCTCTCCTTTCTCTGCCTCCTCCCACTTAAGGATTAGAAACACTGATTTACCTACGACCAGTATCTTTTGCTCTCGTATTCCCCTTTTAGATGTCTCACTCCACCTTTTCATTTGAATTTTGTTTTTCACTAGTCCCTCAAGTGTCTCATCTCCAGACTTCAAAAAGGATTGGGCCAAAACTTTCAGACAGTTGCTCTAGAAGAAACTACATAAAGAAATTCAGTTCCCACATCCTCTGTAGTGTTTTTTCCTCTTCAGGTGAGCCAGGAAAACAGAAGATATTTGGAGCCACATTGGATCAGCATCTTGCTATAGATGTCTCAAGATTTGAAGTTCTAAACTTGCTTTACTGTTGGTCCCCAAGAGATTCAACAGGGGCCATGTAAGTGTATCACATCCAATATAAAAGATGCGTACCTGCATGTGCCTTTAGGCTCTTGTCACCACTTAGGTTTTCTTTGGGCCATTCAGCTTTCTGTGCCAGGCTTTTCCCTTCTGTTTTACTACTGCACCCAGTGATAGCCACCAAACCACCGGCAGTTTTAGTATATTCATTCCAACAGGGAAGGAATTCTGCCATTCTGAACTTTGCCCACCTTGACAAAGCCATTCCCTGATTGTGTTCTTTCTTAGATACTGTCTAAAGTCTTGAACATCTTGTCCTTTGGCTTTTTGGTGATTTTAAAATCGTTTCCTTGTAAAGGTTTTTATTAATTGAAAAATTTGAAAGTATGTAATTGGGTAAGACAGTTTGCTTCAAAAAGCCCAAAAGATAAAGAAAGTGGAATAACTAATAATATTAGTTCCATGTTGAAAATTTGAGTTGTCTCATTGAGAACAGGTAGTATTTAGTAAATTTTATCCTCATCTTTTCCTTGTCAAATCATTCTCAGTATAGTCTGTGAACAAATATTTTGGTTAAAGACAAACCGAGTAGCAAATTATGGTCATTTTAACAGGAATTTAATTGTTTTCTGCACTTAAGTTCAGTCACAGATTTTAAAAACAGTAGTAATTATATTTACTGGGTGTTTATCTGGTTGTAGAGATATTGGCAACCTAGATTTTTAAAGCTGAAGTAACCAGGTTAGTTGCTTCTTATTCTTTGGTATGTTGAGTAGTTGTAAGTTTTCCTTCTTTAATTAACGTTTATGAGATTGTTCTCAAGTGAAAAGAATATGTCAAAAAAGCTAAATCATCTCCTGCCCCCACCAAAAAAACCCCACTTATGTCATTTTAACCCAGATCTTTTGAGGGTTTTTATCTTCCTTCTAGCTTTCAGAGACAGGAAGTGTTAAAATTATTTTGGAGGTTACTTCTCCAAATGTTTGCACTGTTTTTCACATTATCCTCTTGTCACCTGACAATTTTTGCTGGATGTTTTTGATTACACTAAGACATTAGTTGTCTCTCCACCTTCTTTATCCTGAACGTAAGAATTGAGATAATATTTGACTACTGTCTCACTAACAGGATTTCAAAATATAGGACTGTGCATTGAGTAAATGCAGGAAAATAGTAAAGAGACAACTTTGGTATTAATGTTTTTTGAAATCATGATCTGTCATCCTGACTATTCCAGTTTAGATTCAGGTTTTTAAGTAAAGGAAAGACGTTGATTTAATTATATTTTGACATACATATGGCAGATGACTGCTAGTGAGCTATTATTGTTGAGGAGATAGTTGGCATAAAATACATAGGCAAAAATGATTCTTCCAATTTTGCTACCTTTTGCATAGCTTCATTGAACTAGATTAGTAGTATAAATTGCCAAATACTTCATTTGGAGAAGTTATTCTGATCATAGAGTAAATAAATTAGACAGTGAGGTTTCTGTTTTTTTGAGGTTCCTGCAGATATGTTTTTATCTTAACTGTATCACATTCTTTTAATAAGGTATTCAAGCTAGTGGTATTGTAATTCCTTTCGGAGTGTTGAATTTTGAGACCTAGAACTAGGATTTGATTTTTAGATCTTTTACCTTGAATCGGTTTGAAGTGATTAGTTTAGATGTGAAGCAATCATAGAAATTCATAATTCTGTTTTTATATAACAAACATCATATGCCTAGTTCTGTCTAATATGGCAGTCTAATTTGAGTTCTATAAAATATATAAATTATGAAATTCTAATGTACTGACTCCTTGAAAATGCCTTAGTTTTAAAAGGGCAAATTAAGGTATGTAAACAAAAGTGCATTAAACAGAATTCAGCAGTGATTTCTGCCTACAATTAAAATTATAAGGTAGAGATGGCATTTGTAAAATCTGGTTATGATAGGGTAAGTAGCCAGCCAGTTTTATATATACTATTGGCATATTTAACATGTACTTGTCTTGTCATTAGATTAAAAAGAAATCTTGACTGGGGTGGAGGGAATTCTACCAGTTATAAGACTCTTATCCCAAACAGTAAGATCTTTGAACTATCCTTATTTGGCCAGATATGTAAAACATGCCCCTAATTCTTTTTAATCTAATTGAATAGTGATTTTGCTGTCAAGGGTGTCTTTCCTAGCTTCCTTCTTTCAATATATGAAGAACTCACATATCTGTTTCTTTCTTATTTCTTTAATGCTGTCATCTTTGACACTTTATGGTCTCTTGCTTTTTCTCTTTTTTTATCCTCAAATCAAAGAAACTTCAGCTTTTGAGCCATTACTTTTTCCTTTTAATTAAAGCCTATAGGCTTTAGGTGTTTCTGATAGTCTTTGAATATTAATTACATTTCTTACAGAATATTCTTTGTTTTACCCAAAAGTAAACATTTAAATCACCAAAGAAGTGGATTTAAATCTTCCATTTGATCCTAGATATTTTTCCTTTTATTTTGTTAGCTAATTCTTTGTTCAAAGGATATGAAACTTGCCTTTACTCCGTTCCAGAAATGTCTTTTTTTTAATGATTTTTTTCCAGCTTTATTGAGATGTAATTGACATATAACATCGTGTAAATTTAAGGTGTACAGTGTGACAATTTGATACATGTATACATTGCAAAATGATTACCAGAAAAAAGTTAGTTAATACATCTATTACCTTACATAATTACCATTTTTTTTGTTGTGGTGGTGATTGTGAGAACATTTAAGATCTTTCTTAACAACTTTCAGGTGTATAATACAGTATTGTTAACTATAGTCACCATGCTGTACATTAGATCCCAGAACTTATTCATCTTACAACTGGAAGTTCGTATGTTTTGATCAACATCTCCCCATTTTCCCCACCTTCAGCCCCTGGCAATCACCATTCTACTCTGTGTTTCTATGAGTTTGGTTTTTTGAGATTCCACATATAAGCAAGATCACACAGTGTTTGCTTTCTCTGTTTGACTTATTTCACTTAGCATAATGACCTCAAGTTTCATCTATGTTATCACACATGGCAGGATTTCTTTCTTTTTTATGGATGATAATATTCCATTGTGTGTGTGTATATACGTATATATATATGTATGTATATATACACACACACACACACACACACACATTATCCATTCATCCATCGATGGACACTTAGTTTGTTTCTATAACTTGGTTATTGTGAATAAAGTTGCAGTGAATATGGGGGTACAGCTATCTCTTTGAGATGTTGATTTCATTTCCTTTGGATATATAGCCAGAAGTGGGATTGCTGGATCATATGGTAGTTCTATTTCAGATTTCTTGAGGAACCTTCAAATGTTTTCCATCATGGCTGTACCGATTTACATTCTTACCAATAGTGAATGAGGGTTCCCTTTTCTCTACATCCTTGCCAGCACTTAAATCTCATCTTTTTGATAATAACCGAGAGTGACTATTTTTACATGTTAGAAGAAACTTTCTAGGTGAAAGGTAAATTTTAAAAATGTGCACTTTAAAGACATTGTGTGTGAAGAGTTTATAAAATATTTTAGTATTCAGTTATTATAACCCTGAAAATTGCTGTTCATTCCAGGCATTTTAACATTTACTCCTTCCTAACCCCTGACTGTTACTTCTAGTTTAGTCTTTAGTATAATGCTTTTATGGTTAAGAAATAGATAAGCTAACTCACAGAGTTCCATGGAGGATATTATATTCCTTGTCTCTAGACAGATAAATTGGCTGCCTGGGTAGAAGAAATAGATGATATGTTGTCCAGTATTATTTAAAAGCATTATTCTGGGTGATGTTGGAAAGATGCCATGTATATATACATACTTTTAAAACATTTCACCTAACATTGTATTATACACATTTAATCCATGTTTTATATAATTTGTGTGCTATAATTTTATAATTAACTGTATATTATTCCAAAAACTGTGCATTGTACTGGCATACAATTTACTTTATAATTTCCATATTATTTCCAATTTTTCACCATTATAGGTAGTACTCAAGTGAGTATCCTTATGTATGTAAGTTCCTTCCTATATTTTTCAATATTTCCTTGGGCTAGATTCCCAGAAATATAATTAGTATGAATATTTATGATTTTTGATACATACTGGCAAGTTGATTTCCAAAGACTTGTACCAAATTAAAAGTCTATTGACAAATTATGTGCAGTTCAGTTTCAGCTTACCTTCTATGGTATTATTATCAATATTTCTTCTTCTTGGTAGTTCATTGTATAAAAACGATTTCATTTTAAATTTGCACTTATTTGAATATTTGTGAAGTTGAACAGACTAAAGCATTTGTGTTTAAATTTGCAAATGAGAAATGATTAAAGGATCTGAACAAGGAGGTAGCTTTTTTATTACCCCTCTGAACTGAACTTGACCTATCTTGTGACCTAAAGGTAATACCAATATCTGTGCTTCCCAGATACATTCCCTCTTACCTTCTCAGACAGCTCACTCAATGGATTATGTCAGCTACCTTTCATCTTCAACTTCTTTCTAAACTGGCTTCTTCCCCAAAGCATTTAAATATATTCAAATCTCCCCTATCTTAAAAATTTATTTGTTTTACTCTGTGTCTCCTTTAGAATTCATTTTCTTTCTTTTCCCTTTACAGTCAAACTTCTTGGGGTTGTGTGTATTTACTATCTACTTTACTTCTTAGTTTTTGTATCTCTGAAATACTGCTTTTGTTCTCACTATGCCACTTGAACTGTTCTCATCAAGATTATTGATGATCCTAATTAAATTGGTTGAGCAAACTTCAGTCCTTACATTACTTGACCTGTTTTAGTATTAGGCATTCCTGACTACACCTGCCTTCTGAAATATTGTCTTTTATTCTGTGACACTGTAGTCTCTTGGTTTTCCTCCTTCTTTGTTTTTTCTCAGTCCCCATCCTGTGTTCCTTCTGTGTCTACCTTTCAAAATGGTGGGGTTTCGTAGGGAATACTGTGCATTCTTCTCTGTAGGTAAACCCTCCATGGATGATTTCACTCATTGTCATGGCCTCAGTTATCATCTATATGTTAATGATTTCCAAATTTACATCTTTATCCTGAGCTTCATTTGTTTGTATCACTCAATCTACTAACATTGTTTGCTTAGACGTCTCACCAGTATCTCTAATTCATCTTCCCAAACTTCATCATCCTTTCAAACCAGCTCTTTCTTCTATATGCTTTATCTCACTGTATGTACCACTGCCCACTTGGCCGCCTAAGCTAGAAACGTGAGCATCATCCTTGACTCTTCCCATCTCTTACCCCCAAATCTAATTAGCCAACAAGTCCTGTTGACTCTGCCTCCTAAATATTCACTTGCTCCATCTCTCTACCAAGGAACTATCATTTCATCTCTCTGCTTCTTGTCTTATTTTCTTCAGTTCTTTCTTCATATTGCATCCTGAAGATCTGTTTGACATAATGATCTAATAGTGTTATTCTGCTGAAAACGTTTTGATGATTCGTGTTAGTTTTTAGGTCAAAAAAAAAAAAAAACCAAACATGACTTTTAAAGTCAAAACACCTAACATAACTTACAAAGCCCTTCATGATTTGGCTTTTGTGTATCTCTCTGGCCTCACATTCTTCCCTTGTTCTACAGCTGAATCATGTGAAACTGTAGATTTTTGAATGTGCTATTCATCTCCCCCTCTGCACTGTGTCCTTGCATCCCCTGATCATATTTCATGCTGCTTTCTTTCCCACTTTAATTAGCTATTTCCTGCTCATCCCTCAAGTCTGAACTTAGATATCACTTCATCTGTTCAAGAAACCTGATTCATGAAGTCTAGGTTTAGAGACCCTCCTTAGTGCTTCTCCTTTCTCCTTTTCTGATCATAACTGTATTAGCTGTTCATTGCTTTATCCATAGTGTCTCCATTACGTCAGTGCTTAACACATATTTTTTGAAGTAATGAATGAATGAATTTTTTTTAATTCAAAAATCATGAATTGAGCCCTCAACTTGTGCCAGGCACTTTTCTAAGTTGTGGGAATACTGCAGTGAGCAAAACCAAGTCCCTGCTCTCATGGAACTTACTTTCTAGAGTGATAGGGAGAGAGACAAACAGATAAATACATATATAATGTGTCATGGCATGGTAAATGCAATGAAAACAAAAAGCAGAGGAGTGAGAGAATATATGGTCTTTGAAAGAAGAGAAGTATGGGTAGGACATTCTAGACAGAGGTTTAAATTTATTTATTTATTTATTTTATTTTTGGCTGTGTTGGGTCTTTGTTGCTGCACACGGGCTTTCTCTAGTTGCGGCGAGCGGGGGCTACTTTTGGTTGCGGTGCGTGGGCTTCTCATTGTGGTAGCTTCTCTTGTTGTGGAGCATGGGCTCTAGGAGCATGGGCTTCAGTAGTTGTGGCGCATGGGCTCTAGAAAGCAGGCTCAGTAGTTGTGGTTCATGGGCTTAGTTGCTCCGTGGCATGTGGGATCTTCCCAGACCAGGGCTCGAACCCATGTCCCCTGCATTGGCAAGCGGATTCTTAACTACTGCACCACCGGCGAAGCCCGGCAGGCGGATTCTTAACCACTGCGCCACCGGGGAAGTGCCTAGATAGAGGTTTTAATCTGGCTCTCGTATGTAATATGATAACTGACTTAAGGCCAGGAGACCGTTGAAGAAAGTATAGGAAGCTAGGGCATAGATGATAAGATTGGTTTCATGCTGGTCATAAAATAATTGACAAAATTTATCTATGAATCAGCTGTGCCTATGAGGAGAGTTTTAAAATTTAACGTAACTGGGAAAACAATGTCGTTGACTGGAATGTGGAAATGTTTTTTAAATAATAAAATATGAATATAAGTATTAGAAAATGTATACTCTTAAAGCAGTTGTGGGAAGTAAAAGATCCAGGTAAAGGATGATGGGTTGGAGCCCTATAGAGAAAACCGGTTTGGTGACTTGTCAGCTTTATGGGGGTAAGAGTTGCAGCTGAAAGATTATATGTGAATTTTTTTAAAAAAAATAATGAATCCATAGATTTTTCATTCATAGTGACCTTTAATCATCATATATTTCTCTAGATCACTTAAAAATATTTCACCGATATGGGTAGATCCATGGCATTTTTTGAGATTTTTGTATTTCTCTAAGAAACGTAGGAATATAGATGAAAAAAAAATCAATGCTTAAAAACTTGTGTTTCATAACAGTAGTTTCCTACGTTTTGTGTCTTTTAGTTCCATTTCCAGAAGCATTTAATCTCAATTCTGGTCACTTCCCTTTATAATTACCTCTGTATTTCTGAATAATAAACTTATTATCCTATTTCTTTATTTATTAATTTTAGACATTATTTCTTGACTTCCCACAATGGTACATGAATACATAGTTCTCTCTCTGCTTCATGCTCCCAACATAGTTATATCACATTTTTAGTTAAATAGGTTAAATAGTCAGGGTTTACATTTTTATGACCGAAAGTTATTCATGGTTATGGCAAGTAATGTCTTTTATCATCAGCATCAGAATTCTTTATTGTTGTCAGTCTTAAGAATTGTATGCTGCGTTTTCTTTATAACAGAGTTAATCTTTCCTCATGCTTGTTTCTGCCACGTGCCCATCAATAATACTTTCCTTATGCTGAAATCCATGGCGTTCCTTCTTGTGTCTTTCCTGGAATCACCTCTCCTCCTCTTCAGTCTGAATGCATTCTCTGGTATTGCTGTGTAGCTGTAGCTCTGAGGATTTTCTTTACTGTGCTTCTGTGTGGGGAGTTTGTTTTCTGGAATTCTGTCCTCCTCTGTCTCAGTAGATGCCTTCAGTTTGTAACAAATCCTCTAGTAGCTTTCTAATAAAATAAAATGGGAGGTAAAGTTGAGAACCTGCACATTGGAAATAAACTTTATTCCAGCTGGACACAACCAAGTTTGTCTGGGTATGAAATCTTAGATTGAGAATCATTTTCCCTGAAGTTTTGAAGGCGTTGCTTCATTGTTCTCTAGTTTTAGAGTTGCCAAAGAGAAATTCAGTGCCGTGCTCAATCTCTGTTCCTCTTTTATGGTCTTTTTTTTTCTCTCTTAAAAAGTTTAGTATATTTATGATTTTTAAAAATTCACTGATATGTGCCTGTAGGCCTTTTTTCATTCACCAGGCACTTAGTAGGTGATAGACGTGACTACTATCCTTTGCGTGGGAAATTTTCCTGTGTCATTTTTTCCCATTTTCTCCTGAATCACCTAACTTTCCATTCTCTCTTCGTATGAGTTGTGTATTAGCCATCTATTTCTACTTTTTCTAGTATTTCTACTTTCGTATTTTTCGTCTTATTATTGTTGTTTTACTTTCTGGGCTATTTTCTTGATTTTACTTTTAGTCCTTTTTTTGATTTTTTTATTTTGATGATCATATTTCTAATTTCCAGCAGCTGTTTCTTGGCTTTTGTATACAAAATTTTGCTGTCTTGTTTTATGGATACAACCTCTACTCTTTCCTCTCTGAATCTATTAATTATAGGGAAATTTTTTATTTGTATGATACTTGCTTTTTCTCTGTTCCCTGCATTGACCATTCTGTTGCTGTTATTTTAGTTTCTGTCTTTCTTGTTGGCTATTATGGATATTCTTCAGTGAATATTGTAGTATGTGTTTTTGGTTTTGAGCTTATAGAGGAGTAGAAGTGCTGGGTCATAGAGTATGCATATGTTCAGCTTTATTAGATGCTACCATATAGTTTTCCAAAGTGATTATACAAAGTTACCGTTCTACCGGTAGTGTGCAGTTGCTTCAAATTCTTGTCAGCACTTGGTATTATCAGTCTTTAAAAATTTGAACATTCTGGTATGTGTTTAGGTGTATTTGTTACAATTTTAACTTGCATTTCCTTGGTATTTAATGATACTGTGCACTGTTTGTATGTCTATTGGCTGCATAGATATCCTTTCTTTTGAAGTGCCTACTCTTTTATGCATTGTTCTGTTATGTTGTTTATCTTTTTTTCATTGACTTGTGGGAGTTCTTTGTATATTCTGAGTATCAGTACTTTGTCAGATATGTCTATCACACATATCTTCTTCCAGTTTGTGACTTACCTTATCCACTTCCTTAATGGCGTTTTTTGGTAAGTGTAAGTTCATAATTTTAAGAGAGTTGGGAGGTGGGATAGAGGCTGGGAGAGTGTGGGGTGGGGGCTTCTGGGATGCTAGTGATATTCTGTTTCTTGATCTGCATGGTAGTTACATGAGTGTTTACTTTATGTAACTCCAGTGAGCTGTATACTTACGTTCTTTTTACACTTTTCTGTATGTAATACTTCAATGATGATTTACAAAAAGTAAAGGATATACTTTATCAGTCTCTTCCTTTTATTTCTGTGACGTGTTTAAGAAATTTTTGCTTACCCCAAGGTTATCAATATATTCCCCATGTCATCTTCTGAAAGCTTTGTTTTACTTTTGCATTTGGGTCTATGATCCATCTGGAATTGACTTTTGTGTATGATGTGAGGTAGACTTATTTTTTTCCCATATGGATATCCAATTGATCCAGCGCCATTTACTGAAAGACCATTCTTTTTCTGTTGCTTTGTGTTGTCACCTCTGTCATAAATGAAATGTGTAAGTGTGAAAGTCTTGTGAAAGTCTGTTTTTGGTCTGTTCTGCTCCTTTGCCCTATTTGTACATGTGAATCTGTTTCTACACTCTGTTTTACTCCATTGGTCTGTTTGTTGTTTCTCAATACTGCACTCTTTTAATTGCTGTAGTTTTATAAAAAGTCTTGATATCTGGTAGTGTAAGTTTTCCAGCTTTCTTATTCTTCATTTAAGATTATCTTGGTTAGTCTTGGCTGTTGGCATTTCCACATACATTTTATTTTATTTGTTTATTCATTTATTTAAAGTTTTTTTTTTTGATGTGGACCTTTTTTTGTGTGTGTGGTTCGCGGGCCTCTCACTGCTGTGGCCTCTCCCGTTGCCGAGCACGGGCTCCGGACGCGCAGGCTCAGCGGTCATGGCTCACGGGCCCAGGTGCTCCGCGGCATGTGGGATCTTCCCGGACCGGGGCACGAACCCGTGTCGCCTGCATCGGCAGGTGGACTGTCAACCACTGTGCCACCAGGAAAGCCCGATGTGGACTATTTTTAAAGTCTTTATTGAATTTGTTACAATATTGCTTCTGTTTTATGTTCTGGTTTTTTTTGGCCACGAGGCATGTGGGATCTTAGCTCCCTGACCAGGGATCAAACCCGTACCCCCTGCATTGGAAGGTGAAGTCTTAACTACTGGACCAACAGGGAAGTCCCCCACATACACTTTAGACTCAGCTTGTCCAGTCTTCTTCAAAACCTGCCAGGATTTAAATCTATAGATCAATTTGGGGGAGAATTAACATTTTTACAATATTAAGTCTTACAATTCACTAACCTGGTATATCCCACCATTAAGATTTTATAGTTTTCAGTCTAGACATCTTACATCTTTAATTGATTTCTAGATATTTGATGTTTTTTGATGCTATTCTGATTACATTTAAATTTTTTCTAGTTATCTGTTGCTAATATGAAGAAATAAGCTGAATTTTGTATATTGACTATGTATTCAGTTATCTTCCTAAATTCATTTCTTAGATAGTGAGTTTCTCCAACTTTGCACATGAACAAACATATCAACTGCAAACGAGAGTTTTATTTCTTCCTTGCCAATCCTTAAACCTTTGATTTCTTTTTTTCCGTGTCTTATTTCACTGGCTTGGAATGCTAATACGATCTTGAATAAAAGTGATAGCAGACATCCTTGTCTGTTATTGTAATACCAGGGAACGTTTTTAATGATTCTCCATTAAATGTGATGCTTGCTGTAGGTTTTTTGGTAAATACCCTTTGTCAAATTAAGGAAATTCACTATATTCCTAGTTTACTAAGAATATTTTTCATGAATGGGTATTGAATTTTATCAAATTATTTTCCCTACCTAGTTAAATGATATAATGATCTCTTTTCTGTTAATAGGGTGAATTACAGTGACTGGTTGATGTGGTAAATTGCAAGACTTGATTTTTTTAGATGGAAAAACCTTTAAACATACCTTGAATTCCTGGATTAAGCTCAGTGTGGTCATGTTGTGTTATCACTGTTTAGATTTGGTGTTACTTTGTTTAGGATATTTTGCATTTATAGTCACAAGAGAGATTGATGTGCATTTTTCTTTTCTCATAATTTTCTTCTCAAGCTTTAGTATCAAGGTTTTGCTGGCCTTGTAAAATAAGCTGGGAGGTGATTTCTCTTTTAATATTCTCTGGAAGAATTTGTGGAAGATTGGTACTTTTCTTTAAATGTTTGGAAGACTTAATTGTGAAGTCATCTCAGCCTAATTTGTTGTTGTTGTTTTTAAGTGGGAGGCCTTGAAATTGCAGATTCAGTTTATTTAATGAGTACATGGATGAATATTCATAGTTCCTATACCAACTTTGAGAACATGTTTTTCTAGGAATTTGTGCATTTCATAATTTTCAAGTTAATGATATAAGGATGCTCATAATATTTTCTAGTAATATTTTTAATGTTTGTAGTATCTGTGATACCCTCTTTTCTCTGATGTTGGTAGTATCTAGGTGAAAGGTGGAATGAAGTATTGGGGAGAGCTTTCTTAACAAGTTTTGAACTCAGTCTATACATGCACATTTCCCCATGGAAAGCCAAACTCCTACTTTTATCATCAAATGTATTAAGATAATATTTATTTTATGGAAGTTAGTTAATTATAATGGGTTAAGCTTTGTCTTATTTGACACTTACTGCCTTGAAGTAATTTTCTAGTAATATCGAAACCTTTGTTTTCTCATTGTCTATATTTGCTTTCTGTTTCTTTACTCTTTATTGTCAGCTTTTTGAGTCCCTTTATTTTTAGAAATTTTTTTTTTCCATAAAATATACAGTTGATTTTTTTTTTTCCTATCTGTTCTGAGGGTCTTTTTTTCTTTTATAGCTGAGTTGACCATTATATTTATTGATTTTATAGATATGTTTGGTCTTGATTCTATCATTCTATTTATATACTGTTTTTAATATTTTATTGTCATTTTCTGGTATTAATATTTTTGTTCTGAGGTCTGGGTTTTCCACTTAAATTCATACTTCTGATAATTTTGAGGATTTGTAACCTGATTTTAGTTCTAGTCATTGCTCAATGTCATGTTTTAAATAGTATGTATGTACTTTTATTTCTTGATTTATTGATATTAAAAAGGAAATAGTATCTATTAATGTCCCACTATAAAAATGAGGAATTACTTTATACTATTGAAATTAGTTTCAGGGAAGCTCTTCTGAAGGGCCTCTCTTCTGATAAACAACTAGTGATAGCTCTCTATCAGAGATTAAAGTTCTTGCGCTTGAGTGGGTTTTGAAATCATTAACTCATTTATTAAACAGAGTATATTGTTGCTTCTATTACAGGTGCTGTACAAACACACAAATCAGTCATGCATCCTCTCCTTATAAAACTTTCAATCTAATAAGGGAAACAAACACTGAACAAATAATTTCAACTGTGTGGAAATGTGACATACAAGAAATAAAGGAACATAGCTACATCCTTATATAGACTTACATATTAATAAGAAAATTGTTACAACTTTTCCTGTGGGAGTAACACATGAAAAACTTATAGGCCTCATGAGCAAGTATTCTTATTCCATGGTTATCTTAGGGTAACAGTACCTTTTCAGGTACTTGGCAAGTATTACCTACCAACTTTGTGTAAGTGAAGTGGCGTTCATGACAGAGTTCAGACGAGCAGCTGCAGCGGACGGCTACTGCACCTCCATCCTCCTCAGCTCTACTGCCTCTTGCTTCATCCTTCCATCCTCTCCAGCCCAAACTGTTATCTTTTGCCTTCACAAGTGATCTCACTGTAGTTTGCACAGCCACATGAGTCAAGCTTTTCCTTGATTTACATAATAATTTTCTTGTCATTATCTAGCCCTTTCTTCCTAGCCCACTACCCCAAAATAAAAGGGTATCTCATGTTTGTCTTTTGATGTTTGCAGGCCATGGTATTTAAGTTAAGTTGTTGTTTTTGCTGACCAAAACTAGCAACTCAGATATCATATGGGGTTGATTTGAAATAGAGCAGTTTATAAACTGGACAGCAAATTCCTTCTGGGCAGGAAACATTGTTCTTCTGTGTAGCCCTAACCCAGTGTCTTGCATATTTAGCTTTTCATGAATCACTGAATATAAAGTGTACATTTTTGGGGTTTTGGTTTAGTCTGCAAATACATGACAAGATCCTTTGTTCTTTGATTAGATTTAGCAAAAGCCTTAGAAAAGTGAATAAGATATTCATCGAATTTATGAAATCCTAACATTGGAAAATATTCTAAACAATACAATAAAATTTTTATGTTTTCAAAGAACTTCCTCGTTTTATATCAGTGTTTATCTTCTGAGGTAGATAAAGCAGTTATTAGAACTTATATTTTACTAGTGAAGATACATCCAAAGGCGATTAAGTGACTTCCCTAAGACAGCACATCTATTTAATGGTTGAGTCAGGACCAAAGCATTAAACTTCCAAACCAGTGGTTTTCCTGTTACCCCGTATTCCCTCTACTTAGCCACAAATTCATCCCATGAAATTTGAGTGTCTCGCATCATGCTCTTGACAGAGATGAAGACTGTGCAAGTTAAAATTCATAAAATGGTTAAATTTTAAATGTAACTTTTGGTTCTTCTACTTTGCAAAGTATTAACACTTCTGTGCTCAAATACTTTAAAAGGTATATTACATCTTTTTTTTTTAATGTTGATAATTATTTTGTTTTGTTCTGTTTTGTTTTAAATATTTATTTATTTATTTGGTTGCGCCAGATCTTAGTTGTGTCAGGCAGGCTCCTTAGTTGCAGCTCAAGGGCTCCTTAGGTGTGGCTCGCTGGCTCCTTAGTTGCGGCACACAGGCGGGCTCCTTAGTTGTGGAATGCGAACTCTTAGTTGTGGCGTGTGAACTCTTACTTGCAGCATGCATGTGGGATCTAGTTCCCTTACCAGGGATTGAACCTGGGCCCCCTGCATTGGGAGTGCGAAGTCTTAACCACTGCGCCACCAGGGAAGTCCCGGTATATTTCATCTCATACATTTTAAATATTTGTTTTTATTAGAAAAATTGCTTATAGTCTTATTTCTTTGATAATTACTGTTAGAAGTCTTTTGTTTTGTTAGAAGTCTTTTGTCAATCTGTTGCCTAACAGTAACAGAAAATACAGAAACATACAGAGAAGCATCATAAAAGGCAGACTTCCATAAGTCTTCTGACAGCAGGTAGGGCAAAGGAGGCTTGAATCAGGAATTGGATTGGGTAATTAGAAGGTTACTGTGACTTTGGGCAGGTCAGTGTTAATATAATAGTAGGAGTAGAGTCGAGGTTAGAAGGAAAGAATGAATGGAAGGTGAGGAAATAAGAAAGTTTCTCTCCTGGTGGAAGGAGGAAGACAGATGGTTTGAGGGAGATGTAGTTAAATAAGGACACTTTTTATGTTAGCCATGTTCCAGTGTATCTGTCACTTCAGGGGAAGAATTCCAAGGAGAGGAAGGGGTAAAATGGAAAGTGTGAGAGGAGGACTTTTTAAATTGATGGGCGGGATCAGAAGGAGGCAGGAGAAGATATGACCAAGCATCATTGTAGAGAAGCTGTCGGAAAGACAGCAGGACACTTATTCCTCTGAGACAGGAGAAAAGTAAAGGAAGGGCAAAATGGTCCAGGGGCGATCTTGTGGGGCAGGGAGGATAACTGAAGAAATTTGGGGCCTTTAGACTTCAGTTGCTGGTGTTTCTAGTCAGCTGTGGAGTCAATTATTACAGGCTTCTTGGCTTAGGAGCTAATATTCAGCTTGTGGTATTTAAAATGAGCAATAAGAAATAGAAGTTTGGATATATAGCAGTTTTAGATGAATTTAGTTTCATTATTGAAATCTCAGTGTGTTCTATATAGTCAGTTTGATTTTTTCTAATGGAGATTATAATTTCAAAAGGGAAGGGAAGATGTAATTTAAGACAAGATATGAAAATTACATGAAGATCTAAGTTTTAAGTTTTTGTATGGCTCAGTTTGGCGGGATGCGTTTTTCCCTGGACTTTTAATTTAATATTGGCCAGGCCCTACTGATAGCTACATACTAAGAATTTGTGGAAGTTAAAATGTTCAAGATCAACCCATGGTTCTATTTTGTTACCATACCTATATTTGAACACCTGAAGTCATTCTGAATGGAGCTGTGTTTTTCTCAGTAGTCAGTGACATCTTTGCACATACATATGGTCTCTGATCCTGTGGTAATAATAGAGAACTCCCTCTAAAATCTGTACACACAGATGCTTTTCAACTTACAGGTTGGGATATAAGATGTCGTGTTGCAGTCATTTGGAACTCCACATCTTCCAATGGAAAT
The DNA here is from genome assembly GCF_005190385.1 of Monodon monoceros. Classification (NCBI taxonomy): domain Eukaryota; kingdom Metazoa; phylum Chordata; class Mammalia; order Artiodactyla; family Monodontidae; genus Monodon; species Monodon monoceros. Next base: position 19,644,631 of record NW_021703765.1, read on the forward strand.
ATTATAAATGGTTCTAGTGTCCTAGACCAGCCCATAAAAGACGATTAAATCTAGAGTGTGTCTGAATTACTAAAAATAATTACTGTTTATAACCATGTTTCTATCAGGAAGTGTGTTCAATTTCAACTCTTAAGGTAAGAAGTGTTTCTCCCACTTCTGCTTTATCTTACTCCCCCCCCTGGCTGTCTGGCAGTGACGAAAGAGGCACCCAGCTCCAGGCCACTTAGTGTGGTTCTGGTAAGGCCCGGGAATGGAGAGCTGGGATAGAGACTCTTTGAAAGTCAAGAAAGGGGCTGGTGTGGTGATGCATATGCCAGGGGAGGGTCTCCCTTCTGTCTCAGCTGTGAGATCTGGGCCCCTGCCACTGTAAACCTCCTGTCTCCTCTCCCCTTTTTCTTTCTCTGGACACCTGGTTCTTAGCCAGACCTGATTTTGTCCTCCTGCCCCGACCCCAAATACCTGGGGAAATTTGGCAGTGTCCAGAGACATTTTGGCTGTTATAACTGGGGTGGTGCTACTCGTATCTAGTGGGTGTAGACCAAGGATGTCGCTAAAAATTGAGAACCAAGAATTATCCAACTTGACACGTCAGTAATGCCAAGATTGAGAAACTCAGCTCTAGGCTACTGCCACTGGTTTGAGTTTTTTGCCTTCTTGCTTCACTGAGGAACAGAAATGTCGTTTGTTTCCAGATTCTTTTCTACCTTCTGTTCTTGAAACAAGCTCATAGCCTTTTGAGGTTTCTCTAAGGGCTCTACTATCACCACAAGATGGAAATAGATGGAGTAAAAATAACAAGAAAATTACAGTTTCAGGAAATCTTAATGAAAAGCTTCCATGTTATCCACTCACTGTACTTTAAATAGAACAAAATTCTCATCCCTCTTTAGGCTTCTGTCCTTCTTCCCCATTATGGTTTCCTCATTCCCTGGGCTTCCCTTCTTCCTACCGTACAGCTCAGTCGCAGAGGCTTTGGCAGGGGTCCTCTCTCCAGTCCTCCAAATGAGGAGTGACAAGAGGGAAGAGAAATCCTTGGGCTGTTTTGACGCAGAGTGAGGGGAAGTTTCCTTTGTTATTGCGTAGATCCGGCCAGAACAATTTTCTATTGCCCTGCTACCTTTAAGGAATTCACAGAATGAGATTATACCACAGCGTTTCCCTAAGTACTGCTACACGGCACGGGGGTCTCCTGTCTCTGCTGGTCTCTCCTCCTTTCCACCCGGCACGGTAGTTACCACCCCTCTGGCTTCCTGGGCATGTGACCTGAGCAGTTCCTTTCTAGGGCCCGTGCCTGGTCAAGTGCTGTGCTGTCATCATGAAATAATCTTAATAACTTTCGGAACAAGAGCCTCACATTTTCATTTTGTACTGGGCCTTGCAAACTGTGTAGCTTACCAGAGTTCTCCCAGCCAACCTTGGGCCCAGGAGGGGCGCAGACTGGCTTGGATGAGAAAAGGAAGGGGAAGGGTTTTAAGATACTTAGAGTAGCAAGAAGGCCCCCCGCTGAAAATCTGGGCGGGACTGGCAGACCGGAATGCATGTCTCAGTCTTACTTTGTAAATACGCACCTTTCCGAGCTGACTCTTTTTGCTGTGTTTATATTTGTTAATTTTAGTAAGATGATGACCAATTACTTACTAGGTACTATTGTGTGATGAACAGTGTGCTAGACGCCGTGGGTAAAACGAAGTAGTAAACTGATACTTGCTCTCTATGGGTTATCTTCAAGTGTTTATAAAACCTCCTCATGTAGTGTCCATAACCATTTGAGATTGTTTTTATTGTCCCATTCCATAGGGTAGGAAGCTGAAACGGGCTATGTTACTTGTCTAAGTTTATAAAGCTAGTAAATGACAAAGAATGGATTTGAACCTAGGTCCGTCTGACTCTGAAGGCCAGTCCCGTTCACTCAGCTACTCAGAAGTTCAGTCTTCCTACTGTCCAGTTGACTCTCAAGTTGAGGTCATGAGTGTACATAGGAGGTCAATTTCTTTTAATCAGTGAATTCTTTTCAAACACTACACAGTGCTTTTCAAATTACATATAATGGTGGATGAAAATGTGTATTTGATCTAGATGCTTTTCCTTGTGTTCATGAGAAATAGGTATTTGCATAAGTAACCTAAAAAAGTACTCTTACAGAAAAAAACTCAAAAGTCTTCCATTCTATAAGCTTCATAAATCACTCCATCTCTCCTGTTTTATGAAACATCCATTGGAGCTAACACTCCATTGTTAATGTGACTTATCTGAAGGAGTTTTCTTGGAGTATGGGTTTCTGTCTTTAATTTTTATCCACCAAATAAAAAATGTGTTGTTCAATGTCATTGATATTTGCGATTAATTCTAAGAAAGTAATTTGTAGAGAATATATTTTATACCAATTCTTTGGTTTTTATCATGTGAGCTACCCCACATATTTTTTTTTAATATTTATTTATTTTGGGGACTTCCCTGGTAGCACAGTGGTTAGGAATCCGTCCTCCAGTGCAGGAGACATGGGTTCGAGGCCTGGTCTGGGAAGATCCTACATGCTGTGGAACAACTAAGCCCGTGCGCCACGACTACTGAGCCTGTGCTCTAGAGCTCATGAGCCACAAATACTGAAGCCCGCGAGCCACAACTACTGAGCCTGCGTGCCTAGAGCCCATGCTCCTCAACAAGAGAAGCCACTGCAATGAGAAGCCTGTGCACCACATTGAAGAGTAGCCCCCGCTCGCTGCAACTAGAGAGATCCCATGTGCAGCAACAAAGACCCAACGCAGCCAAAAATAAATAAATAAAAATTTATATATATATATATATATTTATTTATTTATTTATTTATTTATTTATTTATTTATTAGGATGCACTGGGTCTTAGTTGCGGCAGGTGGGCTCCTTAGTTGCGGCTCATCAGCTCCTTAGTTGTGGCATGAGAGCTCTTAGTTGTGGCATGCATGTGGAATCTAGTTCCCTGACCAGGGATCGAACCCGGGCCCCCGGCATTGGGAGCGCAGAGTCTTAGCCACTGCACCACCAGGGATGTCCCTTGGTATCATCTTGAAACCCTGTGCCAGCTTTAGCCAAAATACATTACACGGCCAGGCCTCTTAATTCTACATGAGGAGGAGGCAGGCGTCGGCACCAGTCACCTACAGTGGGCAATTTACACAGCATTACTTAGCTGGTAAATGGATTAAGAGCAACTTGACAATTTTCTTAGCAGTTACTGATCTTTCATCTGCCTTTGATTTCATGACTACAAGGGTCTCAGGCCTGTTACTGTTAGCACAGAGCCATGCATGTAAGTGTTCTTCCAGAGCTTTTACTGTTAAGACCAGGACGGTTTAATCACACTGACCTGAGTTTTAATTCCAGCTGCACCGCTGACTAGTTGTGCACCTTTGGTGAGTTACTGTAGGTGGGACCAATGATGTCTTCTTCAAAATGCTGTAGGAAAGACCGAATTACTGTATGTAAAACCCTGAGCACAGTGCCAGGCTGAAGGAAAGGGCTCAGTGGGTAAGTGGGAGTTGTCATCCTCCTCCTCTTATTCCACCAAGAGGATATGCCTGGGCACAAACAGAACTTTGGGCAAGCCCTTTTTCTGTTTACACCTAAATAATTTGGTATACTCTTAAATATACTTTGACACACGCCTTCCTGCAGTGAAAAATAGAAAGGCAAATACCTTCCTCCTGTTCTCTGTGAGGAGAGGATAGCATGATGTGTTTTTTATCTTTTGGTAGAATCAGGAATAACTCGGGGGTCTCGGTGATCAGTGTACACAGCCCTGTGTGTGTACTGCCGTTCTCTCAGCACAGACCAGACCAGCCTTTTTCAAATTGAGATCCCCGGCCTGCATCAGAATCACCTAAGACACTGGTTAAAAAAATAAAATAAAGGCCAGCTCTCTAACCCCAGACCTACTGAACAGAATCTCTGGGGCTGAGGTCTTAGAACATGCGTATAAAATAAGCCACCCTGGTTATTCTTGTGTATAAAAACCATTTAGAAATACTGGCCCATACTCTCTGTCTCACTCCCCTGCCTTTGCTTAAGCTATTTCCTTGGCTTGGAGTAGTCTTTCCTCTTCTATAGAATTCTTATACATTTTTCGAATGCTAACTCTTCCTAAAAGTCCTTCCAGATTCTCCCAAATTGGAAGTTAATTTTGTATCTTCATTATTGCAATTATTACAGTCTACCTCATAGAGTTTCGCTAGTTTTTCACCAAACAGTAAGCAGCCAGAGGGCAGTAATTGCCTGATTGCCAGTTATCCTGATAACTATCCCTGGTGCCCAGCAAAGTGCTTTGTGTATAATGGGCACTAAAAGAGTATCTGTAATTTGGATGGATTCTCTACTGCTTTTTTCCAATAAAACCTTCTGTTCTGACTTCCTCCGAAGAGCACAGATCCCTTCAGAGTACGTATTATTAAGCTCAGGGTGATGGAGGACAGTCCTAATAAACATGATCAGCCTTACATCCCAGCACATCAGAATTGGGATGTGTGTTTGTGTATGATATGAGCAATTGTTTGACACCCCCATTTCTTCCTCACCCTCATCTTTGGATATCATTTGTAAGGCATGTTGAAAGAGTCTGCCAAAGTCCTAGTTATAACACATCATCATGCTTGTCCTCTGGGACTCTAAGATAACGTACTTGCAGCTGTGCTTCCACTGATGTCATAGAGGTGTTTCCTACATTCATGTGAGGAGCAAAGGTGTAGAGATGAACTCCACTTTCTAGTAAGATGGTTTCTCCAAAGCTGCACTGTCCCTGTCAGTGATATTTTAGGCACTCTTTTTCATTTGGGACAACTTTTAATCATATCCTGTGCTTCTCTATCAACTGGCTTGTTGGATCGGGCATTGCCCAGATCGTTGGCAATATAAAGTGATGCACACATGGGAGCTATCCAGTTCTCTTATATACTGGAGGGTGACAAAGAAAACATGATATTAGAGGAGGGTCTGATTAGTGGCGATTAGAAAGGGATGTAATAACTGAGAGGGATAGCACATTAGGGAGTTTCTCCAAATATTAGATCCTTAAAAGTCTTACATTGATTATTTGACCTCACACAAGGCAGCAAGGTTAAGCCGTGAAAACTATTGGATTTGGCAGGTAAAATCAGATTTTCATTGGGTAGGTTAGGATTTATGAAGGCCATAGTGTTCATGAAAGTATGGTGGAGAAGACAGCTGTCCTAGTGGGGGACTCCTCACAAATTTAGGGAGATTCATCTTTTCGATACTTCTGTCTTTAGATTTCTACTGGAAATTCAATAAAAAGAACTCTAGATTACCACAGTTAATCACCTAGTAAACACATGGAATACATAAATGAGTAGATCAGAAATTTTAATTTCAGGCAGAGGAAGACCTCTCCCTTTTGCTGCAGCCCTCCAAAGCATTCAGGGCTATAAAGTGACCAGAGATAACGAGAAAAGGTCACTGAACTTGGTGAGAGGAGCTGACTAAGTTTTAACAGTAAATTTAATGGAAATTCATGGAATAGGGGGTGGGGTAATAAAGTTGAACTGGGCCTGGGAGAATGGAGATAGTGCATGTTGATCATTCCTTGAGCAATTGGCTTGGGAAAAAAAATGGTAATTGTATCAGCGGGATAAAGTTTATGTTTATAAAAAAAAAAAACAGAGAGTACAATTCCAGCACCCCAAGGAATTCCCTTGTGCTAACCCCTTGCAGTGAAACCCTCCCTCCACCCCTAATCCCTGGCAACCATCCCTATAGTATTTTCTTTTTTAGGCTGTCATATAAATTCAATCATACAATATGTAAAAGACTGGACTACTTCACTTAGCATAATGCCTGCTCAGTATAAATTTTAAACATATTTCAAAGTACAAAGAATCCCCCCTCTCCAAAACAAAACAAGCAGGAACCTGAGAAGATGGGTGTAGAGAAAGTGAGTTAGGGACATATTGAAATGTAAACAGACATCTAGCTCATGAAGATGGTTCCAGTCCTCATGGAACCTAGGCAAGCTTGTTAGCTTTGAACGCATGGTGGACAGGATGGAGAGGAGGGCAGTGGTACCCCTGACCAGTTAAATATTTTCTTTTCTCAAACTAGCCTCCTTTCCTGCTCTGAACTTTCCCACTACCTCCCCACTTCTCAGAGTGGGTAGGGGCAGGGAGAAATACACACATAGGCACTTACACATTCATAAATACATGTATCTCCATTTCATGGCATAAGCATTTCATTTATAAAGAGCTCATCAACCTTTCAGTTTCAGCTTCGCATTTAGTTGAGGGCTATCAGATGACGCGTAGTGGTACCAGGATTTGTAATCTAGAGCTGTACACTTGTTTCTCAGTCCAAGATTTATTCTGCAAAATTTTTCTTTCTAAATTTTTTTTCCTTCAAATTAATAGGAATTTAAACATTAAAAATTATAGAGGGTAAACAATTTAACTTTTGCTATCTAGAATTGGAATTTTTAGGTGTAATTTGTTAGTAATCATCTCTGTACAAGGTTTTCAAACTTGGTTTTTGGCAGTGTTATTTTTACAAATTACATATATATATATATATAATTTTATTATAAAAGCACTTACTAATCTCATATTCACTGACTCCCTCTGTATGCTTTTTCATTAGGAATTAACTGCACTTTCGTTTTTCTTGTTTTTTTCCTATAGTTGTGATATTCAAAGCATAGATGATTGTTATTTCCCCAAAGAGGAAAAGCAGGCAGACTTTCTTGAGACATTTATCACATTCATTAATTATTACCTTCACCTAACTATTTTTCTCATGATGGTTGATATGTTCATGTCCTCATATGTGTTGACCACATACATATTCTGCTGCTGATGTAATTTGTGTGGAGATACAAGGAGCTGTTAACCATATACCAGAGGTCTTCAAAGGACAGTGAAGCAGGTTACTCTTGGTGCTAGCATTGTGGTTATTATATAATCTAACATATTATTGTTCTGCCATAAATAGAAGTATTTTACTGTATCTTTTCATTTGTCTGGAAGGCGATTATTTGATACTCTTCTTATATCCTGAAGTTAGAATATAAGCCTGAAAAGCCCTCAGAGTGGTCAAAATTTGTTAAAAGTAAATGTGATGAACCTTATTCCTACTCTGTGACAGGTGTTTACATATATTGCTTTATTTAATCTCCACAGTAATCTTATGTGATAGTCATTGCTGCCACATTTTACAGAAGAGGAAATTGAAACTCTGGAGGTTATAGAACTTGTCCAGGGTCATACATCTATAGCTGGGCTCTCAACTTGGGTTTGTGTGTCCCTCAAGATCCTGATTCTGAGTCCATTTACTCCCACATTCAGTCATTCACACAAATATTTTTTCAGTATTTACCATGTGACAGGCCCTGGGTATCCAGGGTTAAAGACAGGTATATCGAATCCTGAGGAATTCCTTTATCTGTTTTTTGGGCTATAGTAAATATGAAGCAGACTAGAAAAGAGATGAGGCTTAAGGACAAAGACACTATCTTATCTACTGTTGCATCCACAGGACAAGCACAGCACATAGTAGGAGCTCAATAAATACATGTCGAATGGATGAATGGTATTAGTGAGAAGTAATAGCCAACTAGGAGAGAGAACTAAGTGTAGGAAGGGTATAAAATCAAACAGAACTGTCCTGGACCATTTAGTGTTTGAATAAGCAATTGCGTACCTCGCTAGCCCCAGAGGGTGTGAAGAGACTTCAGTGTGCTCACTGGTGCCAGAAGGATGACCTGGGGCCCCCGAGTGGCTAAGGCGACCCAGGCTCTGTGCAACAGGAAGAGAGTCACTCATGAACATTACATCCTGTTTAAAAAGCAAGGAAGTATGTAAGACATTTTAGGCAAGTTTCCATTAAAAAATGGCCTTTTCTCCTTAAAGTATGCTAAAGGCCTAAACTTCAGTGTCTTGGAAAAATCACATAGATGGAGGAGTTATTTCCCAAACAATATTGGATTAAGAGGTATTACATAATATAGTTTTTTTCTTTCCTGGTAAATTATAACATTAAATTTTCATGCCAAATGAATCTTTAAAAAATTCAAGTTATACTCTTTGGAAGATACCTTATAAAGGACTATATATAGTACATAGCACATAAAAATCTATTGTATGTAACAAGTGAATATAGGTTGCATAGAATAACAAAAGTTTTTGAGTAATATAACTTGAAAGAATTATGATGTGTTGAAGTCATGTTTGGAATATCATTTAGCTTTTTGTAAGGAAAAAGTGGGGAAATTAGGAAACTACTGAAATGATTTCAATTTCATTATTCAACAGCATCGATGCGCTACTTTCTTGTCCCAAGAATGTATCTATTAACAGTGATGTTTTTCCTTACAGCTTTTCTGGGAGAAGAGGCTACAAGGACTTAGTGCATCAGATGTAACTGAACAAATTATAAAAACCATGGAACTACCTAAAGGTCTTCAAGGTATTATCCAAGTTCAGTTGAGAAGTACCTACTATGTGCCAGGCTCTGTGTTAGGTGCAGTGGAGTCAGACATGATTGAGACAAGTCTTTGCTTTGGGGACTGTATGCCTTGCTGGATGAGGTACCTCTTGGGTTTTAGTAAACCCAGGGGAAATGTACCTGAAAAGCTTGTATGTTGCAGGGATGCGTCAGGGCAGTGTCTCACTTAAGATTTTTTTCTGCGTGTACATTTTGGCTTTAGGTTAGTTAGGTTCGTCATGTAAATTAACGCATGTTCTGCTTTTAGAACCAAATGCAGCTGAATGATAGGATGTCCCAAGCTTCCTGCTCAAAGCAGCATCTGGCCCCAGCACATGCTCTTTCTGTCCTCCTCTTATCAAAAGAGCAGCTAACAGCTCTCCTTCTGCCTCTCCCTCCACAAACTGCTGCTGCAAGTAGCAGTGGGAGCAGATGCCCGTTGGTCCAGTGACAGGAGTGAGTGGGATCTGGGGTGGAGAGCTCAGCTGCTGGTGTGCTTGTCATATCATATGTTAATTCCAACTTCTAGAGAAGCATTATTTTTCAAGTATTGGAACTTTGGCTTCTGAAACTTGATACATTGTGGATTGCTCAAAAATCCTCATAATTCATGGTTAGAATATTGTCTCATCCCTCTGTGCTCTTGGAAATTATTGCTTTAACTGGTTTAACAAGTTTAGGACTTTAAGCAATGCACTTAAATGTAGCCATGGTTCCAGTCTCCTACATGTAGTCAAGGTGTGCAGTTTTTAATTCTGTTAATTTGAATATTTTGTTAGGTATTTGAAAAAGCTGTTAAAGGTGCAGGTACAGCGTACTTGCATTGGCTTTTCCTTTGAAATCCCTACACAAAAAAGATAAGTTTTGAGATATGGCTAGAAATGAATGTTAAACAGCTACAGGGGAAACTATTCCAGGATCCTAGGGACACATTAATAGGGATACTGGAGTGTAATATGACCTTAGAAGGGACTTAGATATTAAAATAATTGAACTTGCTTGTGGAAATGTAGCCAACTTTTAAAAAGTTTAATACTTTGGAAAATGTATTTTTAAGTTATGTTAAAGTTTTATTATAATACTCAGGTATTTTGTTACTGTTTCTTTAATGTTAATTCTTTGGTGTATAATAACTAAATAGATATGCTATTGTCCTTTGCTGCTTTGGCTTGTGTCAGTTTTAAATAGCCGATCCCAAATGAATATAAAGATATCAGTTGTTTTAGGTTACATAAGGTTTGCTCAGCACATCTAGAAATTTCCTTTAACTCATATATGTTTCTAATTGCAGGAGTTGGTCCAGGTAGTAATGATGAGACCCTTTTATCTGCTGTTGCCAGTGCTTTGCACACAAGCTCTGCACCGATCACAGGGCAAGTCTCCGCTGCTGTGGAAAAGAACCCCGCTGTTTGGCTTAACACATCTCAACCCCTCTGCAAGGCTTTCATTGTCACAGATGAAGACATTAGGTAAGGCAGCTTAACATGGCTTCAAAAGCTTGTCTTTTACACTTGTTACATTTTATACTGCCTGTTAGGTTCCGTGGCACATCTAGTAAGTGATGAATCAATCAGAAGGAGCTTTTGTGAAACTAATGAAAGGTGATAGAGAACATTTAAAACAAATACGTGCTTGAAAAAGGTAGCAGTGCCGTGTATAAGGCATATCATCACGATGATGTCCAAAGGACAGATCAGTTGTACTCTCTCCACATCATTTTTGCAGTGTCTTATGAAATCTGGGGTTCTGCCTTTCTGCTCTAAGAACCCTTTCATTCAGTTATGCCTTTTGTGATTGCTGACTGCATTGGTTTGTCTGCAGTAGCAGTTCATTGCCGTGCTACTTTAAGTTCAGTTGTGTTTTCAAAATTCAGTTTACTTATCTTGATTATATTTACCTCACTTAAGCTCAATTTAGAGATTTATTTATCTCTACTTAAACCTGTTTCAAGTAAAAATTTAAGGTGACTCCAAAGACACACACACACACACACACACACACACACACACACACACACACACA
>NW_021703765.1:19655122-19694605 GCF_005190385.1 Monodon monoceros
ACACACACACACACACACACACACACACACACACACACACACACACACAGTGAAGCCAGATAAGAAGCAAATGAGAAGAAAGACAAAGCAAATGAGGAGCGGACACAAGGTGCATCTTTTAACATCTTTTACTCTTTCTGAGGCTGGGCCACAAATTAGGTTTTTAGCAGCAAATTTTGAAAGGAAGACATATAGCTCAGATTGATAATGCCCAAGGAGTATAAGCAAACCATTGCTCAAGAGAAACAAAACTATTCCAGATATTTAAGACCACAAAGAAATTTTTATATGGGATTTATGAACTTCAGTATTATTACTCTAGAATGATTATATAGTATACTGTATTTTCTTTAAATATAGGGCAGTGTGTACACTTCACTATTTCTATCCTCTGAATATAAACCAGAAAGCTTTACTGGAGTATTATTCCTAGACCAAACCGGCAGAAGGCACTTTTGAATTAAAAAATATGTATTATATTTGTATTTTTTTTGTAAATCCATGAAAGTTGGCATGAGAATGTTTTTAAATGCCTGAGTCTAGCTAGGTTTATAATTGGAAAGCCTTTCCTGGGTTTTAAAGTGGTTCCTTTTGCAAAGATGTAGAATGGTTCAAAGTTGCATTCAGATGCCTTTATTACATAGAATTTACGATCAGTGTTATTTTTTAAGAAAAACAAAATGTAAAATCAAGGAAGGGAATCAACTTGCTCTTTGGACGATTCTTACCTTTGAGGAAGGAAATTACTCAGGAGACAAGTTCCTATCTGTCTTGGAATGAGTACCCAGTTAATCAGCAGGGATTCCTCCAGGTCATTATGGGGGTTGACTGAGGTTCTCTGAGTGATGTCTTGGGAATGCTGACAGCTTCAACACCAGATCTTTTGACAGTGGAGGAAGCTGTCTCAAAGCCAAATCTGGATGCTTTCCTTTTAGGGTAAACTTGTCTAACAAATTGTCCATTTGATTTCATTGTCATAACAGAAATTATTAAGCAAACATTTCTTGTTGAATTAGTACAGGTTCAAAATACATGACTGCAAATGGAATTGTTACCCTTTCTCCAATTGGGTAGCCAATAATCTGTCTGTATTAAACCTTCAACTAAGAATCTCAACATTAAGCACATATATTTTCATCAGTCTTGATACTGTTTTCACCCACGGGTGTATTTGTTTTCTAATACTGAGTAACAAGTTCTCACAAACCTCACAGCTTAAAACAATACCTATTTATAGCTCTCAGTTCAGTAGGTCAGAAGTCTGGGACAGGCATGACTGGATTCCCTTCCCGCGGTCTTACAAAGCTGAAATCCAAGCGTCGGTAGGACTGCAGGCCTTCTGGAGCTTGGGCTCCTCCTAAGTTTGTTGCAGAATTCATTTCTTTGTAGTTGTAAGAATGAGGCCCCTGTTCTCTTGTTGACTGTGGGATGAGGCCGTTCACAGCAGTTAAAGGCTGCCAGCATTTCCTTGCCCCATGGCTCCCTTAATATCCCCTCTCCTGCTTCTTTCTGGAAGGGCCCAGCCCCTTTTAAAGCCTCTTCTTATTAGATCAGGCCCTCTATGATAATCCCTTTTGATTAACTCAAGGTCAGTTATTAGTAACCTAATCATAGAATGATAGCTCAGTCATATTCGTAAGTTCTGCCTGCCCTTAGGGGAGAGAATTGTACTAGGAATGTAAGCAGGGGCAGGTGGGGACACCTTGGGGACTGTGTTAGAATTCTGCCCACCACATCCAGCAGATGCTTTAATTTCAGTTTTCATAAATGTGGGAAGCAGTGCTCAAGACAAAAGAGAAACAGTGGCCAATGTCAAGAGTTTCAGATATACTTCTCTAGCCAAAAGCACCATTCCTTCCATTTTCTTTGTCTTCCTGATGGGGTGACTTTAGGGCAGTTGTGTAGACTCTCATACACTGTTACTAGGCATGAGAGACTGCCATGAGACTGATAAGCCATTTATCATAAAGCTGGAGTCACTGAGCCAGTGGCAGGGCTAACTGTATAAGAAATAAACATTGTGTTCTTCATGACTCTGCTCCACTCTATGAAAATCGGTTGAACTTCAGTTTCTGTTAATATGATCGAGGCTACAGAGCTCGATTAATTCAGTGACAGATCCCCTCTTTTTGAAAATTCATTTAAAACGTATAAGTCCAAACCTTTTATCTCTTTGTGCTGTTTTTAGAGTTTAGTAAAGATGACGTCTAAAGTTTCTGTGTTTACACAGTATATGTTAATTTTACTACCTTGGACATGGTCTCATGAGATAGAGAGACATGGGGACTAGACTACAGTAAACACGACTTTACAACTGGTTGAGTGCCCAAGGGGTGAATACTCAGGGCATCTTAGTGGAGTCTTCTGGAACATTGCTCCTCTACCCTTCTGCTTTCCCAGGTTTGGGGCATTGTTATAATTTGTCTTCCTCAACTATTGATGGAGAAAATCACTTCTTCTTTCAGTAGAGCCATCAGTATTCCTTGTTGCATCTCTTATTTGTCCCAGGGCTGCTCCGTCTCCCATTCTGTATCCATCCTAACCACCTTCCCTTTGGTCTCAGGAGGTGACTCGTCCTGTTTTCTAATCAAGGCTCATCCTCCCAGCTGGGCCTTTGCCTCTCTCCCTTTCTTGCTTTTTTCTAAGTCTTTTACTTAGCCAGTCTTGTCCCTTCCCTTGTGTCTTCAACCATTGCCTCTCCACTGGGTTCTGGAGGCAAATTTCTATTTACCATCTTCATTTGCTAGAACTGTTTTAGGAATCCCTCTCTTGCCCTGTCAAGGAGCTAGTCTTCGTTTTTTTCCTGCTTTTTTAAGATGAATTGTATACCAATAGCCTTTCTTCCTGTGCTTTGTTTTTCACCTAATGGTTCTGAACTTTTTTATGACTCGGTGTTATTAACTCTCACTTTTGAGGTTCCTTTAGAGTCCCCAAGACACAGGGAAACTTGTGGCATATTCTTAACCTACTCAGCTCATCTCAGTTCAAGAGTCTTTTCATTCCCTGTCCTTGGTGTACAGGATCACGTGGTCTTGGTTCCTTCCTGATGGCCTGCTCCCAGCAGGCCTGGGAACCCAGGGAGAACTCCAACTACCTTTCCCCTGACATAGCAGAGAGTGGCAGCGAGATCCCAGCTCATCATGCCTCCACCTCCTCTGTCTTTCTCAGTGCTTCACTGAGCAAATCTCTTCTCCTTCTTTATTTTCTGTATTCCTTCCCTGCTTTTAAATTATTTCTAATTATCCTTATAGGAATAACCCTGAATCTTCACATATTTGAAGTTTGTGAAGTTGTAGAAAAGGTCACGGAAATAAATCTACTCCTGCCGGAATTCTCTGTGAGATGAGGGCTATCTGCCTGTCTGAATGTCCCTCTTTTTGACAGAGTTCATTCCCCATGTGACTTGGTTTTGTGAGGGTAGAAGCAACTTTTGCAAAGTCTAAGGAGAAGGAAATGTATGTTTCTCAGGAATTTTCATGACTTTGAAGTAAAGATAAACCATTTCGGCAGCTTCATTGTTCCAGTACTGGCCAAATTATTAGTATCTTTTTACTCTGTTTTTAAAAAGGAAACAGGAAGAGCGAGTACAACAAGTGCGTAAGAAATTGGAAGAAGCACTGATGGCAGACATCTTGTCACGAGCTGCTGATACGGAGGAGATGGGCATTGAAATGGACAGTGGAGATGAAGCCTAAGATTAGCATCAGGTAAAGCAACACCGGAGAGACGTGGAACTTAAGGTCTTTTATTTCCTCGCTTTTGCCCTTGTCGCCTGATTCAGCAGTGCCCACAAAGCCTTCTCGTCTGCAGATCCTGTGCATGTGCTGTTGTTTGGCCCCTCTATACTGAAGGACCATATAAGCGTGGCATCCTTTTGTTCTCATTATGTGAAGATGGTCACACCCCTGCAGCCACTTGCAAGGGATCTGGTCTCCGAGGTGTCACCAGAGAAAAGCAGAAGGAGGAGGAAAGGACTCTGCCAGGGAGGGAGAAGCAGCTGCAGGAGATGAAGGCACCATCACCTCTACCACAGTAGCTCTCTGGGGTCTGTTGTCCCCTCTGTAAAATTATGGTCACAAAGTAGGCCAAAATCCCTCCTTCTTTCCCTCCGTTTCTGTTCTCTCTAGCACAGACTTGGTGCAGGGAGAATGAGAAGGACATTTTAAAGTAGGATAAATAATTTACCTTAAAAAGCACAAATTATGAACCGGTCCTGAACTCACGTAGAGTCTCACAGTCTGTTCCATCGGGTACATGTTCTCTTCAGACGATTACGCTCCCGTCTCCAAGGGTTTATGTGGCATGTTGCTTCCCAACTTCTATCCTGCTTCGTTTTGGGGGCCATGTCTTTCTGCCACCCCCAAGCCAATTATTTATTTGCATCCTCTGAAGGCAAAACTGAGCGGTGGGTGGTGGTGTTGGGAGGGAAGGAGAAAGGGATGGGCTGAGAAGCAGAGCGAGCGGAGCCGAGTGGGAGTCTCACCCCGTGGCGCCCTTCGAGCCCGTCTCTGCCCCTCACACCTCGTCCTCATAGTCGGTCCTGCATTCAGTGCTGGGTCCTGGGGACACCCCCACGCTCACAGAGCTTTCCATACAGTTGTATGAAACAGATGCTCACATAGCTGTATGATCACCAACTGTGATCAGTGCGATAAAGGGAAAATGAAGGTGCTGGGAGAGCCGCTGGCGGGGGAGCTAATGCGATGTGAGGGCCAACAAGAATTTGGGGATGTGGCATTTACAGTGAGCCTGAAAGGCGGGTAGGAGTGAGCAGGAGAAGTTAGGGGGAAACGGTTCTCATCCAAAGAAATAGCAGGGACAACTCAGTTCCTTTAAAGAGCAAAGGAAAGGTCACTGTGGCTGGCATGTAGGAAGTCTGGGGAGGGTTAGAAAGTGTGGAGACGAATCAAATCCTGGTGAGCCTTGTGCATTCTTAAGGATTCTGAGCTTCGTCATTGAAACCACTGGGAACCCACTGAAGGCTGCGTAAAGCGATTAGATGTGCTTATTTATAAGGTCCCTACGGCTGCTGCGTGAAAAAGGATGTCCTTTCTAAGGAAAGCTTAGAAGCAGGGAGACCAGTTAGGAGGCTGCCGTAGTCCCCCAAGAGGTGATGGTGGCTTCACGAGGGTCTCAGCAGCGGATGTGGAGAAAAAGAGGAAAAGGCCAATTTGAGATGTATTTGGAGGTAGAATCGACTTGACTGGGTGACTGACTGTTAGTGAGGGTGAGAGAGTGGGATGAATGACTCCAGGTGTTTTACCGGAGCCACTGGATGGATGGGGAGCGGTCCTGTTTAGAGGGTCATACTGAGGGTGTTGCATGCAGGGGGGATGAATTCATTGTTAACACCGTCTTTCCTTCCCATCAGTGCTTTGTCTTAATTCAGGGAGTGGCCCATGCCACAGTGACACAGATCAGGTAATAATCACAGTGTCTTCCATTTACATAGTCAGGGACAGCAGCAACATTTCGGTCACACAGTTTCCTGACCACGCAGAACCTTTTAAATCGAGTTCAGTGCTATTTTAAGTGGTTTTGTTTTGTTTTCCATATTGAGGACAGGAAGATGCCGTGTTGACACTGAATCTTGTTTTCCACTCCGATCAGGATGTGTTTTATGGACTTTGATGAGCGGACTTAATGTGTGTAAAGTCTCTCAGAGGCAAGTCTGCAGCGTGTTTCTTTTCTGCAGAGACTTCAGTGCAGTGTGGGAATCTGGACCATTGCGCCTGCACCACATCAGAACCGACTCTGGGAAAGCCCTCTTCTTCTCCAGAGCTTTTTGTTGTTTTTCAGACTTTTTTCCTGAAAACAATTTAGAATAATCAAGGGTCATGTAGTTGAGGTTTTACGGGACCCTCACTTACTTTGCAGATTACTTTGCAGGTTGACGTCAGGGCAGCACCCTAATCTATGTAAGCGAGCCTGTGGTTAATGCACGAATAAACTAATTAAAGTTGAGGGATTAAAGTTTTAATATGTACTTAAAGAGTAGCCATCACTTTGGCATGGTGCTAGGGAGAGATCTGCATTACGTGTATCATATTCTAAACTTGAGAATGGTATTATTAGACCAGGCCATTAGACTTGTAGGTTATGGAAGATTTAGATGTACTTCTTAATTATCAAAATTAAATTTACCTAAATCACTAATTTAGCCCCCCACGTACATCTAAAGTGTTTAATAAACCAGAGCACTGCCGCATGACTTAATTAGGTGTTCATAATAACCTGTGGAATAGGTAGGACTTAGCTTGACTAAAGGTGGGACATGGTCAAGTTCACATGGCTGCCAAGAGATGGAACCTGTAACATGCGGTTCTATTTAGGTCTGTTCACCGCATTATGACATGGATGCTCTTTCTGACGGTCCTTATTAGCAAAATGGACCTTAATTTGTATGTATACATATATTTGGCAGGCGCAGAGTTTAGGAAGCTGTCAGCGGAGGTGTAACTCCAAGTTTCGTGCAGTCGCAAGGAGAGATTTCAGCTCTGCTCCCTTAGTCACACAGCCCCTGGGGCTCAGCTGTGGTTTCAGCCCACCTCTGCGTGTGTTCCTCCCGCCAGAATCTGCTCCAGAGATTGCCGGAACAGATGAGCCCGTCAGGGAGGACGGAACTGAGGCTGTTATTGGTCGGGGCGAGCAGGCGTGCGTGCGTGCGTGCGTGCGTGTGCCCGTGTGTGTGTGTGTGTGTGTGTGTGTACACACACCGTCAATAGCAGGTTGAGGTTTGCTGTGTCACTTAAGATTTTACACTCAAGAGGAGTGCCCAGCTTATCAAACATTTTAGGAGTGACTGCAAGAAGAAGAAAACTATAAGCACAAAAGTGTTAAAACCTTTAGCTGTAAATGAGCTGGAGTATCAAATACATAAGCAGTTGAATTGGCAGTTGCACAGTACCATTTCACCCAAGTTAAGCAGTAATAAAACTTCAGTACATTTCTATCATCTGTAAATTCTGAGAAGTAAAATAAATTATTGTGAAATAAAATAAATCATTGTTAGAAATTTTCCTAAAAAGGTATGTTTGGATTTGGCTACGTCTGTTATGTTTTCTTCATTTGTATGCCCTGTGATTTCTCTTTTTATGCTGATTTAATTAATGATAGAAAATATTTTCCTAAGCATACAAAGGGATACATATGATTTATTTGAAAATGAAGTATTAAGGGTTATTTTCAAAATAAAACACTTGAAACAATGAAGGGAAATGTTGAGCACTTTTTATGTACAAAGTGCTGTAACTAAATGCTATCAGGCTCTAAAAATCCTATTCTGAGTGAAATTTGGCCTCTTAACTGTTTTGCTGACCTTACCTGAGAAATCACTGAATTACTTAAGTTTGTTTGTTTTTTCTTACAGGTAACTTTCGACCGACTTTCCCCAAGAGAAAATTCCTAGAATTGAACAAAAACGTTTCCACTGGGTTTCACCTGTAAGAAAAAAATGCACCCAAGCACATAGAGCTTTTTAATAGCACTAACCAATGCCTTTTTAGATGTATTTTTGATGTATATATCTATTATTCAAAAATGATGTTTATTTTGAGTCCCAGGACTTAAAATTAGCCTTTTGTAATATCTGTCAAGCAGGACCCTGAAGATGAAGCTGAGCTTTTCATGCCAGGTGCAATCTACTGGAAATGTAGCACTTAACGTGAAATATTCGTCTCCCCCGCAATTTTAATATGAACGGATCAGGAGTTACCAAATAAATTTCCCAATGAAAGCTTATCGTGACTTCACTGTATATAAACAGATTTTTATACTTTATTGAAAGAGGACACCTGTACATTCTTCCATCATCACTGTAAAGACAAATAAATGATTCTATTCACAGACTGATTGGAATTCTTTCTGTTAAGGAGCAACAATACATAGCCCCTCCTTAGGATTCCTGGTTCACATTCAACTGTGATCCCTGGGACTTAGGTTTGAAATGGAGGTAGTAGCAAATAGTTCATACATTTGCAGTGTGCCTCTGGATATCATGACAATTGTGCTGCTTTCAGCAGAATTATAAGTTGTTGTGTAGCATGGGTAATTTTTTTCCCCTTGCCTGTAACGAGTACTTTTGTTAGTTCTATAAAAATAAGGCATTTTCTTCCCTTGGGCATGAGTTAGGTACACAGGTGCGCTTCAGATGTTACTGGAAGTCCATGTCTGTTTTTCTGGAACATTTTACATTTTCCAGCGTGTACTGGCTTACAGAGTTAACAGGTGCAGGTCAGACCCTTTGCCACAAAGAGAGGCATTTTTCTGGGCAGAGTTGCTTAATGAACCAGATTGTAATACTTTGCTAATTACTACCCGGCCTCCAAAGTATTAACATCTTTTTTTCTGTTGAAACTCACAAGCGTTAACTTCATTACCAGTTAAATTCCTTGATATCTAATTACTAAAACTGGCATAGCATTGAGAAATGAGTTTTAAAAATCAAAACATACTTAAAGTAATCTGATGCCAAAGAAAGGAGGGAGTGGTTATAAGCAAATTTAAGTACATTTTGAGAAATAGAGCAAACATGTTTTCTTTCTGTACGAAGGGTTTATGCACTTCTTAACTCTGAGTTCTTTCAAAATCAGATGTGATGTGATCAAGGACGTGACCAAACCCCTCTAAACGTCACTTGTACACTTCTTTTATCACTACCTCCAGCACCCTTCCCGTTTCCGAGGAGGGGAAAGAAAAGAAAACAGTGAAAGCAATATGACTGGCTAGGTTTGAGCTGCTGTCTCTCTGGACCTTATGCAAAACTACATAGATATCACCTTGGAATTCCTGATTTCCATGCAATTTTGATCTCTGGGCTTTAGGCCACCTATTTCCACAGAGTAATCCTGCTGGCAAAAAAGCAGAGATACTTGCAGACTCTGGGAAGACGAGTGGCAGAGGGTGCCCGCTCTGGGCCCTTCCCACTGTCCCCGTTGGGGTGGCAGTGGGAAGTTAACAATAGTATTGATTTCTTTTTAAGAGCTATTATGACTAGTTAGAATGAATGTCTAAAGGCTTTGCTTAGACTCCTCAAAGTTCACGAGTCTTCATTTGTAATCAGGCTTGGGGTAACTTCACCTTGGTGATCATATGTTCTTTTCACAAAGCAATCCAACCAAGACGTACATGCCTTTATAAACAAATTTTGTAAAAGGAAAAACACACACGTACAAAACTTTGATTTTTGTCCTTATATACATTGCTCAGGTAGAGAACAAGGTTTGAAAGCTGTTACATGGTGTCTAGCTGGGAACTATCCCATAAGTCCAGGTGTTCCCAGTATACCCGCGGGACATGTCCAAAAATAAATGCATCATCTTATCCCCCAGACCTACCACCATCTTGCATTCCCTAACTTGTGTAAAAGCAAATCATCTGATCCAGTTGCCCAAGGCAGAAGCCCAGGAGAGATCCCAGATGCCACTCTTCCCCTTGCCTCCAATAGCCCATCAATCCTGTTAGAATTGTTAACCACATTGCTCACACCTTCATCTACATCTCTTCTCCGTTCCTGCACCCACTGCCTCCTTTGCTCTCCTCTGCTCTTTCAGCGGCTTCCTTTTATTTTTCACCTGTCCCCTTCCCCTTCTTCCCTCCCCATCCCTCCTTCTCCTCCATGTAGTCATCAGAATGGTCCTGGAAGCAAATGTGACCTTATCATTTCCCTGCTCGAAACTCCTCACTTCTCCATGTATGCAGTTTAGAATCATGCGTAAGAAGGAGCACTTTGAAATGGAGAGAACCTGTGTCCGAACCCTGGTTTTGCCATTTGTGTGACTTGTCAGGTTACTTAATGTCTTTGAGCCTGTTCCTCCTCAGTGAAATAGGAATAATAATACCTACCTCATAGTGTCGTTGTGAGGACTAAAGGAGATACTGTTTGTCAAGTGTTAGCACAGTGCCTGGCGCATAGTGAGGGCTCCTGTTGGAGCGGGCGCTCTCGCTATTATCTCTGCAGGTGTCATTTTATGTCACTTCCAAGAGGCACTCGCTGATAACCCTAACTACCCTCCACTTTATAAATACCCGCAATACTTTATTTTCTGCCTTGGCACTCTGTTTATTTCCTTTGTAGAAATCTTCTAAATCTGTATTTTATTTATTTGTTGACTTTTTGTCTGTCTATCTACTAGAATGTAAGCTCCCTGAGGGCAAGGATGTGTCTGTCTTGTTCCCTGTTATAACCCCAGCGCTTAGCCTAGTGCTTGGCACACAGTGAGCACTCAATAAGTGTGTGTTGAATAAATGGACAAATGATCAAAAGCCTCTTCACGATCTGATGCCTGCCTACTTGTCTAGCTCATCCTGCCACTGTCCCCGCTGAACCTTCGGCTCAAGAAAAACCACATCACCTGCTCCTTTGAAGTGCCCCTTGGGCCTCTGTGTCTTTGCACCTGTCGTTCCCTTTGCCTGCCTGTCTACATGGCCAATTCCTGAGCACTGGTCAAGTCACAGCTCCCTCCTCTGAAGCTGTCCCTGGTTTCTCCAGGCAGATGTTCTTTTCCCCCCCTTCCAAATTCCCACTGCACTTTGTCAATACCTCCACGGAAGCACTTTACTGTATTGTATTGTAAATTGTTTGGATGTCTGTTTCTACTTTTAGACTGTAAGCACAGTGAAGGCAGAGATTGCATCTTTTCATCCTCATGTCCCCAGAGCCTAGCGCTGTGCCTGGCATATAACAGTTTGTCAATAAATACTTGTTGAATGAATTAGTGAACAAAGCGTCTTGCAGTTGGAAAAATCTTGCAAGACGTATGTATTATTACAGAAAGGGATGCCCCTGGCGGCTTCCGGGGTAGTTTTTTGTGCTAGAGAGGAGATCTAGAAAGCATTATGTAATCTCTTTGAATAGAAGATGACTTGTTTGAATTTCTAAAATAAGTTGAACAATATAGATCTTCATAAATGATTGCAAAAGATATCAAAAAGCTTTGTGATCCCTCAAATGCTACGAAGTCCAAAATAAATATTTGCACTATTAGTATTTCCATAGTAAATGCTATGCGAAAATGTACAGCAATAAATTTTGAAGCTTTAAAAATGTTTGTGTAAGTTATCTTCAATGATCTATGAATCTATGGAGAACATCTAGGACCTGTGTTTCCCAGACATAGGGGCTTCAGACTGGGGTTAGGGGCCCTAAGCGTTCAAGCTTATCCAGTGATACTGCTTTCATTTGTTACTGAGACAAAGTGCTCAGTCATGCTGCTGGCATGTCCAGTGAACAGAAAGGTCTGGAAGGGCTCTCCACAGAATCAGGTGGCGGCCACACTTGACCTCGTGAGGCCATAGCCTCCGAACCTCCACTAAGACTGTCATAGCTCCCTTGTCCTGCCCGCCTTCACTGCTGGGATGCATATATGACCGCTATACGAAATCTACTTCAGTGGCTACCAAATCCACAGGTGGAGTCATCACATCAGTCAAAATAGCATTAGCTATGGGATTGAGAATCAGCAGTGGCTTATCAAACCTGCATGTCTCAAAGGGTCTGGGGTGGACTTTAAAATTTCCAGTTGCATACTGATTTTTCCAGAAGGGCACATGTAAGTTACTCTGTCAATTATTTGGCTTTTGTTTTTATGACAGGAGGACACAAGTTTTTATTTCCTCTCATTTATATAGCATTTTATGATTTATAGAGCACGTTTACCTCCATGAATGTCATGTTTGAATTTCAAGCTACATATAAGCCATGTCATATACACATGCTGTTACCCCCATTTAAGAGTTGAGGAATCTAAGAAGCAGACAGGTTAAATGACTTACTTACTCAAGCGGTAAGATACAGAGAGGGGCATTTGAATGCAGAGGTCTTCTGTTTCTAGAACGCCATGCAACCTTCCAACACTCTTCTCCACTCACATCTGAAGCTGCCTTTCTCTCTGTGGCAGAGAACAAAACAGTTTGGTTTATCAAGTACAGTGTGACTGTAGCCTGAAAGCTTACACAGGGCAGAGTGACTCTTTATGGGAAACTTAGTTCTTTTCAGTCTGAATAGTCAAAGCTTTTCCATTGAATTCTTCTGCTGAGAAATCTTTACTAAGATTAATCCTTTATAAGAGGTGGGAAGAGGTGCAGCTTCTCAGTCGCAGAATGTTGGGAGTTATTTTATCTGAGGGGGGTTAGCATTTTCTTTCTGCTGTAGTACTTTCTATTTTTTGCTTCATGAGCTTGATGCTGTGAGAAGTCTGGCATCAAGATGCAACTGGACCGCAGGGCCTGGGGAAGGGGCTGCAAAGTGGGGCACGTTCATCTAGGGCTTGTGTAAAAGCATTCAATGGGGGTGGGAATGTTACCGAACCAAACTTGGGTCTGCCCACCCGAGCGCAGTAAAGCCAATCTACTGACACTGGGTCTTGGTGAGGCAAAGTGCAGTGTTTACCGCAGGGTGCTAGACAAGGCGTCTAGGGAAGCTAGTGCTCAAAACAGGTAACCGGGCAGTGTCACAAGGGTTAACATTATCAATCCTTAGGTGCCAGTAGGTCTGGGGGCTACATGCTCATGATCATCAAGTAGTTAATTTCTTCCATTTGGTGGTGGTTTTAGCATCTGAAAAACTCAGGAAATCTGCATCAGATACTATTTTCTAGATATTTCACAGAGGAGCTGCAGCCGAGGATATGGAGGAGGGGTCTGTCCCAGGAAAGCCCCAAAGGGTCCTGCTCAGTTACAGGAAAATATCTGACCTTTTAATATTTGTTTTCGTCTCATCTGTTTGAGATTTTAATGAGTATTTAATTAAAGATATAATACATTAGGAGAGTAGTACATGTATGTGATTTATAAGTAAAAATCCATAAATTGGGGACATATACTTTTGTTTTTGAAAGGGCTTATTATTATTAAAAGGGTTTGTTATTAAACTCTTACTATTAAAAGAGTTTTGAGGGAGGAGAAGATGGCGGAAGAGTAAGACGCGGAGATCACCTTCCTCCCCACAGATACACCAGAAATACATCTACACGTGGAACAACTCCTATAGAACACCTTCTGAACGCTGGCATAAGACCTCAGACCTCCCAAAAGGCAAGAAAGTTCCCACGTACCTGGGTAGGGCCAAAGAAAAAAGAAAAAACAGAGACAAAAGGTTGGGGACGGGACCTGCCCCAGTGGGAGGGAGCTGTGAGAAGGAAAGTTTTCCACACACTAGAAGCCCCTTCGCGGGCGGAGACTGCGGGTGGTGGTGGGGGGAGCTTCGGCGCCGCGGAAGAGAGCGCAGCCACAGGGGTGCGGAGGGGAAAGCGGAGGGATTCCTGCACAGCGGATCGGTGCCGACCGGCACTCACCAGTCCCAGGGCTTGTCTGCTCACCCACCGGGGCGGGCGGGGCTGGGAGCTGAGGCTCGGGCTTTGGTTGGAGTCAGGGAGAGGACTGGCGGTGTGATCACAGCCTGAAGGGGGCTAGTGCACCACAGCTAGCAGGGAGGGAGTCCGGGAAAAAGCCTGGAACTGCCGAAAAGGTAAGAGACTTTTTCTTCCCTCTTTCTTTCCTGGTGCGCGAGGAGAGTGGATTAAGAGCTTAAAGGAGCTCCAGAGACGGGCACGAGCCGCGGCTATGAGCGCAGACCCCAGAGACGGACATGGGACGCTAAGGCTGCTGCTGCCGCCACCAAGAAGCCTGTGTGCGAGCACAGGTCACTCTCCACACCTCCCTTCCGGGGAGCCTGTGAAGCCCGCCACTGCCAGGGTCCCGGGATCCAGGGACAACTCCCCCGGGAGAACGCACGGCGCGCCTCAGGCTGGTGCAACGTCACTCTGTCCTCTGCCGCCGCAGGCTCGCCCCGCGTCCGTACCCCTCCCTCCCCCCGGCCTGAGTGAGCCAGAGCCCCCGAATCAGCGGCTCCTTTAACCCCGTCCTGTCTGAGCGAAGAACAGACGCCCTCAGGCGACCTACACGCAGAGGCGGGGCCAAACCCAAAGCTGAACCCCGGGAGATGTGCGAACAAAGAAGAGAAAGGGAAATCCCTCCCAGCAGCCTCAGGAGCAGCGGATTAAAGCTCCACAATCAACTTGATGTTCCCTGCATCTGTGGAATACCTGAATAGACAACGAATCATCCCAAATTGAGGAGGTCGACTTTGGGAGCAAGATAGATTATTTTTTCCCCTTTTCCTCTTTTTGTGAGTGTGTATGTGTAGGCTTCTGTGTGAGATTTTGTCTGTATAGCTTTGCTTTCACCATTTGTCCTAGGGTTCTGTCCGTCCGTTTTTTGTTTTTTGTTTTTTGTTTTTTGTTTTTCCGGTACGCGGGCCTCTCACTGTGTGGCCTCTCCGGTTGCAGAGTACAGGCTCCGGACGCGCTGGCTCAGCAGCCATGGCTCACGGGCCCAACCACTCCGCAGCATGTGGGATCTTCCCGGATTGGGGCACGAACCCGTGTCCCCTGCATTGGCAGGCGGACTCTCAACCACTGGGCCGCCGGGGAAGGCCTGAAATTTTTTTCTTAAAAATTACTTTTCATTTTAATAACTTTATTTTATTTTATCTTCTTTCTTTCTTTCTTTCCTCCCTCCCTCCCTCCCTCTCTCTCTCTCTTTCTCCCTTTTATTCTGAGCCATGTGGAGGATAGACTCTTGGTGCTCCAGCAAGGCGGCAGGGCTGTGCCTCTGAGGTGGGAGAGCCAACTTCAGGACACTGGTCCACAAGAGACCTCCCAGCTCCACGTAATATCAAACAGTGAAAATCTCCCAGAGATCTCCATCTCAACACCAACACCCAGCTTCACTCAACGACCAGCAAGCTACAGTGCTGGACACCCTATGCCAAACATCTAGCAAAACAGGGACACAACCCCACCCATTAGCAGAGAGGCTGCCTAAAAGCATAATAAGTCCACAGACACCCCAAAACACACCACCAGACGTGGACCTGCCCACCAGAAAGACAACATCCAGCCTCATCCACCAGAACATAGGCAGTAGTCCCCTCGATCAGGAAGCCTACACAACCCACTGAACCAACCTTAGCCACTGGGGACAGTCACCAAAAACAACAGGAACTACGAACCTGTAGCCTGCGAAAAGGAGACCCCAAAGACAGTAAGATAAGCAAAATTAGAAGACAGAAAAACACACAGCAGATGAAAGAGCAAAGCAAAAACCCACCAGACCTAACAAATGAAGAGGAAATAGGCAGTCTACCTGAAAAAGAATTCAGAATAATGATAGTAAAGATGATCCAAAATCTTGGAAATACAACAGAGAAAATACAAGAAACGTTTAACAAGGAACTACAAGAACTAAAGAGCAAAGAAGCAATGATGAACAACACAATAAATGAAATTAAAAATACTCTAGAAGGGATCAATAACAGAATAATTGAGGCAGAAGAACGGATAAGTGACCTGGAAGATAAAATAGTGGAAATAACTACTGCAGAGAAGAATAAAGAAAAAAGAATGAAGAGAACTGAGGACAGTCTCAGAGACTTCTGGGACAACATTAAATGCACCAACATTCGAATTATAAGGGTCCCAGAAGAAGAAGAGAAAAAGAATGGGACTGAGAAAATATTTGAAGAGATCATAGTTGAAAACTTCCCTAATATGGGAAAGGAAATAGTTAATCAAGTCCAAGAAGCAAAGAGAGTCCCATACAGGATAAATCGAAGGAGAAACACACCAAGACACATATAAACCAAACTGTCAAAAATTAAATACAAAGAAAACATTAAAAGCAGCAAGGGAAAAACAACAAATAACACAGAAGGGAATCCCCATAAGGTTAACAGCTGATCTTTCAGCAGAAACTCTGCAAGCCAGAAGGGAGTGGCAGGACATATTTAAAGTGATGAAGGAGAAAAACCTACAACCAAGATTACTCTACACAGCAAGGATCTCATTCAGATTTGATGGAGAAATTAAAACCTTTACAGACAAGCAAAAGCTGAGACAGTTCAGCACCACCAAACCAGGTTTACAACAAATGCTAAAGGAACTTCTCTAGGCAAGAAACACAAGAGAAGGAAAAGACCTACAATAACAAACCCAAAACAATTAAGAAAATAGGAATAGGAACATACATATAGATAATTACCTTTAATGTAAATGGATTAAATGCTCCCACCAAAAGACACAGACTGGCTGAATGGATACAAAAACAAGACCCATATATATGCTGTCTACAAGAGACCCATTTCAGACCTAGGGACACATACAGACTGAAAGTGAGGAGATCGAAAAAGATATTCCATGCAAATGGAAATCAGAAGAAAGCTGGAGTAGCAATTCTCATATCAGACAAAATAGACTTTAAAATAAAGACTATGAGAAGAGACAAAGAAGGACACTACATAATGATCAAGGGATTGATCCAAGAAGAAGATATAACAATTGTAAATATTTATGCACCCAACATAGGAGCACCTCAATACATAAGGCAAATACTAACAGCCATAAAAGGGGAAATCGACAGTAACACAATCATAGTAGGGGACTTTAACACCCCACTTTCACCAATGGACAGATCATCCAAAATGAAAATAAATAAGGAAATACAAGCTTTAAATGATACATTAAACAAGATGGACTTAATTGGTATTTATAGGACATTCCATACAAAAACAACAGAATACACATTATTCTCAAGTGCTCATGGAACATTCTCCAGGATAGATCATATCTTGGGTCACAAATCAAGCCTTGGTAAATTTAAGAAAATTCAAACCGTATCAAGTATCTTTTCCGACCACAATGCTATGAGACTAGATATCAATTACAGGAAAAGATCTGTAAAAAATACAAACCAGCTTCCCTGGTGGCACAGTGGTTGGGAGTCCACCTGCCGATGCAGGGGGCACGGGTTCGTGCCCCAGTCCAGGAGGATCCCACATGCCGCAGACCGGCTGGCCCTGTGAGCCATGGTCACTGGGCCTGTGTGTCTGGAGTCTGTGCTCCTCAGCGGGAGAGGCCACAACAGTGAGAGGCCCACGTACAGCAGAAAAAAAAAAAAAAGCACACACATGGAGGCTAAACAGTACACTACTTAATAACGAAGTGATCACTGAAGAAATCAAAGAGGAAATCAAAAAGTAACTAGAAACAAATGACAATGCAGACACGACGACCCAAAACCTATGGGATGCAGCAAAAGCGTTTCTAAGAGGGAAGTTTATAGCATTATAATCCTACCTTAAGAAACATGAAACATCTCAAATAAACAACCTAAGCTTGCACCTAAAGCAATTAGAGAAAGAAGAACAAAAAAAACCCAGAGTTATTAGAAGGAAAGAAATCATAAAGATCAGATCAGAAATAAATGAAAAAGAAATGAAGGAAACGATAGCAAAGATCAATAAAATTAAAAGCTGGTTCTTTGAGAAGATAAACAAAATTGATAAAACATTAGCCAGACTCCTCAAGAAAAAAAGGGAGAAGACTCAAATCAATAGAATTAGAAATGAAGAAGGAGAAGTAACAACTGACACTGCAGAAATATAAAGGATCGTGAGAGATTACTACAAGCAACTCTATGCCAATAAAATGGATAACTTGGAAGAAATGGACAAATTCTCAGAAATGCACAACCTGCCGAGACGGAACCAGGAAGAACTAGAAAATATGAACAGACCAATCACAAGCACTGAAATTGAAACTGTGATTAAAAATCTTCCAACAAACAAAAGCCCAGGACCAGATGGCTTCACAGGCGAAATCTGTCAAACATTTGAGAAGAGCTAACACCTATCCTTCTCAAACTCTTCCAACATATAGCAGAGGGAGGAACACTCCCAAACTCATTCTACGAGGCCACCATCACCCTGATACCAAAACCAGACAAAGATGTCACAAAGAAAGAAAACTACAGGCCAATATCACTGATGAACACAGATGCAAAAATCCTCAACAAAATACTAGCAAACAGAATCCAACAGCACATTAAAAGGATCATACACCATGATCAAGTGGGGTTTATTCCAGGAATGCAAGGATTCTTCAATATAGGCAGATCAATCAATGTGATACACCACATTAACAAATTGAAGGAGAAAAACCATATGATCATCTCAATAGATGCAGAGAAAGCTTTCGAAAAAATTCAACACCCATTTATGATAAAAACCCTGCAGAAAATAGGCATAGAGGGAACTTTCCTCAACATAATAAAGGCTATATATGACAAACCCACAGCCAACATTGTTCTCAATGGTGAAAAACGGAAACCATTTCCACTAAGATCGGGAACAAGACAAGGTTGCCCACTCTCACCACTATTATTCAACATAGGTTTGGAAGTTTTAGCTACAGCAATCAGAGAAGAAAAAGAAATTAAAGGAATCCAAACTGGAAAAGAAGAAGTAAAGCTGTCACTGTTTGCAGATGACATGATACTCTACATAGAGAAACCTAAAGATGCTACCAGAAAACTACTACAGCTAATCAATGAATTTGGTAAAGTAGCAGGGTACAAAATTAATGCACAGAAATCTCTGGCATTCTTATACACTAGTGATGAAAAATGTGAAAGAGAAATTAAGAAAACATTCCCATATACCACTTCAACGAAAAGAATAAAATATCTAGGAATAAACCTACCTAAGGCAATAAAGGACCTGTATGCAGAAAATTATAAGACACTTATGAAAGAAATTAAAGATGATACAAATAAATGGAGAGATATACCATGTTCTTGGATTGGAAGAATCAACATTGTGAAAATGACTCTACTACCCAAAGCAATCTACAGATTCGATGCAATCCGTATCAAACTACCACTGGCATTTTTCACAGAACTAGAACAAAAAATTTCACAATTTGCATGGAAACACAAAAGACCCCGGATAGCCAAAGCAATCTTGAGAACGAAAAATGGAGCTGGAGGAATCAGGCTCCCAGACTTCAGACTATACTACAAAGCTACAGTAATCAAGGCAGTATGGTACTGGCACAAAAAAAGAAATATAGATCAATGGAACAGGATAGAAAGCCCAGAGATAAACCCAGTCACATATGGTCAACTTATCTTTGATAAAGTAGGCAAGAATATACACTGGAGAAAAAACAGCCTCTTCAATAAGTGATGTTGGGAAAACTGGACAGGTACATGTAAAAGTGTGAAATTAGAACACTCCATAACACCATACACAAAAATAAACTCAAAATGGATTAAAGACCTAAATGTAAGGCCAGACACTATCAAACTCTTAGAGGAAAACATAGGCAGAACACTCTATGACATAAATCACAGCAAGATGTTTTTTGACCCACCCCCTAGAGAAATGGAAATAAAAACAAAAATAAACAAATGGGATCTAATGAAACTTCAACGCTTTTGCACAGCAAAGGAAACCATAAACAAGACCAAAAGACAATCGTCAGAATGGGAGAAAATATTTGTAAATGAAGCAACTGACAAAGGATTAATCTCCAAAATTTAGAAGCAGCTCATGCAGCTCAATAACAAAAAAACAACTCAACCCAAAAATGGGCAGAAGACGTAAATAGACATTTCTCCAAAGATATACAGATTGCCAACAAACACATGAAAGGATGCTCTATATCATTAATCTTTAGAGAAATGCAAATCAAAACTACAATGAGATATCATCTCACACCAGTCAGAATGGCCATCATCAAAAAATCTACAAACAATAAATGCTGGAGAGGGTGTGGAGAAAAGGGAACCCTCTTGCACTGTTGTTGGGAATATAAATTGATACAGCCACTGTGGAGAACAGTATGGAGGTTCCTTAAAAAACTACAAATAGAACTACCATATGACCCAGCAATCCCACTACTGGGGATATACCCTGAGAATACCATAATTCAAAAAGAGTCATGCACCAAAATGTTCATTGCTGCTCTATTTACAATAGCCAGGACATGGAAGCAACGTAAGTGTCCATCAGCAGCTGAATGGATAAAGAAGATGTGGCACATATATACAATGGAATATTACTCATCCATAAAAAGAAACGAAATTAAGTTATTTGTAATGAGGTGGTTGGACGTAGAGTCTGTCATACAGAGTGAAGTAAGTCAGAAAGAGAAAAACAAATACCGTATGCTAACACATATATATGGAATCTAAGAAAAAAAAAAAAGAAAAGGTCATGAAGAACCTAGGGGTAAGACGGGAATAAAGACACAGACCTACTAGAGCATAGACTTGAGGATATAGGGAGGGGGAAGGGTAAGCTGTGACAAAGTGAGTGAGTGGCATGGACATGTGTACACTACCAAACGTAAAATAGATAGCTAGTGGGAAGCAGCTGCATAGCACAGGGAGATCAGCTCAGTGCTTTGTGACCACCCAGAGGGGTGGGATAGGGAGGGTGGGAGGGAGGGAGATACAAGAGGGAGGAGATATGGGGATATATGTATATGTATAACTGATTCACTTTGTTATGAAACAGAAACTAACACGCCATTGTAAAGCAATTATACTCCAATAAAGTTGTTTAAAAAAAAACAAAAGAGTTTTGAGAACACTACTCCAGTGCAGGACTCGTCATCTGGGGTTCATGTACCCCAGAGTCAAGGAGCCCACCAACATTTTGCCATCAAGTGCAAAGTTTTGTGGCAATGTGCCCTTCTCCTGGGCTGGTATCCAGAGCTTCCATAAAATTCTCAATAGGGAATACATATCACATTTTCCGTATTTCATAAATGGTACAAACCCCTTCCCTCAAAAAACACCCCGATGATTTTTTCAGGATTGAATCTGCTTTGGGGAGAGTTATCCTGAATTTTGCTTACTTGACAGATACCTCTTGGTGCAAGAGAGAGCCAAAGTCGGGAGTTGGGTGTGTTGGTGGGAGGTTGGTGCCCAGCTGTCAGAGTGCCTTGTTGATCGCAGCATGATTTACACTGAAGAGCCTTGGACCCAACAATAGCTAGTTGTGTGAAAATAGAAACATTTGGAAACTTAAAGGGAAAGATATGAATAGCAGCGTGGTAGAATGTTCTATTTATGAAGGGAATAAATGCCTTCTTTTAAAGCCTTTCTTTCTTCTGTCAGCCCCAAAACCTGAAGTCACTTAGTATAATGTTGTAAATGAGAAAACCACAGGCTTACAGCTATGACTGTTTTTTTTTTTAAAAATAACATTGTGGCTCTTTGTAGCAAGCCAGATTTTAGTTTATCAGAACCTGCTGTGAGAAGGGGATGGATTAGTCACCTAACCCTGAAAACACTTAACGCTGGGGAGAAATGCAGTATTATTCAATGAGTCAAAAACACGTACAACTTTCCTGGAACTTTAAATTCATTCAAGGAATGATCACAATCTTTGTTCTTCTGAATTTTTTTTTTTTTTTGCGGTACGCGGGCCTCTCACTGCTGTGGCCTCTCCCGTTTCCGGATGCGCAGGCTCAGCGGCCATGGCTCACGGGCCCAGCCGCTCCGCGGCATGTGGGATCCTCCCGGACCAGGGCACAAACCCGAGTCCCCTGCATCGGCAGGCGGACTCTCAACCACTGTGCCACCAGGGAAGCCCTGAATTTTTTTTTTTAAATGAAATCCGATAGGCTCCATTGCCATTTCCTTAAAGACCAATTGAGAGGCAAGAGGAAATACAGGTGAGAGGTAAAAGAATGGAGATAACTCAAACCACTCAAGGAGATTTCTACCTGGCACAGAGATATCGCAGAGGACATTTCGGGAAGAAACAAATGTGACAGTGAAGAAATGTACACTCTCACAAATATGTCCACTTAGTACTCGCTTATTCAAATATCTATAAAAATCTTGGCTCATATTCTCAAATAAAAAGGGAAACTTCTTTTTTTAAAAAAAAAAATTTATTTAGGCTGTGCCTGGTCTTAGTTGCAGCATGCGGGATTCGTTGCTGCACACAGGATCTTTAGTCGTGACGTGAGAACTCTTAGTTGCGGCATGTGGGATCTAGTTGCCTGATCAGGGATCGAATCCGGGCCCCCTGCATTGGGAGCGCAGAGTCTTAGCCATTGGACCACCAGGGAAGTCCCAAAAAAGGGAACCCCCTTATTTGGTTATTTAACCATGTGATGTGTGGCAGACAGAGAAGGTTGGCTGACCCGATAGCCATTCACAGATGTACTGGTGCCACACTTATGCTCCTAATTAAGATCGGATGCCTAGATCTTCAGCAGCCATTGCTAATTAGTACGTACCCAAACTTTAGACTCAGCTTTGAACACTCATATTCAGTTAGTCACTGGAAGCCCCACCCAGTTTCCCTTCTCATTCTCATGGTTTCGTATGCTTTTGTTAACCCCTGCCTGAATTCATGCAGTGGCTTCTATCTGCTGCCCCTGCCTCTAGTTTTTCCAGCTCCATTCCATTTTGCCTATTGCTGCCAGATGTTTCACCTATACCTCTTAGATAATCTGATGTTCTCGGTCATGTGTACAGTGGGCTTCTATCCTTCTGAACCAGGTGTGTATTCCTCAAATGACGTCTGGCCCTTGGTCGACACACCTTACCTGAGTGAGGATACTCCCAACTAAACTACTTAATCAGCTCAGACACTGTGTATTCATTTTCTGCGGCTGGGGTAACAAATTACTAAAGTTTTAGAAACTTAAAACAGCATCTCTTTATCATCTCATAGTTTCTGTGGGTCAGAAATCCCAGCACAGTGTGACAAGCTGGTTCTCTGCTCAGAGTATTATGGTTGAAATGGAGGTGTTGGCTGGTCTGAGATTTTATCTGGAGGCTCTGGGGGAGATCTGCTTCTGGGTGCATTCAGGTTGTCCGCAGAATTCAGGTACATGCAGTATAGGACTGAGGTCCCCCTTGATGACTGTTAGCCAGGGATCATTCTCAACTTGTAGAGGCTGCCCACATTCCCTGGCTCATGACTCCCTTCATCTTGAAAGCCAGTAAAAGCAGGTCAAATCCATTCTACGCTTTGTATCTCTCTCATCTTCCCTTCTGCCTCATGTCTCCAACTCCAGCCAGAGAAAGTTCTCTGCTTTTAAGAGCTCATTTGGTTAGACTGAGTCCACCCAGATAATCCAGGATAATTTTTCCTATTTTAAGGTTTGCAACTTTAACTGCATCTGCAAAATCCCTTTTGCCATGGAACCTAATATATTGATGCTACCAAGAATTAGAGCATGGACATTTTGAAGGAGCCATTCTGTCTGTCACATACTGCTAGCTACAAGTAACAGAAACATCAGACTTAGGTGGTTTAAATATTAAATGTATATTAAAGACAATCCTAGTGGAGGACAGACACCCAGGGCACACCATCAGAGCTGCCCCCCAGCTTTGCTTCTGCGTAGTCTTCTGTTTCTGGCCTCCCCTCCATGTATTAGCTACATCCTCATCTCAGTAGCAGGATGGTTCCAGATGACATGTTTAGACATGACAGTGGCCAGAGGAAGAAGACAGACTTTCTTCCTATGTCTGCATTTTAAAAGCCCCACACACTTTCCTCCCTACTTCACTGGCTGGATTTGGGTACCTGCCCATTCCTAAACTAGTCACTGAAGAAGGGGGTTGGAATTACCCCAAATGGCTTAGATTAATCATATCAGAGTGATATGGCTGTTAGGAGTCAACCACAATACCTGCTTCAAACGACTCACTATACTTCTGTGTCATGCTTTCCCCACATTTGTGCTTTCAGTTTTACTTGTTTCTTTGTAAAAACTAGCTTGTTTTTCTCACAATCATCCAAGTCCTATATTTCCTTTAAGCCCGAGAACATTGCGTTGCTTTCCGCAGTGCTTCTCATGCATCCCTCCCTCCAATCTATCCCTTCCAGATAGCATGACTCTGTCTGACACACTGTCTGACACACCCTTGACTCCATATGGCGCATTCCTCAAATGTTTCTCATCTTAACTAGGTGTTAAGTTCCTCCAGGATGTGAGCAGTGAATTTGGGGGTGAGTTTGTCAGTTTAATACCTGGCATTAATTGCAAAATCCCCATTTTCCTCTCCCTGCTGAGTTAGGACACACTACCTTCCCAGCATCAACGTGATAAAATGCACTGGGTATTGCCAACCCAAAGAGCTCACCTGAGCTTCAGTGTTCACTGTTTCATTGGGGCTTCACTATCTAGGCATGGCTGATTGATTGATTGCCCACATGGTCAAACTCAGTCTCCACAATACTGCTTGACCCAAAGCCTCTACCCAATTCACACGGTTGGTTCTTTCTGGAGTGGCTAGCCCCTCTCCCCCTAAGACAGTGTGGCATGGTCAGCCCCATTCTAAAATCTATTATGACCAGGCCTTTCCATAAAAAGAAAGACTCCCTTCAGGTATATATAGATTACCTCCCAGAAGCCAAGGGCAATGGCCACTCTTTTCTCTAGGCAAGGCCAAATTCTTTACTACACACTTCATGGTAAGTATTTTAGTAATAAGAAATACTAACCTGGTTATTACTAGAGCCTTCAGCAAAGAACTGTGATAATCAAATTAATATTTAGATATGCTATAGAATGATCATACTTAAACAGCAATTAGCATTTTGTGCCATTCCACTAAAACCTTATTTTTCAGCTTTGCTCTTATTATACAGGAATAATTCCTTGCACTTGTAATATAAACTAAGCAAGAGTATCTCTCTGTTGCTTTTTCTTCACAAGTTATATAAGATAATTAAGACATAATTGCTTTCTTTTTTCTCAATCTGGAGCAAATAAATGGTGTAGGAATAACAACAAGGCCACAGACTGAGTAATCATGCAAACACTTTACCTCCTAGAAAGAAAAAGCAATAATCTCCATTAAACTTTAACAATAATAAGTATTGCAGCAATTACCAAGTCATAGGTCTTTCCTACCTCTAATTCAATATTTTTTAGACCTTTTAAAAAATCCATCCTTTCATCTATATCACATTAGAACTTTCTTGATGCTAATCTTATGATGCTAGTCATAAAAATCTAGTAAAAGGGATAAACCAATAAGTGAGGTTATAGGACAGGAGAACAAGTCTTGACACATTATTTCTCCAATAGAGTCATGATCTCTGGGGGGTCCTGAGGTTCCAAAATACATATGGTCAAAATGTAGATATATCGGAGCATTTTGCCTTTCAAGTAAATGTCACTCTCTAGATGTGAATTGGGGTTGGTGGATGGGTGGGTGGGTAGAGAATTCTCAAGTGCTGCTGCCTGCCTGGAGGATTTCATATAATTTTGGTTTTAAAAAATATTTATTTTAAAGATTATATACACTAAAATTCTTGATGTGCAGGCCTGTTGAGTATTGACAAAGGAAGAAAGTCGTATGTCCACCACCATAGTTGATATGGAAACGTTCTATCATGATCACCTTTCCGAATTCCTTTGTTGTTAACCACTTCCCTACCCTAAACCCTTGTCAACCACTGATCTGTTCTCCATGTCCATAGCCTTTCGCTGTTTCCAGAATGTCATATGAATGGAATCATGTAGTATGTAGCCTTACAGGACTGACTTCTTTCACCTGGCATAATACATCTGAGAATAAGTCATGTATTGAAAGTTCATTCTTTTATTGCTGTGGAGGTTTGTTTATCCATGGTTATCCATTCATCTATTTAAGGACATTACTCCACTTTGTTTTAGGATCAAAACTTGATCATCTTAACACATCTTATGGCTGAGAGGTTCAAACAAAAGAGTAGCATCAATATTCTATGCATGGTGAACTTCCAAATTCAATGTAAGTCAAATTCAAATAGGAGACAATTGCTCTGTTTTTAATCATTCTGCTTTTTGTTTCAGAGAGTTGCACTTTAATATATGCTCGGGATTGTGCTGGATACAGTAAAGAAAGTACAAAATACTCTCCAAATGCAGCACATGAGTTAGACACCATCTTTGTCCTCTGGCCTAACCCAGCATAATATGGGAATGCTGTTTGCTTGGTAGTCACAGTCATTGTGGGTCTAAAGAGGAGAAGAAAAAACACTATCATATAACCTTAATGATATTCTTTTGGAATCATAACTGTAGATTCACCTGAACATTTCCCTACCAAGTATTTTGAGTGACATTTTTCTTGTTTTAGCTACTTTCACCCTTGGCAATCAGAATTTCTTTGGCTGCTCTAGTACTAAACAAACATGGATAGGAGGGCTTTCTGGCTGCAACATCCCCTATACTGCTAATCCAGAGGGTAGATCCAGAGGGTGGATCCAGCTGATCTGGCTGGAAAGGAGTGTGTTGCCTTTCTCATCTATCAGTGTGTGACCCTCCTGAATCTCCGTGAAGAGGCAGACTTTGCAGATGGATCTTGGTCAGCAGTTGTCAAATATGGAACTTATGTTACCATAGCATCTCCCTTATTGTAAATTTCAGTTTTTAATTTCTTTGCTTCCTTGTGACCAGTTTCTTTCTTTTGTTGGATGGTTTTGGTGGCGGTTTTGGTTAATTCCTGAAGAAAAATGCTGACTTCTGACTTCACACTCTATGGTGGTGTTTAATGGAAAATTGGCAGGCTGGACTAGTGAACTTAATAATTAACTTTCAGTTTGACCCAATGATGGGCTTTCAAAAGATCCAATTATGTTTAGAACTGTGTATGAAGATACAAATGAGCGGGGGTAAGGATCCATGGGGCATAAGCCCAGGGTCACCCTTGTGATCACATTAAGATGCCACGTAAGGAAGGGAGATGATCTTTGCAGTGACTGGACCTTCTTCCATGTGGTTCTGCTGGCACAGAGGGAAGTGACACAGACCAAACACTTCCAGGAGAAGCATTACTCTGTTTCCTATTACAATCCATTTTTCTTTCCATGAAAAGGCTTATCAGTTCTTACTGAGTTGGAGAACTCCCAGAAAATAGCTTATGAGATAACATATAATAATGACAGATGTCTACATACACTCATTTTAGACTCACAATATCCCCTGCAAGAAAGACATTACTATCCCCATTTTGCAGATAAGGAAACTGAGTCTTAGAGGACCTTCATCAAGGCCACCCAGCTGGTGCCAGAGTCCATTCAGGACACCATTTTCACCTCTCCATTCTGTCTCTGTGGATCGGGTTAGCATATTCACAGAAAGAACAGAATGAGGGAGTGCCCCAATTCTAGAGAGGAATGGATTATGTTAAAGTGGGAGAACAACCTTTTTGGCAACATTTCTGTAAAAACCCCAGAACTGAGAGAAATGGCATGAACTCAAATGAGTGGAAAGTAGGGATATCTGAGTGGAGTAGTGGACCTGGGAATGAGAAAAGAATGAGAAAAGGTGAGAAAATATGACTTGAAATAGAAATATATATATATTAATTCATATTCAATAATATATATATATATTTAAACAGGGAATGGTAAAGAAAATTGTAAAGAAAAAGCCTGTGTCAAAATATGAAAGAGGGCTTCCCTGGTGGCGCAGTGGTTGAGAGTCCGCCTGCCGATGCAGGGGACACGGGTTCGTGCCCCGGTCTGGGAGGATCCCACATGCTGCGGAGCGGCTGGGTCCGTGAGCCATGGCCACTGGGCCTGCGCGTCCGGAGCCTGTGCTCCACAACGGGAGAGGCCACAACAGTGAGAGGCCCGCGTACTGCAAAAAAAAATAATAAAAAATCGGAAAGAAAACAGGATCAAGAGCCCCATGTTGAAAGAAGCCACATTTAGATATTTTAGAAAATGTTGCTTCTTCAGCATTTTGCATCTTCACTCAAATGACATGTTTTATTTCTTTAATGCTTCACTTTTCCTAGCCTTTGGTTGGAGAGGCAGCCTCATTACCTTTATTTTTTACTGGCTGTCGAGGTAGCTCAGGTTCAGATGGGCCAAGCCGAGGTAATGACCCAGGCAGGGTAAATGGAAAACTTTCTGTACTCTTGGGAATAAGTCATCAACATAATATATTTCCTGAATGCTACATTCTTTCTAAAAATCATATACAAAATGTATGCAAGCTAGTTCCTGAATTGTTTGTATTCAAGAAAATTTAAGAGGAGCATTGCCAGCTCATGCATCAATGTCCACGAAATACTTACAATGAAATGTGCTCCAAGAAGCACGTGTTGAAAAGTCAGTGCTGAGTTTCCAAGAGACCTCTTCTGAGGTTCCATTTACCATACTCTTTCAGAATTTTGTCCTGAGTCTTTTCCAGAGC
Source organism: Monodon monoceros (assembly GCF_005190385.1). NCBI lineage: Eukaryota > Metazoa > Chordata > Mammalia > Artiodactyla > Monodontidae > Monodon > Monodon monoceros. Next base: position 19,683,130 of record NW_021703765.1, read on the forward strand.
TAATAGGCAATTCTTGCCCAGGCTGGATCGAAGGGAAGGCTTGACATGATGGGGCTGCTCTTCCTTCTTTGCTTTTTCTCTCCTCTTCCCTTTCCCTCTCTTTAGTCATCACCATGGCATGCAGGGCTGCCATGAGAGAAATGGCATGAACTGGTCTCAGGACCTGTTCTAAAAGAGAAAAACAACCTGGCTCACAGACTTGCGCTCTTATTTTCCTAGAAGCAACATTTGGTGCTAACATTCATGTCCTTTTTGCTTGCAGTAGCAGCCCTACCATTACCTTCAATTATGCATGGCCATAGCTTGAGTATTGTACAGGGAGATTTCAATCTCTGCTCTCTGGCCAAACGTGATTACCGTTTTGACAAAGGACAGCGACAGTTTTCCCCCTCTCAGAAATATAACATCTGCATCTACATCATTCATGCTTGCATACACTTGCCTATGGAATCTTTTCCTCTTGCCACGTAATTAAATTCATCCGGATACAAAGGTTTTGTATTTATTGTTGGTTCATTCGGACAGTCTCATAGAGTCTCATGTGGGATAACAGTTTGAGGATTTCAAAACAAGGATGTAGTATTTCAAACAAGGTCTCAGTAAAATTCATAATCGCAACTGTTTTTCTTCACCTCTTTTCCATATTCACACATCTAAGTGTAAAGGAATAAGTGTTCCCCCTCTTTTTTGCAACTTTTTCAGCTCTTCGGTTCAGCACACCCCAATGCTGTCACTATTTCTATTACCCTGTGTGTTAGTTTGCCAGGGCTGCCATTAGAAAGCACCCCAAAGTGGGGGGCTGACACAACAGAATGTTTTATTCCCACACTTCTGGAGCTTAGATGTCCAAGATCAAGCTGTCAGCAGGTTTGATTTCTCCTGAGGCCTCTCTCCTTGACTTGTACATGGCCATCTTCTCCTTGTGTCTTCCCATCATTTTCCTTCTCTATATGGCTGAGTCCGGTTTCTTCTTATAATGACACCAATCAGATTGGATTAGGGTCATCTCAAATGACCTCATTTTAAGTCATTTACCTCTTTAAGACCCTATCTCCAAATGAGTCACTTTCTTAGGTACCGGGGGCTATGACTAGACATATGGACATGAATTTGGCGGGGTGGCACATTTCAGTCCATAACTCCCTACATCCTTGATACCACATCTTAGATGTTGAAGTTTAAAAAATATCTTAATGCTCATTGTGCCATCATGTTTTCACTGTAAACCTGATTTCAGCATAAGGCGAGGCTTCTTATCTAGAGCCCATGGACTACTTGGGGTCCATACACATGCTGAAATCATAAAGCAAAACTTGTGTCCTACATTATGAACACACTTCCATCAGACTCTTAGTGCGTTTGTAGTGCAAAAAATGCTAGGGTCTAGTGGTTGACATATGGGTGGTGTTGTTAGAATACCTTTCCCATAAATAACAAGCACTGTACATTTTGTCTCCACATTCAACATAGACAACATTGTACAGCCCTTATAACGTACCCAGTGCTCTTTCAAATGCCCCACATATGAACTCAGTTAATCCTCACAGGGACACTGAGAGGAAGGTAATATATATTTTTTAACATCTTTATTGGAGTATAATTGCTTTACAATGGTGTGTTAGTTTCTGCTGTGTAACGAAGTGAATCAGCTATACATATACATATATCCCCACATCTCCTCCCTCTTGCGTCTCCCTCCCACCCTCCCTATCCCACCCTTCTAGGTGGTCCCAAAGCACCGAGCTGATCTCCCTGTGCTATGCGGCTGCTTCCCACTAGCTATTTTACATTTGGTAGTATATACATTTGCATGCATTAGGCTTCTTTAAATACAATTGGAGGAGGTCACAGAGAGGATATGGCCACCAGTTGACCATGACATCAGAGGCTCCTCACCCCGTCCCCTGTCCTTGGGGTGTATGTTCCACCCGTCCACTGTTCTCATATTAGCAGCAGTTGCAAGGAACAAGTCTTGAGAGAGTAATGTCTGGTTGAGACCACCTGGACCATGTATGTGACTGAACTCCATTAAGGGCTTTATATAAACTTAAGATGCTGGTGCGCAGGTGCGGAGAGTTACTCATCTTGCAGCGGCCCAAGACAAGCCTTGTAGGTAAGTTCTCTTGCTTGTTACACCTGCCACTTACCAATCTGGAGTGGCCTGCCTATGGTCACTCCTTGTCCTCTGCATACTGGGGCCGGTTTTGAATTTCACCAGGGGAACTCCTGAGAATGCAAACCAAACAACATTCTATCATTTCTAGGCCAAAAGATGAAATTAAAGGAGAAATTGCATCCTTGGACTGGGGTGGGTACAGGAGTTAGCCAACTAGCACTTGCTTTTTCCGCCTACTTAGCCGCTGTATTTTCTACTTTCTTCTACCTTCCAAGCCCAGAGGACAACTAGAAATGCCTCATTCCCTTGGGCAAAAGGTGCCTAACTAACAAAACACAATTGAAAAGGAAAGTAAGTATAAATCACATCTTCTTGTAATTTGGGAAGATTGGTATGCTCCCAGGTTTTTTTAGAAATTATAGACGTAACTATGAAGGCTTACAAGTTGGTAGCAAGTGCTTGCTCTGATACTTTTTTAGAACTCAAACTCCACATGGGGAAAAGGGATATATTTGAAGGCACAGCCAGTGTTATAAGTCTTAGGACTGACTGCGTCAGGATTCCTTGTATATGAAAGTGGGAACCCCTTAGACTGGCAGTAAGGTGGAAACATTTTATAAATGCTCACATACTTATGTATTTCTTTTCCTTGGTTTCTGGACATACTTTTTAAGTGACAACTGCAGTGGGGCGCTGGAAAATTTTGTGAATAATTATGATGCTCTATGGATCTACTGAAGGGAATGCATGAGATCCTAATGGACAAAAGATGGTGTGTAAGCCCCTCATCTGTGGAAACTGTCAATCCAATTATTTCAGCTAGTCCCCCATCAAATCAGATCACTGCCTGATCAATGATTAGAGTATCAGTAGTAAAGACAGCCTGAAATTCCAAATGGATAACGTCAAGGATAGTGACACTAATAGTTGTTATTTTCATGAAATGGGTAACTGGTTTAGCCACAAGACACGAGTTGTTTAATTACCGTCTATGTTTCTAATTTTTTGTTTTTTGCGGTACGCGGGCCTCTCACTGTTGTGGCCTCTCCCGTTGCGGAGCACAGACTCCAGACGCGCAGGCTCAGCAGCCATGGCTCACGGGCCCAGCCGCTCTGCGGCATGTGGGATCTTCCTGGACCGGGGCACGAACCCGTGCCCCCTGCATTGTCAGGCGGACTCTCAACCACTGCGCCACCAGGGAAGCCCTATGTTTCTAATTTTGGTGTCAAATCAAGTGTCTAGATGAGAAGTCATCCCCCCTCCCCCCACCAGGTATTCATTTTTAAAAAGAAAAAAAGTCAAGTATATACCGGCTTAAAATTCCTTCTTCCACAGTTCATAGGGATAAAGAGATTTATCTGCGATTATATTTCTCAGACTCACCATTTTTCAATAAATTCAGCCTCTTCCCAGGTGTATGCTCTGGAGAGGCTGGCTTTGTTTGAGATGTTAACGATTACCACTGCTGAGGAAAGGAGCTTTAGGGTAGCGATCTTGTAGGTGAGAGTATTATTGCCCAGAGGAAAATAGATTAGAAACCTCATCCGAACTCTTGCCTGCTCAGACCAAGACAATCGAGGACCGAGGAGTGGACACCATGTTGCTTCACCCATGGACTGCAATGACCTCTCCAGGTTAGTTGGCAATCCCTTTGGGGAGCATCCTCCAGTTCCAATCAGGTAGCCCTGAGCCCCGGTGTACGACCAGGTGCAAACAAAGCCTCTTTAAACCAGAGATGTCCTGGAAGAGGAGGGCCCCTTTAGGTAGGTCTGGGCTGCTTCAAGGATAAAGAGGCTTTACATGACGTTTAGAGGGTGATCGAGCTATGGTTTTGGAGCTGTTTCCAAAGTTCCTTATGTTTTTCCTTTGTCCCTATTTGTGACACTATGTAGATTCCCTGACCATAACTCCGGATCATTTGAATTTCAGAGTACAATCCCAGCTCCTTCTGGACTGATTGACGTGGGCTGTCTGCCCCTAGGGGGGTTCATTCCTTATTGCAACCCTAGAATGCACTCCGCAAATCGCCCATCCCTTAAAGTTAGACTTGCAGACTCGGAATCTCAGCTCCCTCAGTGTTCCATGTGCTTCTTTTCCTTCAATCCCCCTGTATATGGGGACAGATCTCTGGGTGATCTGTGTATTACAAATCAAAATTTCAGTTGCCAGAAGTGTGTCATTAAGACTCTTGGGAGAAGCTGACACGCCACAGCTGTTTTCCCCCCACTCGGTGGCAGTGCTGCAACTTGTGTCCGCCGCGCCCCCAGCCTCCGTGGCAGCGCTGGTATTTCAATCTAGTGTGACTCAACCTTCTCTTCTCGATGAGGAATGAAGCAAGGCAAGGGGTGACGCGAGTGATGCCGTATCCCAGGCAGCCCGGGGCCTCCACGCAGGGACACAGCTCCCGGTTGCCTTCCCTGTGTTGGGAGGGACTGGAGTGGTTGGCAGCTGGCCTAGGGTCTCAGCTGCTACACGGGGCAGGAAATCAAAGTTGCACATTTAAAATGCAAGCGCTTGTTTCCAATCTGTCTGACTAATACAGCAGCAAGCTTAACTGCTGGCGCTCGGGTCGTGAGAAATACGCTGATGAAGTTTGCTCCTATTAAGGCGGTTTTAATTGATGGCACTTGGCAGTGAGATCCCGCTCTCTGCTTTACCGCTACTCTCCACACCCTTTCTGATTTTAAGAAAGCGAAGCAACATTTTCCCATACTTTATTTCTTTTCCCCTGGGCCAAACGCCTAGCATGTTCTGAAGGAAATGAAGAACCTCTAGGGGTCAGTGCAACGTAAAACATGGCCAAGGCTCGCAGCTGAGCTGAATCCCAGAGATTTCAATCACAGCTTTGTCCCTATTTCATCATAATGAGGGACCCGTCCCATTACTTCCTGCCGAGGCTGGCTCCAGAACAATCCCCCAGATGGCCATTTTCCTTTAATGTAACTTTAAACATGTACAATCAAAGGCAGCTGTAATTTGAAATTCAGGACTGTTTGTGCTGTTTTCAAATATGTTGCTTTTCACCTGTTCTGTTTGAACCTGGAAGGTTGCCCACTGTCCTTTCAAAGCTTCACCCCCAGGGTGGGCAGAAGCCTGTTGCCTTTTCACCTCACTTTAACTCCCCGTTTTTTCCCTTGTAGTAGAAGAACCCGTGTATGTGTGTGTGTGTGTCTGTGTGCGTGTCCCCTTTTGTATACATATGTCATTTTGGCCTTTGTTTTTCAACGTTGAAAAGTCCTAATTTCTTTTGTCGTGTTATCAAAGGATATTTCAGTTTTAGGGCGCCGTGGAGATGGTGTGGAAGTGTTGGGGGAGAGAACGATAAACAGCCACAGGACACACTGAAACGGCAGGTGGCGATGGAGAACTTGAGATCCCTGGGCAGGCACTGTAGCGTGTGAAGGATACTGGGAATTTCTTGAGCCGTAGTCTCTCCTTATTGAAGTAGTTTCAACTCCTCCCGTTTACTCCTCAACCTTCTTCAGTTCTGCCCCCACTACATCACTGAGACAACTCTCAAATCACAAAGGTCCAAATTCCAGCATCCCTTTTTCAGCCCTTAATTCTATTAGCTCTCCCTGGGGCACTTGCTCGTGTTGAACATTTCTTTCCGACGTGCTTTCTTGTTGGCCTTTTGCACTTTTGCATTTCACAACCTCCTAAACCTGGCATGGTAGCCTCATGGCACCGGTGTCTCCACTTCATTCCCCACTAACGACCTTGTGAATCCATCCTGGTACCTGTTTGTGGCCCTAGCATGCTCTCTCGGGGCTCCAAGCAGACACTGCCAGTCGATCAAAGTGGGCAGGATGGATGATACCTCCCGTTCAGCCTGCCTTAATTGTGCCTCTCCTACAATCCTTGGTTCCATTTCATTTTGATATCCATCCTTTCCCTGGATGACATCATCCCTTCCCACAGTTCCAATGAGTACTCATATGCTGAAAACACCCCAATCTCTATCTCCAGAACACATCTTCCCCCTGACCCCTAACACTGATAGTTCTATAACCTATTAGATTTTCCCATCTGGAATGCCTACAAGTGCTTCTAATTCAGCATGTCCCAAACCAAGCTCGTCATCACACCTCCCAAATCTGGGTCTGCTGTACTCTCCAACTTTGTTAACGGCATCATAATCCATCTAGTGGCCCAAGCTAGAAGCTTCTCTTCTTTTTTTCTCAATCTCCCCCCACCCCATTCCTACTCCCCACATCACTACTGCTTTCCCCTCAAAATTCACCCAGTAACAAAGACTCTATATGATAAATGACAAATGGGTAATTATTTGGTGGGAAGGGCTTTAGCTTCTCCATAGTCTTTATTAAACCACCACTCCCAACCAGTCATACCCTGAAAACACACACTCTAAGTATACTTATCCAACCTCTCCTTACAGAAAAGCAGCCCTTAACCTCTTGTATATGAATTCTGGAGTTCTCTGCAAGAAAGCATAAATCTAATCACACCATTCCCCAACTTAATAAACCTTTACTGGTTTCTCTTTGCCTGTAAGGTAAAGCCCAGAACTCTGAGCATGTTATCCGAGGCTCTGCCTGGCTTCAGTCCACATTTTCAGCCATATTTTCTGCCCTTTCCCCCCTTCACATCCAGCCCTCATGCCTGGCATGTTCGTTATACACTGAATTAGTTCATGTTTCCAGGACATTTTTTTTAAACATCTTTATTTAAGTATAATTGCTTTACAATGGTGTGTTAGTTACTGCTGTATAACAATGTGAATCAGCTATACGTACACATATATCCCCATATCCCCTCCCTCTTGCATCTCCCTCCCACCCTCCCTATCCCACCCCTCTAGGTGGTCACAAAGCACCGAGCTGATCTCCCTGTGCTATGCGGCTGCTTCCCACTAGCTATCTATTTTACATTTGGTAGTGTATATATGTCCATGCCGCTCTCTCACTTCGTCCCAGCTTACCCTTCCCCTTTCCGTGCAGGACATTGTTCTTACAGCTATCTGCCGGTGTAGCTTTTCTTCGTAATTCTCTGTTTGGTCCCCCAGCTCAAAGGTCACTTCTGTGGAACCGTCTCCAACTCATCCAAGTAGACCAATCAGAATTAGGTATTCTCTGCTCTGTGTTCCCCTAGCATATGATATTATACATTTCTCAATAGCACGTGCCACGCAGAATCCTGATTGGGTGTCTTTTTGGCCACCAAAATTCGAAGTTCCTACAGGGAAGGACGTCTGCTTATTTTTTGAGTGTGCAGCACCTTGCATGGCGTCTAGCACATGGCAGATGCCCATCAATTGTTTTGTGAATGAAGGAGCCAGTGGATGTGCTAAAACAGGAAATGAGTGTCATCAGCGACAGACTGTTAAGATTATGTTTCAGACCAATCCTTAGTAAAGATATTTACAGTCTAGAAGTTCTGGGGAGGCAAGCAATGGAAAGAGGGAGGATCCAGGGAGAGTTGGGGTTTTGACAGTAGGTGACTGGGAGGGCGGTGGCCCCAAGTTAACAGAGAATAAAAAAGTAGATGGAAATGGTTTGGGGGAAAATAATTAAGCTGGGAGAATTTGAAATGCTTTTGCTTTTGATGTTAAGAGTAAACTACATGCTTACTTTCGAAAACCTGGATAATGCAGGAATTATGGAAGAGGATCTCAGCATCTTGTGATTTTGATGCATCCCTTTCCTGGGATATTCCTGATGGCCTATTGATTCTAAAGAAATAGGTGGAACAGCAGGAGGGGTGAAGGTAGACCTGATTTCTATGGAGTTTTTCAAATGGTTTGCCTTCTGTGTCTTAAAAAATATTTCACTCGTAAAAATGTGCTTGTTTAAAACTTATTGGTCCCTTACTCTGTGCCAGGCACTGTGGAGGAAATGACATTAAGAAGTAGCAAGGAAAGATTTACAGGTGGAAACTTATGGGACCAGTATCACAGGAATTGTGATAGAGTTTACAGAACGGAGAAATCAGATACCTGAATGAAAGGCCCTATTGAAATATACCCACCAAACATGAATTCCAGTGGTGGGAACAATTAAATACAATGAAGATGCTGACAGGTTGCTTGTATGTTTGAAGTTTATACAACTAAAGATTCTCTAGGGTTTATTCTCTGTGAAGACTGGGTTGTTCCATCCTTAACTAAACTAGTTTCTCCCAGCCTTCTTCTGTTTCCTTCATTCTTGATCTATGTTCACTCATAAGAACTGTTGTTCTTTTATCAGCAACAGTATTTACGTTGAATATCAGTGAGTCGTGACAAGGCTAATTCTATGACATCGTCTAAAGGTTCTCCACTGTACACAGCAAGACTGTTGTAACTTTATCAGGCCACATCAGTTTGAGCTTAAAAAGATGCTGACGATAATAGTAAATACTACTCTTCTGGCTCTTTCCTCTCCTCCAATTTCAAAATCTCCAACAGCCAGTTATTTCTAGGGGTCTTCTGAGAATCTCACTTTGCTCATGAATAGAATCCTTTTCAGCCCCTGCAAGGCATCCTCATGTCTCTTCTCTTTGACGACACATCCCGACATTTTCTGCCAAGGCGATGCGCTTGGTTCCGGTGATGCTGCTGGCAGAGCTGCTCTGGGTACCAGCATCTGCTGATGCCCCTGAAGTTGTGCTGTGCCAACCCCAAAGGGCCCTGCAGCGTTGCCTTGTGCTAAAGCACTGATGCTGCTGAAGCCATTTGATGCCCAGCCCCCTTGATGCGACAGTACCATGCTTCATGGACAGATGAAGTGAGGGGACATCCTTTCCCTAGCTTTCTGCTGCATCCTCTTGGTTCCAAGGCAGTGCTACCTTCTGCTCCCCAAATAATACTGAAAATAGATCTTTCAGTTTTTGTATGCAGCCCTTAGCTTTCTAAGACCCTAACACAGGACCTTCTGAGTGAAGGATACCTGCCGTACTCAAAATTCTTCCTCCCCTCAGATTCTAGGACACTGTCATGCAACCAAGTATAAGGGTCTGCTGGCTTCCCGTAGGATTTGCTCTTTCTTACCCAGGGTTTCTCCATTTCTCATGTAACTATATCCCTGCAGAGCTGACTTGATTATTCTGAAGGACATCCCTAGATGTGTCTTTAACATCAAGTCAGGATGGAATTATACTCTTCTGCTGGTTCAATAAAGATGTCCCTCTTGTTGCAGGCAAATTTCTGTTGCAGGATCCACAGCAGTGGTGCCTGACATGCTAAACCCATCTTTCCACCAGAGGGCAGATATGTCATAGCTATTGAAACACTCAGCGTATGTTTTGCAATAAAGAAAGACCAGGTTAATAAAAAATGTAACATAAAAATTATGTTCCTGCATCTTTCTCTGTATATCTTTAATATTTATAAGCTTCTATAGGGTATATTAGTATGTATAACACTGATATCTATCCTAAGTGAATATGTATAGTCTTATGGTGGTTTTACTTATACTTTCACTTATAGTGGTTTTACGGACCTTTTATGGACCTGGAAAGGGTAGTTAGCAATAGAAATTGGTTTGTGTTACCCCAGATTTCCTTTGAAGCATAGAACATACATCGTGGGAGATTTTAAGAAGAAATAAATGTTGAACTAATTGGCATGGCATGCCATTTTGCAAGAACATTTGTGGTCATATCCTAGTTTTGCCTGATATATATTTGAAATAACAATTCTGATATACTGATTTATTTCTACTTCAAGATATTTTTTCATCAGCTTGGAGAAGAGCTATGTGCAATTTCTAAGTGGGACTGTTTTGATTCTGAGTATCCTTTTTGCCAATTTACTTCTACTATGTAGGAAGTTAAATCCTAGTGAATGTTATGGCTGATTTGTGGTTTTAGGGAATTCTCTAAACCATGTAGAAATGGAAGCCTTATAATGGCAATGTGAGGTACAACTAATTATGTATTTCTCTTTGGCTGTTGAGAAAATCAAGGTGTAGAAATTATCCTGAGGCCCTGATAAGGGGAAGTTCTTTATAAGCTTTTATTTGGGCCAAGGCTTTTATTTTATTTATTTATTTATTTATTTATTTAATTTTATTTTTATTAGGATATGATCTGGCAGCATCCCTTTATTTATTTATTTATTGCGGTACGCGGGCCTCTCACTGCTGTGGCCTCTCCCGTTGCAGAGCACAGGCTCCGGACGCGCAGGCTCAGCGGCCTATGGCTCACGGGCCCAGCCGCTCCGCGGCACGTGGGATCCTCCCGGACCGGGGCACGAACCCGTGTCCCCTGCATCGGCAGGCGGACTCCCAACCACTGCGCCACCAGGGAAGCCCTGGGCCAAGGCTTTTAAAAAAATTGGTGCAATAGCATACCTACAATTTTTCAGTAAATATGTGTTCCTAGAAATGTAGAGCTATAGTCTCATAGTTTCAAAGTTGATACAGTGCTTGGAACCCAAAGGTGTTCTGGGGCTTATGTACTCCCTTTGCCTTAGTTCAAAGGAAAAACTTTACATATATAACACTATTGTTCCGGAGACATCTCAGGAGGGGGAGAGAGCCAGAGTAAAAGACACTGCCTTAATTTTGCTCGGAGAGTGAGCTTGGGTGGCTCAGTGAAATGATATTGCGTGAGATCAAAGCTAAAACCTTTGACCAGCCCCACTATGCCCTGCCTTTTCATTGCTGTTATGAAATACTATGAAGACTCCTCTGAAAAGTGTTATGGTAGCTGACTTCCTGCTTCAAATAAAGCCCTCCCCAGCAAAAGTGAGGGTGGGGTTGGAAGTGCAATAGAAAAAAAAATGAGGAACAGGAAATATTGTCTCAGTGAGTCCCCTTTTTCTCTTGATCTTTTTCCCTCACTGATATAAAGACCTCAAAGTCATTTTGCCTGGATGTTCAAGTTGCTGATAAACTGCATAGTATAAGGTATCCTTCTAACCATTATTTTAGAGACTCAGTTTAGACCCTTGCTACTTAAAGTATGGTTCATGGACCAGCAGCATTGGCATCACCCAGAAACTTGTTAGAAAGCAGAACCTCTGTGCCTCACCCCAGACCCCTGAATCAGAATCTGCATTTTAACAAAATACAGGTGACTCACATGTGCATTAAATTTTGATAAGTGATGGCTTAGATAATCCCTTTTTCCTTCCTCTTTCCCTCTTTCTCTCCCTTTCTTTCTTCCTCCCTCCTTCCCTCCCTCTTCTTCTTCCCTCCCTCTTTCTTTATTCCTTTCTTTCTCTCTCTCTCTCTTTCTTCCTTCCTTTCTTTCTTTTTCTCCCTTCCCTTCCCTTCCTTTCCCTTCTTTCCCCTTCCTTTCCTTTCCTTTCCTCTCCCTTCCCTTCCCTTCCCCTCCTCCCCTCCCCTCTCCTCCCCTCTCCTCTCCTCTCCTCCCCTCCCCTCCCCTCCCCTCCCCTCTCCTCTCCCTCCTCTCCTC